>NW_027224266.1:916887-1222516 GCF_023699985.2 Odocoileus virginianus
GGGGACAGCTCTGTAAGGGCCTGGACTACTTTGCAAGGAGTTTGGCCTTCACTCCACCCAGAGGGATGAAGTTTTAAAGGTCTTAAAGCACTAGAATAACTTTGAAGTGAGAATTGTTATCCTCCCTAAATTAATATTTAAAAATATGTTCACTTACAGAAAACCTGAAAAGACAGTCCAACATGAAAGACACAAACCAAATATAATCACTGCTATCACTTTAATATGTCAACTCTGGAATTTTTTTTACAAAATGAGATAGAATTCACATACTATAAAATTTACCATTTTACAGTGTACAATTCAGTGCATTTTAGGATATTCACAAGGTTGTGCAGACATCACCACTAATTCCAGAACATTTTCATCACCCCCCCCCCACCTGCAAAGAAACTCCCATACTCATACTCCCATACTCATCACTCCCGGTTCCTCCTCCCCAACCCCTAGCGACCACTAATCTACCTTCTGTGTCTATGGATTTTCCCAGAGAGATTTTTTGTGTGTATGCATGTGTAAAATACATACTACCTACGTATATACCTCTCCCCCAGCTACACAGAGGGATTTGTACATACTGCAAAGTAAGCTGTGTTGACTCTTGAACATATATATATCTTGATTCTTGACCATATCAGATTGGCTTGTGAAAAATTAGCCTGGGTGGCAGGGCAATGATGGATTGGTAAAAGAAGTTGGGGCAGTGACATGGCTTAGCAATGCCTGTAGTGGGGGGTGCAAGAAGATATGTGGGTACAAATGAGGCACAGCAGTCACATGAATGTTGGGGTGCACTTCTGAGACTCCCACTTCAGGACTTGGGCACATGTCAGCCCAGCAGCAGGAAATGCTGGTGCTGGTGGATTGCAGTCAAGTCTCCTTTGGGGCCTTGCACTCACCTGAGGAGAGCTCCCTGCCCCAAATCACACTTGTTCTTTATGACAGCCTACATCCAATGATTAATCTATGGGGTGTGTGTGTGTGGGGGGAGGTGATTTATATGAGCCATCGTGGTTCTCGAGCTTCCTAAAAGCTGAGGCTTTTATTATGACTGTGTTTCAGCCCAAGTCCTCCCTTTCCCCAATTCTGCTAACCTCGCTCCTCCCCAGGTGCTGCACCTAATAAGCTTCCTGCATTGGTAGCTCTTCCTCAGTATCCCTTTTCCAAGGGACCATGAGCATGGCAAACGCTGGTCTGGCCAAATGTTCATTCGGGTTTTTTCAGTGAGATGTTACAGAAAAACTCAAACAAACATTTTGGTCAGCCCAACATTTAGTTTAGAAACGGAGCTGGCATAGGTAGATGTCTCTGTGGAGTGATCCACTGGCTAGAGCTTGGTGATTGACTAGAGACATTGGGTGGGAAGGGTGGAAGGGGTAAAGAGAAGGAGCAACACACACACATATTCATAATTTATACATTAAACACACACACACACATATATGTGTGTATATATATATATATATATATATGTAAATATATAATACATTCTCAGGAACTTAAACTCTACTTTGTACAAGAAACAGCTTTGGAAGCTGAAGGTGCAAATCTGGTTCCTTTTTTTTTTTTTTTGGCCACGCCATGCAGATTGCAGAATTTTAGTTCCCTGAGCAAATATCAACGGTCCCAGGTCCCAGCAGTGGAAGCTTTGAGTCCTAACCTCTAGACCAGAAGGGAACTGATTATTTTGCTCAATTAACCCACGATGTGTTGGGGTAGACAGAGAGTAAACAACTCATTCTAATACAATCTGTTGCACACCCCGGTAAATGATAGGGAAAAGTGATGAAGAAATATTAAAAGAGTAAAGACGCTGCTAACGTTTTAAGCCGAGGTGTCTTGAAAGACGGTAAAGCCATCATGTGACATGGAGAATACAGATGAAAGATGTGTAACTAGAAAATAAATATCAAGTATGTATGTCCTCCAAAGAGTTTGAAATACGGCTTTGGAACTCCCGAGAAAGGTCATGAATAGAAATACATATTTAGGTGGTATGTATTGGATTGCCCAAAAAGTTCCTTCAGGTTTTTCCGTCTGATCTTACAGAGAAACCCAAACAAACTTTTTGACCCACCCAACATAGAGAGATGATGGTTCTACACCTTGGGAGCAGAGGAGATTGTTAAAGCAGAGCATGTAAAATGGAAGCTTGAGAAAGATCCACAGCAGAGCTGAACTCCGGCTGCTGCTCCCTATGTTAACACCCATGGCAGCCGTAGTGAACTGAACACAGAACCTCAAAATACTTTGCAACATGTGGCTTCAGAGAGCCACTGCCAACAAATTCACTTACCATTTCTGGTTTCTTCTCAAAATCTAGGTGTGGTGATCAGGAACAATTGTGGGAGTCAGCTGCTCTGGTATCAGGGCCAGAGAAAGCACCCACGAAAGCAGGGGAAGTACTAGAAGAGTGGGGAGGGGTGGTCCCAGAAGGAAGAAGAGTGTTTCAGGAAGGAAATAAAAAGATTTATCAAATGACTAAGCTGAGGACTTGAGGAGACAATGAGATTTGAAGGGACAGGCCAGTGGTGACCATGGAAAGTAGTCTCTCTAGTGCGTCACTAGAGAAGTGATGAAGGAAGGTGGAGAAGAGACTGGGAGATAGCCCCAGATGCTCACCTATAAATGGGCAGCCTTGATCCCCCCTGGAGAGCTCATTAAAGATGCATTTCTAGGACTCACCCCAGAGCCATAGCCTCAGGGTGTATTCTGGCCTCCCGGGAGCTCTTCTATCAGAATGATCTGAGTAGCAAAGAGAGCCCAGAAGCTACGGGTGGGTGCTCCCTGTAGCAGATGCTGTTGATGTCCCTTTCACATGCCTTCAGCACTCACCGTTCAGTACACACTGCTGGCGTCATGTGCGAGCACATGTACTCTCTGCCTGAGGACTTTCTCTGGCAACTGGAGCATGCTGGCCTGCTTGCCAGAAATGCCAGAGAGTTAATTTCCTAGGGAGCAGCCTTCAACCAAGAAGGACAGAAGCTGGTGGATAAACAGCTCAACAGGCTCACCTCTCAGCTGGAATAACTTGGGGCTAATTTTATGTGGTCTCCCAGTAGTCCCCAGTAGGTCTGAGCTGGAGGTGACTAGAATATGTTCAACACCATAATCTGTATTGGCTTCTGCCTCACTTCCTACTCTCCTTTTTGGGTCCAAAGATCACCTCTTGCCTAAATGATCAGTACCTATATCCTGGTCTCAGATTTGGTCTTAGGAGAACCCCAAACTCACCATCTCATTTCATTTTCCTGGGCACATAGGACAAGTACATATTCCAGTGGCTCTTGCAGTCTGCTTGAGCCCAGGTGACTAGGCTCTGACACATGGGCCAAAGTGATATACATCACTTCAAGGCCTGGCCACAAAATTTCTGGTGTGTTCATCCCTCTCAATCTTTCCTCTCCATGGTGACTCCAGAGGCCACGTTTTAAGACAGCAGTATCACAAGATAGAAGTTGCCTGGTTTCCTGAGTCACCAACTGGAGGGCACCTACTGATGAGAGCTGTCCCACTTGTACCAGCTTGTGACACAAATGAATGAGAAAAACTACTACATTAATCTCTGAGATTTTTTATTTTATTACAGCAGGTAGCATCAACTATCCTGATTAATGTTCCTGCTCTCACTCAATTCTCAAAAATGACTGCTCTCCATCCTTCAAAAATTTGGGGGGCTTTCCTGTGGTCCAGTGGTTACGACTTCAGGCTTCCAATGCAGGGGGAGTGAGTTCAATCCCTGGTCAGGGAACGAAGTTCCCACATGTCGTGTGGCACAGCCCCCAAAAATATTTTTCCCCCATTCCCTCAAAATGGCTAATAACATGGCTGAAAATGGCCATGTGTTAAAAGTACGACATGGTTATCTACTGAAGTACACTCAACTGTGAACAAGAAGTAGCGAATTAGCTACCCAAAGATAGTTCTGTTTTCAAATGGATTTCTGTTTTTTAAATTTATTTATTTTAATTGGAGGCTAATTACTTTACAATATTGTAGTGGGTTTTGCCATACATTGACATGAATCAGCCATGGGTGTACATGTGTTCCCCATCCTGAACCCCCCTCCCACCTCCCTCCCCATCCCATCCCTCAGGGTCATCCCAGTGCACCAGCCCTGAGCACCCTGTCTCATGCATCGAACCTGGACTGGCAATCTGTTTCACATATGATAATATACATGTTTCAATGCTATTCTCTCAAATCATCCCACCCTTGCCTTCTCCCACAGAGTCCAAAAGACTGTTCTTACATCTGTGTCTCTTTTGCTGTCTCACATATAGGGTCATCATTACCATTTTTCTAAATTCCACATATATGCGTTAGTATACTGTATTGGTGTTTTTCTTTCTGACTTACTTCACTCTGTATAATAGGTTCCAGTTTCATCCACCTCATTAGAACTGATTCAAATGTATTCCTTTTAATGGCTGAGTAATATTCCATTGTGTATATGTACCACAGCTTTCTTATCCATTTGTCTGCTGATGGACATCTAGGTTGCTTCCATGTCCTGGCTATTGTAAACAGTGCTGCAATGAACATTGGGGTACATGTGTCTCTTTCAATTCTGGTTTCCTCAGTGTGTATGCCCAGCAGTGGGATTGCTGGGTCATATGGCAGTTCTATTTTCCAGTTTTTTTTAAGGAATCTCCACACTGTTCTCCATAGTGGCTGTACTAGTTTGCATTCCCACCAACAGTGTGTAAGAGGGTTCCCTTTTCTCCACACCCTCTCCAGCATTTACTGTTTGTAGACTTTTGGATAGCAGCCATTCTGACCGGCGTGAGATGGTACCTCATTGTGGTTTTGATTTGCATTTCTCTGATAATGAGTGATGTTGAGCATCTTTTCACGTGTTTGTTAGCCATCTGTATATCTTCTTTGGAGAAATGTCTGTTTAGTTCTTTGGCTCATTTTTTGATTGGGTCATTTATTTTTCTGGAATTGAGCTGCAGGAGTTGCTTGTTTTGACATTAATCCTTTGTCTGTTGCTTCGTTTGCTATTATTTTCTCCCATTCTGAAGGCTGTCTTTTCACCTTGCTTATAGTTTCCTTTGTTGTGCAAAAGCTTTTAAGTTTAATTAGGTCCCATTTGTTTATTTTTGCTTTTATTTCCATTACTCTGGGAGGTGGGTGTTAAAAGAATCTTGCTGTGATTTATGTCAGAGAGTGTTTTGCCTATGTTTTCCTCTAGGAGTTTTATAGAACATCCGGTGAGATCTATGAAAGAGATGTTCTTGAAGTATCTGAGCCTTCTCATTGTCTTCACATGATGATGAGCACAGCCTGCTCCCAGCTTTATCTGTATTGCCCGCAAGAAAGACGGGTCAGCCACTTCTAAGAGATTCCTGACCTTTGGCCTTTGGAATAAAGCCCAAACTCCTGAACCTGGCATTTCCAGGCATCTCTGGTTGGCTCCAACCTACCTTTCTACCCTGATCTTTGCCCTGCTACCTCATGAAACCTCTCGAATCATACCTTTGCCAGACCATGATCTTTCAGCTCCACACCTCAGCTCCACTCTACTCTCCACTTACAGTGTCCTTTCCTCCCTTCTGCTTCTTTCTGGATTCACTCCCACTCACAGGCCTGACTCCAATTCTGTCTCCTCTCTAAGGCTCTGAAATCCCATTTTGCCTTCCGTTTTGTTGCTATGACTTGATTGGATTTCAGTATTTGCTGCTTATTATTATTATTTCTGTTTTTTTACGTGTTTATGTCCTCTCTTCTGATCTAGAAATGAATTATTTAAAGAAAATATTATGCCTATTTTTCTTCTGAATCCCTATGGTTTTTAATACATAGTCAGGGACATGAATACTGAAGATAGAGGTATAGCAAATTGAACTTCTTAAAGATCACAAATGAAAAGTCTTTTTCACACATGATTTTTTAAAAATTATTTGGAAATAATTCTAAATTAACAGAATAGCTACAGGAATAAAAATAGTATAAATAAAACCTGTAAATGCTTTAGCCAGATTCACTTATTCACTTACTGTAAATATTTTACTTCATTTCCTTTATATTTCAATATCTCTATCATTTATCTGTCTATCTTTCTATCATATTATCTACACACACACACTCAGGAGTGTTTTTCTGGATCATTTGAGGATAAATTATATACATCATGAGGCCTTACCCTTAAATACTTCAGTGTGTATTTCCTAAGAGTAGGCTAATCTTAGCCAGTGGGAGTTCAATGTATGATGCAGGGAACCCAAAGCCAGTGCTCTGTGACAACCTAGAGGGGTGGGATGGGGAGGGAGGTGGGAGGGGGTTCAAGAGGGAGGGAACATATGTATACCTAATGCCAATTCATGTCAAAGTTTGGCAAAAACCATCACAATATTGAAAGTAATTATCTTCTAATTAAAAAAATAAAATATATTTTAAAAAAAGAATAGGCTAACCTCTTACCTAATCATAAGAGAGTGATCAATTTCCATCAATTTAATACTGATATAGCACATTTGTATCAATAAAGTGTTCTCATTCCAATTTGCTCAAGTGACCTAAAAATGTTTTTATGGCATGTTTTCCCTCCAATACTGGATCCGGTGTAGGGTCAAGATAGAGCACCTAGCTGTGTTTCTTTCACCTCCTTTAAGGTGGAACACTTCCACATCTTTTATGACATGGTTAGTTTTCAAGTTAACACACCTCTCCCCTTTAAAGAATGTCAGAATTAAAAAAAAAAAAAACAAACCTCTTAGGTTGGCAGACTATTTTATATACATATGGATGGATGTGAATTTTCTGAGTAATATCATAATCATTCCCAGTGTAAGACTCCAAATTTGAATCTCCTTTTATTCTCATTCTGAACTGAACATCAATGGCAACTTTTTTAATGCTGCTATACAGGAACCTTGGCCTTCTTTTATTTACAATGCCTTTCTCCTTATTTAGAGTGGAAGAGGAAATCACAAATCTCCTTCTCCTGCAGCTTCTGCTGGGCTGCAGGCTGCATGGGAGGAAAAGTCAATATAGGAAGTGAGAGAGTAAACTGAGAAGTTGAAATCAAAGTGGTAGGCCGCTAAGTCTTGGCTGTGGTGTATCTCATCTCTGAAGTCAAAGTATTTTTACAGACAGCATTCAGCCATCATTAAGTAAAATCCCTATGCTGTAGAAAAGGAAGGCATTGGTAATTTCCGTTGTCTATGAGTGGAAACAGAGACACGGACAGGCGTAATGGCTTTTCTACTTTGAGTTTGAGAGGCAATGAGGAATCACGGAAAGAGAGCTGATAAAGGAGTGAATCTGTTCAGGAGATTTGAATCTATTTATTACCATCACTGCCAAGTAGTTATATAGCTCAGCAAGTCATATCCTCTCTAAGCCCTGATATCATTATCTGTAAAATGAGGGTTTGGAATGATGCCTTTCTCTAAATTTCCATCAGTGATTCTAAAAGTCAGTGATGATGAATTCCAGCACACATTCAGTGCATGTCTATGGAGTGCCTACTATGTTTCGGGCAGTGAGCTAGAATGAATAGGGGGTTCGTCTCTGTTCTCAGGGATCCCCCGGCATGGTGGCAGGGGGGGCATGTCAGCAAAGAATTGTTGGAAGGACCACAGCAGGGGCAAGCTCAAGGTACAGGAGCATCACAAAGAAGACAGTAAGCAACTTTCCTGGGGGAGTCACATGCCTCTTAGAAGAAGTATATGACAGTGGCTGCTGAACTGAGCCTTGTAGATGGAGACAGGGTGTTCCAGGCAGGAGGTGCATGGCTCTTTGTAGATTGCACGCACCTTGGATTTGAATGCAATGTGCTTGAGGTTAAGTGAGGGTGGTGAGGCTGAAACAGTAGCCAGGTACGGCCAGACCTATGGGGGCTGCTTTGCCAGGTCAAGAAGAGTTTGAGGGGTGGCGTGAGACTTGAGGCCAAGAGATCTACTGCAGAAGATAAAGGATTGAGAGACACAGGAGAGATGAAGCAGCAGAGTGGTCAGAGACAGGTTTAGGAGAAAGGATTGAGAAGGCACACCAATTAAGAATGGAGTGGGGGAAGAGGAAGGGCTGTCACAGGACTTCCATGTATCGGATTTGTGCAGTGGACTGGACTGTGGTACTACTAGCTGTAGGTGGAAACCCCCAAGGAGGAGCAGGTTTGGGAGATGTAGGAGTTCAGTTTAGGATGTGTTGGCCTGGAGATGTGTATGGGCCACCCAAGGGGAGATGGCTAGCAGGCTGTTGTGTAAATGGACCTGGAGCTCAGGAGAAGTCTGGGCTGGAGACAGATCTGATGCTTAACATGTCAGAGGAGTGAGGAATGTCACTCAGGGAGGGTGTAGCTTGAGGAAAGGACCGTGCCTGAGAGGGAAGGACAGGAGTTCTGTTGTCTTATTGGGTCTGGATTCACACTGCTGAGATGTATGGTACTGGCAAGTAACTTTGAACCTGTTTTTTCATTTTTAACAACAAGCCCAACTTGGAGACTTATGAGAGTTTCAGATTAAAAAAAAATCCAATCAATGGAACTGAAAAGAAGAGTAGGAAGGGCAGCCCTGGAAGTACCATTAAACTGATATTTAATAGACATAAGATGGCTCCAGACTGTAGGTTTCAGGAGGAGCCATTTGCTGAGTTGCCCACACCCTTGTTGTCTTTGTTGCCATGTTAGTTTGTTACCAGTTGCTTAATTTCTTTGAGCCCTGGCTTCCTCTTCTTCAGAACAGAGACAAAAACCACTCTTCTAGTTATCTCAGAGAATTCCTTTGAAAAGCAAGTGAGATAGGGTTTGTGTGAACACTGGAAACTCAGACATAAATGTTATTATAAAAATGAAAGGAATAAAGAGATGTGACCAAATCCTCAGCATATTTTGTGCTGTTACCACCACAGAGTGTCTGTCAGTATCAGTACTGAGGCATGTTCCAACTAGTCAGTGTCAGAACTGGAATAAAACCCAGGGTCTCTAACTCTTGGCCATGGTTATGCTAATCCCCATATGAGGCTATCTGACTGACCCGGGATTTACCCAGGATTATGGACCAGAAAGAAATAGAATTTGGACAGCAGGCTTTGTGAGCCCACCACAGGTCCTCTGAAAATGTCAAGTTTCCATTTCCAGGTGGGGAAGGAACACCCCCTCCGCATAAATGGGAGCAGTACTGCTACAACACAGAAAGAGGCCAGCACCCAGAAAGCTCTCAATAGACGTGAGCTCACTGGGCAGGCCAGATGCAGTATTCAGAATGGAAGAAGTCAGCAGTATTCACTGGGTGAGGTACTCTCAGGGCCCACCTAGTCCACAATTATGGAGGGACTAGGCCAGGTTCTGGTCGGCGGTCAAGGATGGGTGGGATTGACCTGAGCTCACCTCAAGGAGGCTTTCACTTCCACTTTCTCCCAAAAGAAGTGAAAAAAACCCATGCAAATGAGAGAGATGAGGATGCAACGAGGCTGATGCAGCTCCCCATCTCTTCCCTTGCTTTTCTTAGTGATCTTGGCAGTCTGAAAACAGTGAGACATTTCCTAAGTCAGAGGAACCCAAAGCTGTGGGCCCACTGCCTTTTAAATTCCATCCATGTCACCATCTAGAAACATCTTGCATAATCATGTTAGGCAGTAGTCTGGCAAGCCCCTCGCTCAGACCTGAATTCTTGCTGGAACATCACAGAGGCCTCAGATCCGCGCCTACACTGTGGGTCCTAGGAGTTTCCTGTTTATGGTTACTTACAAGTTTTCTGTAAGCAGGCCTGGTCATGGCCTAGAGCACAGATATAAACCCTCTGTCTCCTTCTTTCTCTTCCACTCTTTCCCTTCCTCCCTTCCTTCCTTCTCACCTTCTTTCTCTCTTTTTAAAAAATACTTTGATTTTTAGAACAGTTTTATATTTACAGAAAAATAGATCAGATCCTACAGGGAGTTCTTACATTCCTCACCTCTGCTACCATCTCACATACAGTTTCCTCCCAAACTTAACTTGTTAGCAAGATACATGTGTTATAATTCATGAACTCAAATTGATACTTTATTAACAGAAAGCCCGTAGTCTATTCAGATGTCCTTAGTTTTTTCTCATGTCCTTTCCCCAGGCTACCATATCACGTCTGGTTGTCCTGTCTCCTAAGGTTCCTCTTAGCTGTGACAATTTCTCAGAGTTTCCTAGTTTTTGATGGCTCTGACAGTTTTGAGGGAGGCTGGTCAGGTACTATTCAGCATGCTCCACTATTGAGATTTGTCTGATTTTTTTTCCTCCTGGTTGAACTGGGGTGATGGCTTTGGGGGAGAAAGATCATGGAGGTAAAGTGCTGTTTTCATCACATCATATCAGGGGCTCAGTTCAGTTCAGTTCAGTCGCTCAGTCGTGTCCGACTCTTTGCAACCCCATGAATCGCAGCATGCCAGGCCTCCCTGTCCATCACCAACTCCTGGAGTTTACTCAAACCCATGTCCATCGAGTTGGTGATGCCATCCAGCCATCTCATCCTCTGTCATCCCCTTCTCCTCCTGCCCTCAATCCCTCCCAGCATCAGGGTCTTTTCCAGTGAGTCAACTCTTCACATGAGGTGGCCAAAGTACTGGAGTTTCAGCTTCAACATCAGTCCTTCCAATGAACACCCAGGACTGATCTCCTTTAGGATGGACTGGTTGGATCTACATACCATCTATTGTACATGATTGATGACTTTTGACATTAATACTGGTCATTCGGCTAATACAGTTCTCTTTACAGCAAGGTTACTCCTCTTTTCCCCCTTTCCATACAGTTGGGAGTCACTCTGCACAGCCCACATTTAAGGAGTGGGAAGTTAGGGTCTACTTCCTGTAGGGTGGAGTATCTACAAAATTTATTTTCAATTGTTCTGCATGGAAGATTGGTTTCTTCTCCCCATTTATTAATTTATTCAATAATTTATTTGCATTAGTATGGACTCATATATATTTATTTTATACTTTGAGTTATAATCCAATACTACTTTCTTTATTTTGTTTGTCCAACTGTTCCAACTTTGACTACTGAGAAGTCTTTCAGTTGGCTCTTATATTTTCTTTCTTCCTCCCTCCTTCCTTTCCTCCTCTTTCTTTCTTTCAGCACTTCCTTATTTTCTGGCATTACAAGTCTCTTTTGAAAAATAATCATTACTCATTTATTTACTCAATCAAAATACAGTGCAAGCTTACTGGATACTAGGCAGAGAAGATTTGAGAATGAACAGGGCTTGGATTAGCTCAAGATGGCAGAGTAGAGGACCTGAGCTCACCTCCTTCTTACAAAAATATCAAAATCACAACTAACTGCTGAACAACCATTGACAAAAAATGCTGGAACTTACCAAGAATGAACAGGACCTAGCTCTGCCTTCAAGGAACCATCAATGGGCGTGGCAGAAGGGAGGAGAGACAGACGAGAAAAGAGACAAAGGCATGACGACACGATGAGTACTTTGGCAGAGGGTGGAAGTTGAGAATGTCAGTCTCAGTTATCTGAATTCACTTCCCTGCCTCTCCTGAGTGTTTTCATAGGAGAACCTTTGGCTCCACTCTGGGCTAGTTTCTCCATCTTCCCTTGGTATCCAGTCAATTGCCATACTTTCATAGGTAGGGCAAAACTACAGAAAGAGCAGGACACCCACGACAGATAATCTAGATTGATGCTTAATATATATTCATAAGCTGGCTCCTGACTGTAGCAAAGAAAAACTATGATATTGCTGCATTAGCCCTTTGCAGTTCCTGTGGGCATGGACTAGCTTATGATTATGGAAAGTGAGTGAGACCTGCAATAGCAGGAATTTGATTTAAGTTGCTCCCAACCTGTAGCCTCATGGGGGTCCCAGGAATCTGCTCTTTCAGCCTCCAGCTTCACATTTCCAGAAGTCCGGCTCGTGGCCAACCCTTGGTTAATCGACATCTGAGCAGTAATTATTTTTAGATTGCCCACTATATGTTCTGCCACTCAGTGTTATGTGATCATGTAATGAAATCCATGCCCTAGTGCATTAACTAACCTTTTGAAAAAACCTTTCAATAGCATCTCCCCCCGCCACCTCCCCCCACACAAAGAGCTGACAAAAAGCTCCTAGACTTGAGTGCTAAATGTTGAACCATTAAAAACGCTGGTGAAAGCTATGAAGTCATCAAATATTGACCTGAGAGAACATTTAGCACCATCTGATTTCTCCATCCTGACATCAACATGAAACGGACCTTACATGCCAATGAATCACTTTCCCTATTTAAGTTCACAGGGTTTGTCTAAAATAGCTCCCCTGGTACAAAATGGAAAGTCAGCCTAGGGATAATAATGGTGAGTGGTAGACTCAAGTTCTATGCTTTTGTTATAAGAAAAGGAGGGCTTACTAAAGCTGGATTTTTTTTTCTAGTGGGGAGGGATGATAGAGTAGAAGTGTCTTTTTCTTTACAGGAGTCATTAGGAAATTAGAAATTCAATCTCATTTGTACTACTTGTATAAGTTGAGGAACTTTTCAAAATGTAGATTCTAGTCCCACACACAGGCAGGTTGATTTAGCTGGTGTTGCAAATGACGATGGGTCCCTGCCTATATTTCCTCAACCCTTACAATTTCAGAGCATTCAATCAAATTGCCATTTCCTAGCATCTTCATCTTTTTACCAGAAGGCTATGATTTTGGAGGCCAGAAGTATCAGGGGATTCATACCAGCCAGATGCAGCTTCAATCAATGACTGAGGGAAGTTGGTGTTCAAACACCATGAGTCCTCTAAAAAATAGAAGTAGAGTCATGGATATGGAAGACAGGGTTATGGCTACCAGGGGATAAGTTGCAGGGGGAAGATAAATTGGGAGACTGAGATTGACATGTGCCCAGTACCATATATAAAATAGATAACTAATAAAAACCTACTGTATAGCACAAGGAGCTCTACTCAATACTCTGTAATGATCTATATGGGCAAAGACTCTAAGAGGGTAGATACATGTATGTGTATAATTGATTTACTTTGCCATATACCTGAGGCTAATACAACATTGTAAATCATCTCTATGCCAATAAAATTGTTTAAAAAGAGGGGCCTGCTCAGGCTTGATCACATGAATGCTAGTGGTTCACTCTGGAGTTTCCTATCATATGTCCCTTATATTCCCTGTTGGGCTGGGGACAGAGCAGTACAGATGACCCCTGAGACAGCAAGGCACACGCATATGCTACAGTGCACGAACCCCGCACTTCCCCACATAAATGCCCATTTGAAGGAATTGGATACTGAGACTACTTTGAAGATGACATCATGAGCAAAAGCAGAACTTTTGTTGGACTTCCTTGTACTTATTTTCTGGTTTAGAGTTGTTTTTGTTTGATATTATATGTCTTTTCAGAGTGTGGCACCTTTAATGGTCTTTCACTGGATGTGGAACACACCCATTAAAGAACTCAGCAGGAGGCAACCACATACCCCCAGAACTGCTCTTTATTCTGAATCTGGTCCAGAGTGTCCTTTCCATCCTGTAAGCTGGTTTCTGTTCCTACTACTCAAGTTCCCAGAAGAACACCAGTTCATGTGACAAAGACCCTCCCCTGACCAACCCCTCGCCAGGTCCCCCTCCTCAAAAGAGTTGCCCCTGTCCCTTGTGCCTCCAGATACTGGCTGGGATTAGGTTCCTCTTCCATCCCACTGAAATCAGGATGCTGCCACTCTTCTGAATCTTGCCCAGAGCCTTTTGCTCTTGGGCATCTGCCCACCAGATTATCAGATAACCTTGACTGTTGGAGCCAGCAGGCCCTGGAACACTGCAATATAGATTACTGACCATGTTCCTTGGGCCTGGCTTTATGGACTACTCAGAATGTTTTGCCAAGCTCTACTGAACCCTGCTATGTTGCTCCAAAATTCCAGCATGCTTTGCAACTGAGCCTCCATGGCTAACTGGACAAAAGCTTTAAAAAGTAACAGTTACAAATGTAAACTCTACCAACAATATCCATCTGTTTTTTTCATTGGTGTTTCCCAAGCCTTTTGAACAGTGCCTGACACAGTAGGCATTCAGTCGAGTTTTGTTGAATAGATGAATGATATGATGTTAACAAGGAAGAAAAGGAATATGGCATGTCACATAGGGAGCTTTTCAATTAGCTCAAATATGTATGTGTTATAAATGGAAGGGGGACTAGACATAACTTTCTAATGAAGAGTTTCAACTCAGTGGGGATAGAGACATGAAAGTGTTTTATTTGCTTTAATCTCTGTTTCCCACTGTGCTCTGTCTTATTACCCTTCCCGTTTTCTTAATAACATCTTGGGCAGATTCCATAACTTTCTGGTCACTTTTAATTATGAGAAGTCCAGTCCAGCTTAAAATTTCAATCTCAACTTTGATCTCAATCTCTCATTTCCTCTCCTTGCCCAAGCCTAAGTTTGAGCTGTGTTGAGATGGTCTGATCTAGTTCTAAAATATATCCTTCACATAATGCAAAATATCTCTTTATTTATTGGGATGCTATTGTTGCTCTCTCCATTGTTGTGGCTTTGGGGGTGCACACCACCAGGCCTCTGCACCCTCTGTTGGCAGCTTTCCAAATGCTGACTTTCTTAGGGGGCACATGGTGAGTTCCTTAGGGTAGTGGTTCTCAGAGACCCTTTCTTTGGTATGCGAGATCTAAACTATTTGTTTACTAACACTGAGATGTTATTTGTCTTTTTCACTGTGTTGGCATTTGCAATGATAGTGCAAAAGCAGTTGGGGATAAGATTGACTGTCCCTTCACCCAAATCAAAGCAGTGACACTAAGCTCTACTAGTAGTCATGGTGTTCTTCATTGCTGTCGCTCTTGGTAACAAAACAAAACAGAATCCAATTTCAATTAAGAATGTCCTTGACAAAGCAGTAAAAATTATTAATTATGTTAAATACTGACCTTTTGAGTATATGTCTTCTTAATACTCTGTGTGATAAAATGGGAAGTGTGCAGAAAGCACTTTGGCTGTATACTGAGGCATGATGGTTATCTTGAGAAAAATTATCTGTATGGTGGGTTGAGTTGTGAACTGAACCAGCCATTTATATTCCTGGAAAATAATTTTGACTGGGAAAAACTCCTAACAGACAAGCTCTGGTTGTTAGACTCAGGTATTTGGCAGTCATTTTCTTGTAAACAATTGAAGAAAACCTGCCACTTCAAGAAAAACAACAGATACTGTTTGTTGTCAATGATAAAATTTTAGGTTTCAAGCAAAAATTAAAATTTTGTGAAACTTGTATCCACCATTTTGAGCATGAAAGCTTCCTAGTTCTTAAATTTCTGGTGAGCTGATGGTGAGATCACTGGTAATACTAAGAAATGTGACTTTTTGAAATTATATAGTGAAATATGTAAACATTGGGAACATCTACATAGTTCAGTGAGCCAATATATTCAAATTACCAATACATGATGTTACAAAATCATGTGTGGGTCCATTCAAAGTGCTACATAGATGGATTTTAATAAAAGAGAGTATGAAAAGTTCATTGTTGTGGTTTCAGATTTCACATTCTAACTAATCTTTAAGAAAATATTTTATAGACTTTTAGTGTGATATCAAAGAGTACTTATAATTACCTGAAAAGGCCGTTAAAACATTCCTTTCTTTTCCAACTACCTATCTGCATGAGGTAACAGACTGAATGCAGATGCAGATGTGTGAGAATCCAGTTGTCTTGTAAGTCAGAGAGATTTGCAAAAATGTAAAGCAGTGCCACTCACTATTTTCTTTTCCCTTGGAAAATATAGTTATCTTTTCATAAAGATAGGTTCTTTATGATAACTTGTAATGGGTTTTAATGTATTTTTAATGAATTGTTCAATAAATATTAAAATTTCTCAGTTTTAAGCTTGACTTCAGTCAATATCAATCATTATAAGGCACATAAAAGTTCCTTGGGACCTCAATAATCTTTTTTTTTTCAATAATCTTTAAGGTTGCAAAAGGATTCCCAAGACCAGAGTTTGAGAACTGGTGATTTAGGGCTTGGGTATTCCAAGTTAGTTCATGGAACAACAGAATCTGGATCACCTGGGATCTTGTTGGAAATGCAGAGATCCATCCCAGACTCACTGCATGAGAACTGGCATTTTAACATGCCCAGATGATCCATGGGGGTATATGTACCCTTTCAGAAGACCCTGGAGGGCCTCCCTAAGACATGGGTCTCTGACTGTAGAGGTCTGTCTCAGCCTCTTTTTCCTCCCTCTCCAGCAGCTGCTATCATTGGGTGCCTGCCCCAAGCCTTTCACTACTGAGGGTCCCTTGGTCTAGTGGGCAGCCCTCTTGAGTGGGATGAGGTACCATTGCTTAAGTCCAGATAGCTTCTTCTTCAGTGTCTCCTTGGCCTGCAGGAAATGTACTCATTCTTGTCTTGCCAGCCTACACCATGCAAGCACAGCCACTGCAAACCTTCTTCACCGGCCTTCTAGGGTGGACTGTTCCAGCATCCACCTTGCTCCACCTGTTCTACACCTCCAGGCTAGAAGCAGGCTCCAGTTTCCATGCACACATAAATCTCCAAACTCCCAACATTCTCTCATCTTTAGAATGTGGAGCTACTTATTAGTTCTCTGTCCTCAACTTTAGGTTCAAAGTCCCATTCGACATTCCCTGATTTATAAAAGAACAAACACAAGCCTGTAAAACTATTATCATGACTATTTTAACCCCAAATGAATCAAAGCTAACTCTTTTGGGGGTAGATTTTTCAATTTATCCTGGCTCACAAAGAATAAAATGGGATTAGCTTGACTGCTTGGGTCTGATGGGGTCGTGTCGGCGGGCAGTAGAGAGAATTCAGAAAGGTCAGAACATGTCTGGTTAAGGGGAATTGAAGGCAGAGATAAGTGAGAGGATCAGCAGAGAGCCACAAGCTGCTATAAATGGATTGATGTCTTCTGACACAGAAAAATGACAGTCTGAGAGAAATCAGACAAATGCAGATGAAATTGCTGAGCTGTGACTGGTCATTCTGAGGAATTGTAGGCAAGAGGAGAGCTCAAAGACTGGAAAAGGGGACGATGTCTGAATTTCTCCAGAGTTCCCACCTCAGACTGGAAACTGAGTTTGCTCAGAACTCTAGAATGAATGATTAAATTGAGTGGCTTATGGGTCCTTAGGCAGGGAAGAGGGGTTGGCCAGCAAACAACCCTGAGTCACTAACTCAAGCCTGAGTCACTAACTCAAGCTCCGATCATGAGTGCTCTGGCAGATTAGGGCTGTGTTCCAGTGATGAGACTCCACGATCAGATTTTAGTCCTGTTTGTCACAGTCATTTACAAAAATTCATTTCCTGATAAGATGGAGAATTATGAACTGGATGAAAAACAGCTGGGGATGGTGTGCCTATGGAACTGATTGAACAACTCTACCCAGAGAGAGCTCATTCATGTTTAGTCAGAAGCGGATCTCTAGTAATAACAGTAATAATAATAGCAATTATAATAATGATGATAGTAACAGGAGCTGTTGCTTACTGAGTTTTTACTTTGTGTTAGGCGGCGCTAAAAATGCTTTATTTGTATTAACCTATTGAGCCCTCACAATTACTCCGGGAGATGGGAGCTATTATTATGGCTGGGTGTACAGATGCGGAAAGTGAGGCTCAGAGCCATTAAATCATTTGTCTAAGGCCACACAGTAAGTGACGGGCAGGCCAGCCTCTCAGGAAGCAACTTCCATCCTGTTGACAATGTGTGTAGATGATGGAGGATAGATTTCAGGAATAAAAGTTCTGGCTTCAGGAAGTAGTATTTTATTTTTTGTGCACTAGGTTGCTGTTTGGGGGTATATGACTTAAAAGAGATTGGGATATGAGTGGGGTGTGAGTGCCACCTCAGGCCCAACCCCTGGGGCCTAATGCTCAGGCACTGTAATTGGTCCCTATCTGCCCAGCACAGGTCTTTGTCACTTTCCTTGGGCAGATATGCCAAGGTGGTGGGAAAAACCAGAGCTGTGGAGTCAGGACAAGCAGGTATGTATGAGGATGTAGTCAGTATCCTCCCAGGAGCTATCCTTTCTTAAAGCTTATCTCTGATTGTGGCATGAAATGCTATGACTTCTATTTAAGATATGTGTCTGCAAATGGGTAGATTTGGGGGCCTCTTTCTAAGTATCCCCCTCCTCCCTGAATTTCCTCCAGAAAGGTCCCATCACATTGGTGCCTGTGTGGAAACTAGTTTTCCTCAGTCATTTATATCAGAGCTTCTCAGACAGTAGTGTGCATGAGACCCTCCTGCGGATCTTGTCAAAATGCAAGTTTGGATTCATTAGGTCTGAGGAAGGGCCCCAAACTCTGCATTTCTGACCTCCCAGAGGATGCTGGTACCTCTGGTCGGTGGAGGAGAGAGTTTCCACATTACACTTCAGAGCCTGGAGTCTATCAATAGGTCAAAAATGCTTAGTACCCTGTAAATTGACCTGGAAATGTCTCTTATTTAAGAACATTAAATGTTAGTTACCAGGTTATAGAAAGCACTATAAAATACAAGATGGTTTGTGGGAAAAGAATTCAGAGTAAGACTTGACAGACCTTCTGACTTACAGTCGTTGGCGGATTCAAAGATGACTGGGCTCATTTGGAAAATCAAGCATCACTGTTACATAGATGGCCAACACAAGGCTTAATTCCCATGACCAAGATGGAAAGATAAGTATGATAGAGATTCACTGCTCACGTGATGAGTGAGGAAAACTTGGCCAACATCATCAACTCATCTCAATCTAGTATATTTATTTTAAAAATTCATGTATAAGTGGGCTTGTGCTGAATAAACCCCTGTTGTTCAAAGGTTAATTGTATATTTGTTATACAATCTGTAGCTCCTTTCCCCTCATTACTATCTTTAAAAAGAGAGAACTTTTTGTCAAGGCAGTCCTTTCCTCTTTGTAGCGCTGGAGGTTATGGAAAATATTAAGGCTTTTTAGCTAAAAATTTTTACAAGATCTAAATTTGGTTTTTCAGATTTTTTTTCTTCAGAAAAGTTATAAATATTCTCATTTTCTACATCTTGCACAACTGTCTTCTTATTCCTTCTAAAATTAGCCATGCTCCCTTTCTACTGCCCTAGAGCAAAAAAAATGGAATGGGCCATGTAAACATTCTAAAGCCTGGAGAAGCACACCGGAAATGAAGGCTTGTGAAGATTGACAGAGGAGAAAAATGCAGACACACCCAGTGCAAGTCCATTCTCCATTTCTACATTATTTTGAAAGCGAACCCATTTTTTGGGAGAGAATCAGAGGGGGAATTTAGAACGCAAAAGCAAAGATTAAGTTAGAGGCTCTCTGGGGACTTCCCTGGTGGTCCAGTGGCTAAGATTCCATGCTCCCAGTGCAGGGGGCCAGGGTTCAATCCCTGGTCAGGGAACTAGATCCCACATGCTGCAACTAAGAGTTCATGCTGCATGCTGCAGCTAAGACCTGGTGCAGCCAAATAAATAAATAAAAATATTTTTTTAAAAAGAAGCTCTCTCTTGTTTATTTTTAAACTTTTTTTTCTTGGACATGATTTTTGAGTAGTGTGCCAAGATGATTATTGATATATGTCTCAGTTTTCATCACCCTCACTGATTTGTGTTTCCTCTTAGTGGCCTTAATGAGCTTACTTATGAATGTTAATTGTAACTTTAAGAAGGCAGCAGCATCCACAAGCAGCAAAATGCTAGACCAGGATATGATAATATTATACATCCTTGCCAAGCTCTGTTATTTAATATCCCTTTGCCTTATGAGATCAATTTCTGCTCTGGTGTAGAGATTTCTGTAAAAGGTCAGTTCTGATATTGGAAGGGAACATTTAATCAAAAATAGTATGTGAAAAGATAATGCAGAGATTAGATCAAATAAGAACCTTTATTCCCTCTGACATAAACCAACCATTACCAAAAATATTGAAACGCAAATCTATTGTGTGCTGTCATATTTAGAGGATTAATATTAGCTATAAAGTAGCTATTATGCAGAACATTATAATGCAAAACCATAGTGTTTATTTAGGGAATTAATATTATACAAGGAAAAAATAACTTGTTTTTTTTATATTATCAAAGTTAGCAAATGCTCTTGTTTCATTCAAGGCAAAACATCATTTAGTTTTTATTCACACTGTTGCTGAAATGTCACTGAATTTTTAAATATATCTCATTTAGGTTCAGCTGCATTATGTTTTCTTTTAGCAGAAAAGGAGACTCACAAGCACAGAAAATATTTCATTTTTAAACACAAAATCCTCAAGTGTTGTTAATGTAAAAGCATGCCGAAATTATTTGTATATGTCCATTTTCCAACAATTTTAGGAAACATGTATATTCCCCCCACCCGGTACTGGCCTCAGCTTCTGCCCCCTCTTAGTCTCCCATCTGTTTCCATCACTGGGTGCAGTGTAATCAGAGCCTTGAAACTACACTGAAGCCTTGAAACTACTACTTGAAGCTACTACAGAATCCTGCAATTAGGCCTGTGGAGGGACATGTGGGAGGGTCCAGAGGCTGCCGGTTCTGGAAGTTTCACCATGAAATCAACTAAGGATGGGGTCGTGCATTAAGCGACCCCAACACAATCCCAATGCCTGGAAGATTGTGCGTGCTCAGTCATATCCGACTGTTTGCTACCCCATTGGCTGTCACCAGCCAGGCTCCTGCAGATGCTGAATCAATCTTGATGGAATACCTCCACTGCTGCCTTCTGTCACTGGGAGTCCCAGATTTGGGCTGGAGGAGCAAATAGAGCCAGGCACTATGCCATGTAAATGAGGACTCCTAGGGTAATTCACCTCAGGACTCCAAATATTGCACCTGGAATCATCTTCCCAGTTTACATTGTGCTTTCACATCCATTATCTGATTTTAGATAACGGTTTACTCCAATCTACCTTCCACAGAACCTTTGGGTTAAATGTTTGTTTTTTTTATTGGCTGCACCTCTCGGCTTGTGGGATCTTAGTTCCTTGACCTGTGTCTGGACAGTGAAACTGGACCACCACTGGACCGCCGGGGAATCCCCATAACTTTTCTTAATATGAATCTAAACTTAGCAATCTCTTGCTTGAAATCTTTGAGAGCTGACTGGCTGACTTCAGAATAAAATGTAAACTTTGCAGAGCATGCTCAGTTCTTCTGGACATAATCTCTGCTCCCCCAGTGGTTGTCACCAGCTTTCTCTTCTCCTTAGACATACAGAACTCTCCAGACATATAGAAACTCCTGGTAGTTCCACATGCACACATGCATTCTGTCTTCTGTTCCTGCTGTTCCCTCTAGAATATACCCTCATCAATTCACACCATACCATCCATCCATCCAGCTGAACACCAAGAATTGATGGGGCTATGGTATTGGAGGTAGAGGTATGAAGGTGCAGGGGATGTGTTTAGAACACCTATACACAAGCTATGAGGAAGGTGTGGGAATGGTCAGCCTTAGGACCAATCTGAAAGTTGGCAGTTAAAGCAGAAGTAGTTCCTTAAGGCCAAGGGAATTTTTTTTGAGCATGACTCCTTCTTCACACCGATGGCTGGAGATCCCAGCCAGGAAGGCAGGCTGGGATGAGGGGGCATGCATTTCTTCGTCTGGGTTCTCTCAGAAGCAGACTCTGAGACAGAATTTGAGTACAACTAGTTTGTGTGGTAGGTGATCCCAGGAAACACTGGTGTGGAAGTACTAACTGAGACAGTGAAGGAAATGAAGCCAGTAGAAGGAGTATTACTGAGCAGCATACTAATCAAAGCACCCGAGAAACAATGCAACATAATATAGAATATGCTTCCTATTCTACCAGTGAGGTAAAGTTGCTGAGAATTTATGTACGCATTTCCATCAGCCATGGGTGGAAGGCTGTTTCTGAGTGTGTGGCAGGGAGAAGGGCATTAGCCACCTACACAGAGGTAAGGCTCTGATTCCATCTGCTGCACACTACTTGTAAAGGGTGGTCAGAGATGAGACATGTGGAAAGAAGGGGACATCAATCTCAATGACAGCAGTCCCAAGAAAGTTCATGCAAATGATCAGGAGCCACAAGGGTGGTTGTTTGTGGAAGATCACAGCCAAGGAATGAAGGGGGTAACTGTCAGAATCCTGGGTTAGGCGACAGGAACTCTGTCATGGAGTCCTTTCTCTATCATCTGCCATCTGGGAGCCCTTGGCCAAGTTACTGGACCCCTGAATATCTCTGTTTCCTCACAAGTAAAATCTGCCATACCCGCTTACAGACTATAGTGAGGAACAAGTGAAATAACTTATAGGAACCTCTCAGAAAACTGTGCAGCACCATAAAATTGTCAAGAGGAAGGAGAGGGTGAGAAACAAATTAGGGAGAAGTTTAATTCTAAAATGATTTTTTTTGCTTGCAAGTAAGGTGCTTCAAAGAGGTCTTCTCTGAAGGCAAATCAAACTTGAACGCTGAGTTACAAACGTCTCGCTTGGGTAGGGAGCATGTGGTCAGGAGGTAGAAGTTGCTTCTGGCAGCAAGGAACTGACCGTAAGTACTGCCACTCAGACCAGGAAGGGCCAGTGCATGTGACACTGACCCGTGACACCTGGAGGAAGGTGTTCGGCTGAAGTGGGAGATGAGGATTTCAGATTTTTTAAAGTGAGGACCTGAACCTTAAAAGGAGTGAATGTAATTCAAATACATACTTTTCACTTCAACTCTTCAAACCAATCACCCTAATTAGACTTCTTAAACAAAGCATCAACTAGATATGAACTTTCTCCTGAAGTAAAGGTCAAACTTTTATTGTCAGAAGAGATACGAGGATAGAACTAACCAGTCACAACTCTACATAAAATGCAGATCTGCTGAAGCAATTCTTGCACTGGCTCTCGCTGAGAATAACTGTTCCTGGTGCAAGTGTGAAGTGTCACAAAGAGAAGATAACAGGGTTGTCACAGCATCTTGGGGATGACTGCCACTTTCACCAGGATGTCTAATGTCTCTTTCCTCAAGAGATCGTGATAATGGTATTATTTCCAGTGAACACTATTTAATAGAAAGCATTTTGTGAAGGTTTCACAGAATAGAAAGGCTTGACTTGCTGGTGCAGCTGGTACACTGGGATTTTCCAAGTGTGGCGCAATAGTGCTGCAAAGAAAACATGTAAATCCATGGCTAATTCATTTCAATGTATGACAAAAACCACTGCAATGATGTAAAGTAATTAGCCTCCAACTAATAAAAATAAATGGGAAAAAAAAAGAAAGAAAAGCAGTGAATGAACTAAGGAAGGAGAGTGGTGCCTGTGGTAACAGAGAGGAGGCATGACCACAGTTTGATTAGAGTCAAGTAAGATCAAAATACCATTGTGGGTCTATCTGGGAAGCCCCTAATTCTGAGAATAGGAAGAATGTAACTAGTATTTTACCGATAATGTCTTTAAATAGAATTTCCCCCACTTTCTCAGATTCCTCTCCCATCTTATGGAAGAGACTTTTATCCCTCACTATCGATTTGCCCATTGTTTTCCCATCATTTACTAGTTCCCCCATTTCATTTCTGACCAGTAAATTACCGTTGACATTTGGCTTATTTTCAAACAGGCAAAAGAAGGTACTGGAGTTTGCCAAATGGTGATGCACTGCAACTCACTGCAATCAAAAGTCAGAAGTTCAGGCATCTATTGCTGGGTTGTAAGAGGTAAGAGGACCCAAACAACACGCCTTTATTTCACTGAATATCAGCCTGCTCAGCTCTTTAGCACTGCCTCTCCACCCCCCCCAACCAGAGCACAGAGAAATCATCTGTGTTGATTTACACTGATCTCCTTAGTTCCCAGTCTTCCCTGGTGGCTCAGATGGTAAAGAGTCTGCCTGCAATGCGGGAGACCTGGGTTCAATCCCTGGGTCAGGAAGATCCCCTGGAGAAGGGAAATGGCAACCCACTCCAGTATTCTTGCCTGGGAAATCCCATGGACAGAGGAATCTGGTGGGCTACAATCCATGGGGCTGCAAAGAGTCAGACATGACTGAGTGACTAACACACTCACCTTAGTTACCATCCACCAATTCTAGGTTATTCTGAGTCCTTCTCTCCTCTACTCTCCCAGCTGGGTGCCTAAAGGAGCATCTGGGTTTAGCAGACCCACTTAAAGCCTCTCCTCCTGGCCCCTCCATGAATATGTGGCAGGAACCCATGACATCCCTTTGTATCTGTTAGCTTAGTCATTGTCTCATAATACCACAGACAAGTCCTTCATGTTTTCATTTTTGTCACATTAAATAATGTATCTTTACTCCAAAGGTGTTCATCCCTTACTCATTGTTTGTTTCTGGGGCTTCTCTCCGAAGTTACATCAACTGCTCTGAGATATTCTTATTAATCTATTTGGCTAAGAAGTATAACGAGTAGTTTGGGAGAAAATGATCGCCATGGACACGACTATATTTCGTGCCTGTCCTGTTCTGTCCTGCTGAATTCTCTGGAGGTTGACCTTGGTGGAGTTTATAGTTACTAAAGCAAACTCCATGAGGTCTTGTCACTTGACCTGACCTCTGCCTTCCTCTCCAATCTGATCCACTGCCACACATTTTTTTTCTGGCTGTCTTCTCCAGCTTACTGAACCATCTTTAGTGTCCTGAATTTGCCAGTCTCTGTTTCAGTTCTGTTGCAACCAATAGAACCCATCTGTATCTTTAGGGTGATGTTTAGTTGTTTAAAAGATGCCAGGAAGAACATTTGTCCACTACTGTCTTAGTTTGGGTTCCCTTGAAAGCAGACCCTGAAAACAGCCTTGGGTACGGGTAGCTTATTTGGGAGATAGTTGCAGGAAGCACCAAGAACCAATGACATGGGCCTTATTGAGCTGGTTATCTCTGTCAGCCACTGTGCTCATCACCTTTGGGGACCTTTTGAGGAACTGTGCAGAATACACCTCAGAAATGTCTTCCCAGTGTCGAATGCTGGAGTATTTATCCACCCCCATTCCCTCCTGGTTGAGGGTTTTCTCTGGAACAGTAACAGCCTCTTCCTTTTTGAACTGTGCTTCTGGACTGCTCTGGAAGAAGCAGCCTTAAGAAAAGCTTTAGAAATAGTCCTGAGGCAAAAAGGCATAGAGATGTGGAAGGTCCATGAGGTACTGTCCACATGGCTGAAGTGGGAATCTGAGGCGGGTGGACGGCCATGGTGAGGAGCATAAAAAGTTCTCTACCTTCTCTTGGCTTCTTGGTGGTTGAATATTTCTGCCTGCTAGGGACTGTGAATTCTTTCCAGGTACATCTTGAATGTAGACCAGGTATGACTTGGTGATGAAGTGGATTGGAAAGGGGACTGGAGGCAGTTGGTGGTAAGGTGACAGAGGTATCAGTCATGGGTGATTCCCAGGTTATTTTTTGCCTGAGCCAGGAGTCATTTGCCAAAGTGCAAATATTTGGAATTAGAGCAGATTTGGGAAAGAAGATTTGGGTATCCTTGCTGGCCATGCCATGAGCTTCTAGGTGTTTAGAATGCAAACAGAAACAGTAAGGGTTTTGGAAGAGACTATCAAGTAAATTTCTACTGTCAAGATAATGTGTTAAGAACTGTTGTAGAGGAATGCACTTGAATGTCTGACAGCAGAGAGAACAGGTACCTGGCCTGGCTGGGTGTTTAGAGATGGCTCACTAGGTGATTTGGCATCTGAGCTGAGACTGGAGGATAAAGTCTAGTTATTCAGCCGAGTGTGGGAAGGATATTCCAGCGGTAGTACTTCACATGTATTGAGATGGCCTCCCAGCTGACATTTGGGATTCTTCCTCTCAATTCTATACATCACTAACTAATAAAAGTGCAGCTATAGTCATATTGGGTTGGCCAAAAAGTTCATTTGAGTTTTTCTGTAACATCTTATGGGGCTTCCCTGGTGGCTCAGATGGTAAAGTGTCTGTCTATAGCGTGGGACATCTTATGGAGAAGCCCAGAAGAACTTTTTGGCCAATCCAATACTAGCCCTCTGCTCAGAGACTTTTGAAACCCATGCCTGACATTCATAGCCTTCTTTTTGGGACTTGGTCTCAAAAACCTTTCTAGGCTTCTCTCCTATAGTCAGTATATGAAGATGCACCATGGCACTCCTGGGATTGGGTGATGTTTGTAAAGCTATAAAGACAAGGCTGTGCTGAGATCTGATCAGAAGACTGGTATCAAGATGGGATGCCTACCATGGATAAATACCTCAGGCTAGCCCACCTTGATAAGGCCACCTAAAAAGCTATCTCCCGGACTCCCTTTCTCTGGAAGAAAAAACCAAACACTGGATAACTTCAATGGCAAAAGGTTTAATGAAAAGATTTTGGGTAGCTCACAAAGTATCTTTGGGACAGCTGAACCCTAGCTCAGACATTGGGTAATGCCCCCCAAACTGCCAAAAGTCACACCTCAATGTGACGTTCTTCCTGTAAATGGCATAGCTGTGTCGCTACACCAGTGGCACTGGATGCTGCCACCCCTGGAATCCAGATATGCCTTCCACCGTGGCCAATGCTGTTGCCACCACCACCAACATGGATTCTCCATTGTCCCTGCTTCTTGGTTTTGCTAGCTCCCAACTGCAAGTCTGGGAAGAGTGTGTGCAATTGTTGGCACAGTCTCATATGGGCAGATAACATGAAATAGCAAGTGGAATAAGACATTATCCATCTTGAGGCATCTTTTTCCTATGACCGTACTTATTACTTCCAAGAAATAAATTGCACAACTTGGTCTACATAATACCAGATGATGTCTAAGGTCCCTTTTGCCTCTGAGACTCTCTGGTCTGCTCATTTCCTACCGCTAACTACTTCTTTAGTGGGGGATTTATTCTCTAGGGCAAGGCTATCACAAAAAATATGGACTTCTTTCTTGGTTCATTTACTTCTCAATTTTATGCTACCAATTTTTGTTTCAAACTAGAATGGAAGGGCAGATTCTACATTGCTTCAGAGAGGCAGACTGCATTAACTTAATGTCTCAGTATTACAAGACAGCCAAAGGGCTGTGTCAAAGATATTTAGTTGTTTTCACTCTCATAATTACACTAGTTTTAGCAAGATGGGTATGATTTCTCAGGCACTCTATTACAGTTGGGAATATGAAACTGTCTTTCAAAATTGCTAAAAGTACCTCAGTGTATCTACAATATGATAATACTAATCCTAGCTTGACACAAATGTTAGTTTTATGGCTGCACACTCTGTACAAAGTGTATTTTAGCCTGAAGAAAATGCCAGTGTTTAGAGAGTTTTGACTTTATTTTGTCTCTCTTGGTCTGTAATAATCATGTTTAATTTTGACACATTTAGTTAGATATCTTGAAACCCTGAGCTCTCTGTCATGGTAAAAGAATTTGGAGCCGAGCTAAAATTTCCGTAATTTGTTGAGGAATTACATAATCTATGGAGGAAATTTTAGTCCTATAGACACTGTCGATTATATAAAAATGTAAAAATCACTGGTCACATTTCTATTAGGTCTTCAGTGGAGGATAAAGTAACAGTTATGAAACCTCTGATTTGGTAAGAATTGTTAGTGTTCATCTTTCACAGTGCTTCACTGAATTATGATTAGGTTTTCTGTGGGAAAAAATTGCTCCTTCTGAGGTCAAAGAAGTTTGGGTGATTCTGCTGTTCTCTATTTCTCTTGTGGAGATTCATAGTGCATGTTACTATTTTAAAGGCACTAAAAAACCCTGCATTAAATAAACCTGTTCAACTTTGTAGCATACTTCTTAAATTTGGTTATGGAATTTGTTTTCTTGTTTGATTTTTTTACAAAAACATGTTTATCTAATGAGATAATCAAAGGTTCCATATACTTTGGGAAACACATCTATCATAGCCTCCTACCCTGTTCATAACATCCTTGCCAGACATATGGCCATCCAGGCTTTGCTTGATGGTTACCTTGGCAAATTCAAAGAGAGTATTAAATAAATAGACATTGGTAATGGGGTGAGCAGTGATTCTCATTACTTGGAAGATTGAGATACTGTCTCCCTCCAAAGCAAGGACGTGCAGGCTTACAGTCCCACATAATAAAGATAATAGTTCTCTCCAGACAGTTATAAAAGATTCAGGTTCATCAAGCTCAAGGCTCCTCTCCCATAACACAATTCCCTTGTGTACAGGTGTCACCAGGCCTTATGTGTATTGCCCTGTGAGAACTGGGCCTGGGGAACCAGCACAAAAATTGTTGGTACTCTAGCTATTACTATGGCTGTGAGTAATAAACTTTCCCTTATCTCTGACCTAGGAGCCTTGTGTCTTCTCCCAGCATCCATGAAACTGTGGAAGGATAAGTTGTTAGCTTGCAAAGAGGGTAAAATCTCAGACCCTGCATAGATCTTGACACTGGTCACGATCCTTGTTTCCTGCTGAAGTTGCTGAGGAGAACTTGCTGGCAGCCATCTTGTCACCACAAGATGTGACCTTGTCTGCCTTGGGATGACATCAACACAGAGGAGAAAGTAAAGTACAAAAACTGGGGCAGAGGATGGCAGAACCGTTGTTACAGTTGCCACTATCGCCTACTGTATATTAGGAGGCATTAGAATCTGTTTGTACTTTTGGCATCAAATCCTTCTAGCAACTTTAAGAAGCTGGTATGTTATCCTCGTTTAACAGAACAGGCAACTGAGTATCAGCAATTAGATTCTCAAATGTGGACAGTAAAGAGAAAGACAAATATCATTCTTTTTCCTTTTTATGTAGGTCTTTTCTATTAAAACATTAAATGGTATAAACATGCAAAAGATTTTCCAATAATTATTTTTAGAAATATGCTAAAGAGTAATCTTCAACCTAGATAGCATATTAAAAAGCAGAGACATTACTTTGCCAACAAAGGTCTGTTTAGTCAAGGCTGTGGTTTTTCCAGTGGTCATGTACGGATGCAAGAGTTGGACTATGAAGAAAGCTGAGCACCGAAAAATTGATGCTTTTGAACTGTGGTGTTGGAGAAGACTCTTGAGAGTCCCTTGGACTGCAAGGAGATCCAACCAGTCCATCCTAAAGGAGATCAGTCCTGGGTGTTCATTGGAAGGATTGATGTTGAAGCTGAAGCTCCAATACTTTGGCCACCTGATGCGAAGAGCTGACTCATTTGAAAAGACCCTGATGCTGGGAAAGATTGAAGGTGGGAGGAGAAGGGGATGACAGAGGATGAGATGGCTGGATGGCATCACCGACTCGATGGACGTGAGTTTGAGTAAACTCCGGGAGTTGGTGATGGACAGGGCAGGCCTGGCGTGCTGCAATTCATGGGGTTGCAAAGAGTCGGACACAACTGAGTGACTGAACTGAAAGAGTAATCTTCAAAGAA
The DNA here is from genome assembly GCF_023699985.2 of Odocoileus virginianus. Lineage (NCBI taxonomy): Eukaryota > Metazoa > Chordata > Mammalia > Artiodactyla > Cervidae > Odocoileus > Odocoileus virginianus. The sequence goes on from NW_027224266.1 coordinate 946,121, forward strand.
GAACAACATTTAGGTGCAAACAGCACATTTTTCTTATTGTAAACTTTAAGCATTATCCATTCAATCAAAACTAATGCTTTTTATTTTTCCTCTTAGAATTCTTGACTCAGAAGTGCAAAGTCCTTGGACAATTACTGTACCTCTGTGTGCCTTGGGTTCCTCATCTATAAAGCAAGGGTTAGCATGAGTACCCACCTTGTAGGCTTGTGGGACTAAGTGAGTTGCACATGGAAAGTGTTTAGAACAGTACCTGGTACATTCAAGGACTCAATACATGGGAGCTACTTTTGTTACTGTTGTTATTATCTGGGGTGGTGAAAGTGGGTGAAGGGAGGAAGGAGGAGGAGGAAGAGGCATGGCAGGGTTTACTGGGGACGATATCCCTCCCACCTTCCAACTTCCTTTATTCCTTTTCTTACTCCCACTCGAAAGAGAAAAACAAGGAGAAAAGAATATGGCCTGGTGCACTGGGAAGAACCAGAGGAATCGGGTGGAGAGGGAGATGGGAGGGGGGATCGGGATGGGGAATACTTGTAAATCCATGGCTGATTCATGTCAATGTATGACAAAAGTCACTACAAAATTGTAAAGTAATTAGCCTCCAACTAATAAAAATAAATGAAAAAAAAAAGAATATAACTTTACTGAATCTTTGGATAATTTCCCTCAGATCAGCATCCTAGGGTCCAGGCTTTGGGTTTCTCTTTTTTATGTTATTAAGATTCATAACTTTGTTATGCTCTTCAGTTTTAGTATTTGCTTAGATGTCATTTTTTTCTAAGAAGCCTTCACCTCTCCTCTGTTCCTGACTCCCTTCACTCACAGGGACGGAGTGGTTTAGATATGTTTACACATGGCTTCCTCCTGTATGATTCCAGCGTTTTATCAAAACAAACAAAAATCCCCAAACCTTAAACAATGTGAAACTGCTGCATCTTTAGAATTTCTTTTTTAAAACATTGACTCCTAAAATACACAGGTGTACATTTCCTTACTCTTTAATTTATTTCTTAATAGTTTAATACCAATCTTATTAGCAGCCACTGATTTGCATGTCAACCTTGTTCACCTCGGTGTTCCCTGGGCATCACAACCTTTGAGTTTGACTTTTTTTCTTCCTCAAGCTTTGGATTTTTCTCCAGCAACTCTCTTAGGTTAAGAGGGCAGGGACGGGTTGGGAGAGAAAAGGGCTAGTGGGTGGGAAAGACATTTGTGTAGCACATTCTCATTGCCTGCTGCTCCACTTCCTGGGAAGATGTTCATTTTGCTCATCTATGCGGGAGACAACAGAGCCCTGTTCTCCTGTTCACATCAGTTTCATTCTACAAGGGAATTGAGATGATTGCTTCCTTAATGTTGCAGCAAACAAGCAGGGAACAATGGGAGAATCTGGGATGGGACCAGTCTTATCTAGTGATGGGTATGTGTCAAACACCAGGATGAAAACAAAAATATGCAATAACATAGCTTGGCAGTGTAAAAATGTAGTCCGTTTTACACTCTCAAACATAATTGAGGCCCCCAAAGAGCTATTGTTCACATAGGCTATAACTATCAATATTTACCAGATAAGATATGAAAACATACTTAAAATGATCAATCAGTTCCTTTAAGATAATGTTAATAAGCCATTACATGTTAACACGTCATTAAAATAAATAAAAATAACTCTTTTCCAAACAAAAAAAATTTAGTGAGAAAGTAGCACTGTTTATTCTGATATAATGTAATCTTTTTTAATGTTGAAATATAGTTAATATACAATGCTGTGTTAGTTTCAAGTGTATAGCAAAGTGATTCAGTCACATACACAAATATATATATATATCTATTCTTTTTCAGATTCTTTCCCATTATAGGTTATTACAAGACATTGAGTATAGTTTCCTGTGCTATATAGTAGGTCCTTGCTGTTTATCATTTTTATAGATAGTAGTGCGTATCTATTAATCCCAAACTCCTAGTTTATTATCCTTGCCAGTAGTGCTGCTTTTACCTTTTAGCAAATCTCTTTTATTGCCTGGCTTAATAGAAGATTCATGGATTATTTTATCTGCTTCTGTGATATCACAAGTCATGTAGCTTCAGGAGAACTCCACTGTACATTTGGAAGGAATGAAAATGACAAAGATATGTCTTACTTATTTTATTACTATGAAAATAGCTTGATCTTGCAGACCCCCTGAAAGGGTTGTGGAGGCCCTCAGGGATCTCTGGGCTCTACTTTGAGAATGACTGACATAGATGAACTTATTTTTAAAGTGAATTAAGGCCGTTAAAAGTCATAGAGAAACTAAAGGATGACACTAAAGGCAAAAACACTTTCTGTATAATTAAGGAGGAAAAAACTTTTTTTCTTTCTAGGTGACTCTGAGAAATAAGATTTTGAAAAAATCAAGGATAGGGAAAGCCACTATGCCAGCACTATCCAACAGAACTCTCAACAACGATGGAAATGTTCCTATCTGTGCTGTCAAATGTTGCAGCCACTGGGCGCAAGTGGCTAATGAGCACTTGCACTGTGGCTAGTGAGACTGAAAATGGAATTGTTAATTGTATTGTTTAATTGATTTAAATTTAGTGTGAGCAGGCTGATGGCTATCGTATTGGATGGTGCTGCTGCTGCTGCTGCTAAGTCGCTTCAGTCGTGTCTGACTCTGTGCGACCCCATAAACGGCAGCCCACCAGGCTCCCCCGTCCCTGGGATTCTCCAGGCAAGAACACTGGAGTGGGTTGCCACTTTCTTCTCCAATGCATGAAAGTGAGAAGTGAAAGTGAAGTCACTCAGTCGTGTCCGACTCTTCGCGACCCCATGGACTGCAACCTACCAGGCTCCTCCAGTCATGGGATTTTTCCAGGCAAGAGTACTGGAGTGGGCTGCCATTGCCTTCTCTGATTGGATGGCACAGTTCTAGACAAAAGAACTGCCTGGAGGTAGCCATTCACTCCATCAAAAGAACAAGAAATCTTCCCATTGGAAAGAGATGCCATTACCTTTTGAAAGAGACATCTCATATCAAAAGAAGCCTCCATTCCCAAGTGATCTTTAAGGACAGAGTTGAGGACATAAAAATGAAGCTACAGGTGGCTTTTCTGGGTGGCTGACACCACTCCCCTTTTTACAAAGGAGCTCATGATTCTGAGAACCTAAGGGTAACTTCTCATTGACCAGTATTTTGCACAACACCATCACTTCTTAAGGAGCACTCTTCTGCCATGATCACATGCACAATGTCACTTGAGAGGATTTGACCCTGTCAGGGATGCCAGGAGCAGGGCATCCCCAGAGGGTGGCTGTACCCACCCTGAAGGTGGTGGTCCTGGTCAGGCTTGGGACTGCATACTCCTCTTGCCTCACGCTAGTCCTGGCATTGGTCTCGGTGAGATGTGTAAGGGAGATAAAGAGGTGGTATACATGATGACTCTGGTATATTGTCTCAAACACATTAGGGTCCCTAAGTGTTAGTTACATTGTTTCTTAGGGATGAGGTGCCTGGGAAGCAGGAAGGTGGATCTGGAGTTGGTGAGCTGACAGCTGATGAAGTTCTTGGGCTGTAAACAGCCCAAACTTGGGGTCCTCATCTTAGATGCCAGAGCTGGGATCCTCCCAGGACAAGGAGCTATGTGCCACTCAAAGGCACGTGACTGTGGGCAAGACCTTGGGTTCCTCATCTCTAAAATGCAACGCTTGGAGATCAGTGACCTACCTGCCAACCCCAGTTCTGAGAGCTGCTCCTTTGCATCACAGTGCCAACAGCCCACAAAAACTATTGAACTTGATGATCTGTATACGTTTTCCTAGAAAAGAACAGTTAGCACATGGATCACTGGTAAGGAACTGCAGTAGTTCTTTCACTGTTTGAATCCATGTCAAGCCCTTCCTGTGGCACTTAACAGACAATTAGAGTAAGATAATTACTCAGTGGTTTTAATCAGGGTAGCCAGTAAAGGCAATTCACAATAGGCCCTACCCTTTTTTGTCTATGTAATAAATACCCTTGGTCTAGGACTTGATAAAATAAGGATCTGCCTTGGAACATCAGCCGTAAGAATGGAGAGGAAATACTTTGCAGAAGATTCAAAGGGAGATAAGAGGGTCCTGAGATTGGCTATGGAGGAAAAGGATAGGCAACAATGCTGCAGGGCAGTGGTTCTCCAAACGTGGTTTCTGGATCAGCAGCAAAGCATCACCTGGGAACTTCCTAGAAATAGCAAGGCTCTCTCTTCTCCCTCCATTCCCCCCCACTTACTGAATCAGAAACTCTGGGGCTGGGGTTCAGTCATTTGTTTTGAGAAGCCCTCCATGGGCCTCTGATGGGCATTGAAGGTGGAGAATCCCTGGAGCAGGGGAGGTGGCTGGTGCCCCACCTTCACCCACCAGCTGCCAGGAATATTGGTTGCTGGCTGCTCCCAGCTGGCCCATCTCAATCTCTGGAGACTTGCCTTTGGCCAAACAGGAGCCACATGGCCTGAGACGTTACAGTCCCCCGCCCCTGCTCCCAAGGCCCAGAGTCTGACATCAATGTATAAAAGCAGGCTCTTTAGTAGGGACAATGAGTGATGCAATTTATGCTCTGGATCTTGCCTGAGACCACATCGTTGCCTGGCTCTCTCCTCACCCTACTGTGCCTCCCCTCCTCCCTAACAGGCTTTCAGAGAGCAGTCCTCCACTCCATCACAAGCATCTGGATGCCTGTCTCAGGCTCTGCTTGCAGGCAGAGCAGATGGGAGGCTGGAAGAAGGCTTCCAAGATGGGAATGAATATGTAGAGAACAGACGGCTTAGGGGACTCCCCTGGTGGCTCAGCAGCGAAGAATCTGCCTGCAATGCAGGAGATGCAGGAGATGTGGGTTCGATCCCTGGGTCAGAAAGATCCCCTGGAGAAGGGCATGGCAACCCACTCCTGTATTCTTGCCTGGGAGAATCCCACGGACAGAGGAGCCTGGTGGGCTAGGTCGCAAAGACACGGACTTGACTGAAGGGACTGAGCAAACATGCACGCATGTGGCTTAGGATCACTCAATCTGACCTTGAGTTTAAAAAATTATTTTTTTTCAAAGAGTAATACCTTTACATGCTTCAAAAATTGAAATGTATAAAATGATATGTGGTGAAAGTTCTCTCTCATAACCTGTTCCCTGTCTGCCCATTCACCTCCTTTCACAGGTCACTGCAGCTTCTAATTGCTTCTGAATTATTCCACGGATTCAAAAAGTACATATACAAGCAAATACAGATTTCCATTTTCTTCCTCATCCCTTTTACACAAAGGATAACCTTCTATACCCAGTGTCTGTATCTTGCTTTTTCCCCTTTACACTGTATTTTGGAGGACTTTCAATACATGTACATAGAGAGCTTCTTTATTCGGTTTTTATAGATGCACAGGATTCTACTGTAGGGACATACCATGGCTTCTGTAAAGAGCATCCCTATGAAAGTGGCTCAGTTGTGTCTGACTCTTTGCGACCCCATGGACTGTCCATGGAATTCTCCAGGCCAGAATACTGGAGTGGGCAGCCTTTCCCTTCTCCAGGGAATCTTCCCAACCCAGGGATCGAACCCAGGTCTCCTGCATTGCAGGCGGATTCTTTACCAGCTGAACCACCAGGGAAGCCCAAGAATACTAGAGTGGGTAGCCTATCCCTTCTTTGGTAGATCTTTGCGACCCAGAAATCAAACCAGGGTCTCCTGCATTGCTGGTGGATTCTTTACCAGCTGAGCTATCAGGGCACCCCACTCACAGCCATTTAGGTTTTTTACAATCTTTTGCTTCAGTCCGACCTTTGAAAACTACTGGACCACATAAAGTTGCCTATGTAAGTATGATTCTCCAAGATATGGCTGTCCTACATTTTTAATAGTCAGGTGTTCAAGAGGAATGGTAACTCTTTGCTTGGGGGTAGGGGTCAATCTTAAAAGTTTAGGGTTGTATTGTGGGGAAATCTTCCCTTTACAAAAACCTAACATCTGATGGGCATGAGTTTGAGTAAACTCCGGGAGTTGGTGATGGACAGGGAGGCCTGGTGTGCTGCGATTCATGGGGTCGCAAAGAGTTGAACATGACTGAGCGATTGAACTGAACTGAATATCTGAAATGACATGTTAAAAAAGCACATAAATTAAGAGGTGATTATTTTCTTTGAAAAAGCTTTCTTTTAGTAAGAGCTTTGTCAGAGTTCTTTTGATGGAGAATTGTTAAGTCTTAAAAATATGAGTTAATCTAACAAAAACTTAAGTTACTGTTATCATTGCAGGAACACATCTAGTGTATTACATAAGGCAAGCTACTCCTATATTGTTTTGTATTTATCACACACTCCATTGGAATTTGTAAGGACCATTTAAACATTAATACTACTGTGTTGAAATTTTGTTATAGTGAATGGGTACTGGTTAGGGTTTGGCAATCCTATTGTTGAATAAACATTTTTTTGCCAAAATGGTACTTATTTTTATGAAATTCAATCTGGAATGATCCTTGGGGATCCTGAAAGATGGAGTTCACTTTTTAGAACCTGGCTTTGGAAAATATTTTGGCTTGGCATTGTAGATATTTTGTTTTTAATCTGAAAAATCTTTTCAACTTTCCTTACCAGTTTTTTCTTTCACGTTTATAATCCTATAACTAAAAGAATGATTAAAGTTTTCTCCCAGAAGGAAAGAGGCATTCAAAATATTTTAAAAAATCAATTTCTTAGAAACAAATAAACGTGTTTTTCCTATCTGTGAGGAAAGCCTAATTAAGTTAGAACTATTCATGGGCAGAGGAGCCTGGCAGGCTACAGGCCATAGGGGTCTCAAAAAGTCAGACAGGACTGAGTGACTAAACACTCTTGTGATATTCCAAGTAGTTTCCCGAGCATTTTCTCCCTTTTTGGACATATTAGATTTACCTGGCATACATTAAAATTTCAGGTTCAAAATTTGTTGTTTTAGTTCGCTTAAAGTAACACCTTACAGTTAATTTCCAACAATGTTACACCTAAACAGATTGCAAATACAGAGAAGTGTTAGCAATACTGTTTCCACAGAGCAGGGAAGCTGTAGAATGTTAACTGAATGGGGGAATTTCGGCTTTCTACTAGATGAGTGGGTCTTTGCTAGCTCAGTTACCTGGGAAAGTGGGATCCTCTATATTAACCCTTGAAAGTGCAAAATAAAAACAGGAGCTATTGCCACTTAAGCATACACAGGTAAACATGAGTTCAGGTAAGAATGTGTTACCTAAGGTGAGAACAAAGACTTTCATTACACTGGGGAGGAGTTTTAACTGAAAGGGCACTTTTTAAATTTCCGGATGAGCCCACAGAAATGACAGACAGTGAAGAGTCACAGACTTTTCTCAACAGAATTTTGTGGCAAAACATGGAAAACAGGGAAAGCATTTCATGTTTTATCCATGTGCTCGGTTGTGCCAATATTGGCTGAATGTTGCATAACAACACAGTAGCTGTACTTACCGCAGCTGTCGTTTAAGGAATGTGGCAGATTTGCTTGACTTAAAAACTCTTCCAGCAAAAATTCCATTTTTACTTTAGGAATTTTACTTAGGAATTGGGGCAAAGGCTCAGAAAAATGCAGAGTCAAATGCCCACGCAAATTACCTGTCCCATCCATCTCCCCTGCTATTTGGGGAGGGCACAGCTAGGGTATGATCCTAACGGGCTAGGTGGGGTGGGAAGGGAGAAACTCAGGGCTTCGCCCAAGGCTGCAGTCTGCAAAACTGGTGGGCAAATAGGATCAATTCCGTTGGAGCTGGTGAGGGAGGCATTCACCTCCAAAAAAGACCAAGTACAGAAACAAGGCCCTCTGCCTAATAAGGACTTAGGAAGCCAGTGGCGGGAAAGGGAGTCTGCAGGAGCTGTGGAGCTCAAGTGCACTTTTTGTGCAGTTTCCTTGCAGGCTCTCCTGGGTGGGCACGTGCCTCTTAACTCTCCCTTCTCTCCCCTTCTTCACAGCTCCCTTTCACCAGTTGACCTGGTGTGGAACTCTGAAAATCTAAGAGCTCACCCATCTGGAATGTTAAGAGGCAGCATCTAGATAAGAGGGTTTGAATTACAGGAGAGAAACAAGGGGGCTTTTTTCTTCTCCTTCTATCTTTTCTTTTTTACCTTCCATCAACTTGGTTTATCAAAAAAATATTATAAGATACACATCACATACATTGACCATTCTAATTCTTTTTAAGTGCCCAGCTCTGTGGCATGAAGTACATCCATACCACTGAGCAATCATCACCACCATCCATCTCTGGAACTTTTTTCATTTTCTCAAACTTAAACTATGTCCCCCGCTTAAACCCTAACTCCCAACTGCCCCTGCCTCTGGCCCCTGGCAGCCACCATTCTCCTTTCTGGCTCCAGGTGACTCAGCTAAGTGGCCTCATCATTTTGGGGAGCATAAAAATCCTTCCCTTGGCTCTGGACTTGCTGGCCGAGGGCTCATATTTGAATGGAGACACTACTGATGGGGATAGACAGGAGGGCGTCTGTCCAGGTGGGCAAACGCTGAGCGAGGACACACAGCACATCGAAAACGTGCCCGCCCGCCCATTAGGACCCAGCCAAGAGGAGCTGCCATTTTAGACTGGAGCTTGCGATGGAGAGTCCCTGTATTTTGGTTACTCACTGGTAGACAGAGGAAGTTGAATTTTAAAAGCTGTTTAATGAGGGACTGGTGAGGGTTGGGCAAACACGATTAGTCACCGAGCTCCAGGCCTAGGTTATTTATTCTCTGGAGGTGCCCAGCATTTGTGAGTGGGATGGACTGCCGACTGGGAAGCTGAGTAAATTTGACCAAGAGGCCTAAACTGAGGGGGAAACTGGTCTCTTTATGAGCTCTATTGACACTGAATAGAAATGTGGGCTTAATTCCAATTTGTTTCCTAGCAAAATAAATACACAAATATCAAGGGAACTTCCTTGTTTTCAGAAAGAGGAAAGAGTCAAAGTTATTGTAAGTATAAAAGGCAAATGAAAAAGAGATGAGTGGTTTTGAGGATACGATAAAAATATCTTGGGAGGCAGTTCCACGTAAGTGTAAAAGGATACTCTGAAATCTTTCCTGGCTGCAAGGGCGAGGAGGAGTGAATTACATTCCCCAGAAAGACTGTGGGTGGGATTATATTTGCGGATATGCTGGGCTTGGACACCAGACCAAGTCACAACATAAACCTTAGGAAAAAATGCATTTGTTTTTGCTAAAATCACAACAAACTCATCTTTCTTAGAATGCCAGCATTATGCTAAAGTCTAGAACCAAATATGCAGGGAAATATTTACCGAGTGGATAGGTGGGCAATAAAGATACTTTAAAACTATGATGAGTTCCCAGTATAAAGAAATCCTATGCATTTTAAGATACATGGACAAAGTCCCTATTCCTGACACTATATAGCTCTCAGATCTCATTGCTGCATATATATATATATATACATACACACATACACACACACACACACACACACACACACACACTAAGTCGCTTCAGTCATGTCTGACTCTTTGCGACCCTATGGACTGTAGCCTGCCAGGCTCCTCTGTCCGGTGGGATTCTCCAGGCAAGAATACTGGAGTGGGTTGCCATGCCCTCCTCCAGAGGATCTTCCTGACCCAGGGATCGAACCCTCATCTTTATGTCTCCTGCATTGGCAGGCGGGTTCTTTATCACTAGCACCACCTGGGAAGCCTATATATATATACAAAAAGAAATAGAGATTACAGTTTTATATGTTCCTTTTTCATTTAATATTTCATCAAGAGTATTTTTCTCAGCCATTAAAATTTCTTCAAACATGGTTATGATATGAGATGCATCATTTTATCATGTAGCCATAATATACTTTACTTATTTATCCCTCTGGTATCAGAGATTTAGATTCTTTCAGTTTTTGTTATCAGAAATGGCTGTTTGATGAGCATTTTTCCCCCAATAATCTTTGAATTTTCCTTCTGGTTAGAAGCCCTAGGATTGCAAATATACACTTAAAAAATTTTTTGAAACCTTGTGCTACATTCTTTTTTCTCAAATACATTCTCACTAGCAAAGTATACGAGTGCCTGTTAGTATCCTCAAAATAGAGTAAGCACCGGAATTTGAAAATCAACCTTTACACTTCGGCAGGTGTAAAATGATTATCTCAAGGTTGTTTGAATTTATATTTCTTTGCTCTGTGGGCTGAAGAACTTCAATATGTTAATAGGTTATTTGTCTTTCTCCTGAAAATGCTGTCTGTTCATTGTCCTTTGCCTACTGTTTTTAGTTGTTTATTTGCCTTTTTAAAAAAATATTTGATAAGAGTTTTTATTGACACTAAGAGTAGAGTCCTTCATTACCAGGAGTAACCAACAGAAAACTCAACAGGAAAACAGAGATTCATAATATCAGCAAAAACTTTAAAGTTCTTGGAAGGATTCTATGGAGAAAAATTTTAAACTTTATCAAAGGATCTGAATATATGGAAAAAGTGTTAAAGTGTTATTCACTCAGTCGTGTCTGACTCTTTGCGACCCCATGGACTGCAACCCACCAGGTTCCTTTGTCCATTGGAATTCTCCAGGCAAGAATACTGGAGTGGGTTGCCATTCCCTTTTCCAGGGGATCTTCCTGACCCAGGGATTGAACCCAGGTCTCCCACATTGCAGGCAGATTCTTTACCATCTGAGCCACCAGCGAGCTTGTTACATTTATACTTAGGAAGACTTTATAGATGTAAATTCTCCCTAGGTTAAGCTATGTATTTAGTGTATTTAGAGTATTTTTCTGGTGTTGGTGTGGAACCCAACAACAACCGATTCTAAATTTAGCATGAAACAATGAAAGTATACCACAATCTGAAATACTTTTGAAAAAGAACAAAATACAGTAGTGGGGAGAAGGGAGAAACTCATCCTTTTAGATATCAGTTCAGTTCAGTTCACTTCAGTTGCTCAGTCACATCCAACTCCTTGCAACCCCATGGACTGCAGCACGCCAGCCCTCCCTGTCCATCACCAACTCCCAGAGTTTGCTCAAACTCATATCCATTGAGTCAGTGATGCCATCCAACCATCTTATCTTCTGTCGTCCCCTTCTCCTCCTGTCTTCAATTTTTCCCAGCATCAGGGTCTTTTCAAATGTCAGTTCTTCACATCAGGTGGCCAAAGTATTGGAGTTTCAGCTTCAGCATCAGTCCTTCCAATGAATATTCAGGACTGATTTCCTTTAGGATGGACTGGTTGGATCTCCTTGCAGTCCAAGGGACTCTCAAGAGTCTTCTCCAGCACCATAGTTCAAAAGCATCAATTCTTCGGTGCTCAGCTTTCTTTATAGTCCAACTCTCACATCCATACATGACTACTGGAAAAACCATAGCTTTGACTAGATGGACCTTTGTTGGCAAAGTAATGTCTCTGCTTTTTAATATGCTGTCTAGGTTGGTCATAACTTTTCTTCCAAGGAGCAAGCATCTTTTAATTTCATGGCTGCAGTCACCATCTGCAGTGATTTTGGAGCCCAAGAAAATAAAGTCTCTCACTGTTTCCCCATCTATTTGCCATGAAGTGATGGGACCAGATGCCATGATCTTAGTTTTCTGAATGTTGAGTTTTAAGCCAACTTTTTCACTCTCCTCTTTCACTTTCATCAAGAGGCTCTTTAGTTCTTCGCTTTCTGCCATAAGGGTGGTGTCATCTGCATATCTGAGGTTATTGATATTTCTCCTGGCAATCTTGATTCCAGCTTGTGCTTCATCCAGCCCAGTGTTTCTCATGATGTACTCTGCATAGAAGTTAAATAAGCAGGGTGACAATATACAGCCTTGATGTACTCCTTTCCGATTTGGAACCAGTCTGTTGTTCCATGTCCAGTTCTTTTTTTTTTTTTCCATGTCCAGTTCTAACTGTTGCTTCCTGACCTGCATACAGATTTCTCAGGAGGCAGGTCAGGTGGTCTGGTATTCCCATCTTTTAAAGACTTTTCCAGAATTTCCACACAATCATAGGCTTTGGCATAGTCAATAAAGCAGGAGTTATTTTTCTGGAACTCTCTTGCTTTTTGATGACCCAACAGATGTTGGCAATTTGATCTCTGGCTCCTCTGCCTTTTCTAAATCCAGCTTGAAACTCTGGAAGTTCATGGTTCACGTACTGTTGAAGTCTGACTTGGAGGATTTTGAGCGTTACTTTACTAGCATGCGAGATGAGCGGAATTGTGAGGTATTTTGGGCATTCTTTGGCATTGCCTTTCTTAGGGATTGGAATGAAAACTGACCTTTTCCAGTCCTGTGGCCACTGATGAGTTTTCCAAATTTTCTGGCATATTGAGTGCAGCACTTTCACAGCATCATCTTTTAGAATTTGAAATAGCTCAACTGGAACTCCATCACCTCCACTAGCTTTGTTCATAGTGATGCTTCCTAAGGCCCGCTTGACTTCACATTCCAGAATGTCTGGCTCTAGGTTGATGATCACATCGTGATTATCTGAGTAGTTAAGATCTTTTTTGTATAGTTCTTCTGTGTATTCTTGCCACTTCTTCTTAATATCTTTTGCTTCTGTTAGGGTCCATACCATTTCTGTCCTTTATTGTGCCCATCTTTGCATGAAATGTTCCTTTAGTATCTCTAATTTTCTTGAAGAGATCTCTAGACTTTCCCATTCTGTTGTTTTCCTTTATTTCTTTGCATTGATCGCTGAGGAAGGCTTTCTTATCTCTCCTTGCTATTCTTTGGAACTCTGCATTCAGATGGGTATATCTTTCCTTTTCTCCTTTGCCTTTCACTTCTCTTCTTTTCACAGCTATTTGTAAGGCCTCCTCAGACAACCATTTTGCCTTTTTGCATTTCTTTTTCTTGGGGATGGTCTTGATCCCTGCCTCCTGTACAATGTCATGAACCTCCGTCCATAGTTCTTCAGGCACTCTGTCTATCAGATCTAATCCCTTGAATCTATTTGTCACTTCCACTGTATAATCATAAGGGATTTGATTTAGGTCATACCTGAATGTTTCTAGTGGCTTTCCCTACTTTCTTCAATTTAATTCTGAATTTGGCAATAAGGAGTTCATGATCTGAGCCACAGTCAGCCCCCAGTCTTTTTTTTTCTGACTATATAGAGCTTCTCCATCTTTGGCTGCAAATAAATACAATCAGTCTGATTTTGGTATTGACCATCTGGTGATGTCCATGTGTAGAGTCTTCTCTTGTGTTGTTGGAAGAGGGTGTTTGCTATGACCAGTGCATTCTCTTGGCAAAACTCTATTAGCCTTTGCCCTGCTTCATTCTGTACTCCAAGGCCAAATTTGCCTGTTACTCCAGGTGTTTATTGACTCCCTAGTTTTGCATTCCAGCTCTCTACAATGAAAAGGACATCTTTTTGGGGTGTTAGTTCTAGAAGGTCTTGTAGGTCTTCATAGAACCATTCAATTTCAGCTTCTTCAGCATTACTGGTCGGGGCATAGACTTGGATTACTGTGATATTGAATGGTTTGCCTTGGAAACGAACAGAGATCATTCTGTCGTTTTTGAGATTGCATCCAAGTACTGCATTTCAGACTCTTTTGTTGACTATGATGGCTACTCCATTTCTTCTAAGGGATTCTTGCCCACAGTAGTAGATATAATGGTCATCTGATTGATATTGAGATATCAAGACATAATAAAAATTTTTAACAATTTGAATAGAATGGTATTGGCGTAGAAATAGACAAACTAATCCATGAAACCAAAGAGAGACCTCGTCCATTGGCTCATTTCGCAAATCAATTGAGAAAAGATCGATTATATTCAATAAACGGAGTTGGGGCAACTGGCTCTCCGTATGGAAAAAAGTTAAAATTAGATCCCTACATCATGTCCTCAAATAAATTCTGCTACATTAAAGTCCTAAAGGTTAAAACAGCAGCAGCAGCAACAACAACAAAACAATGTTCTAAAAGAGAAGAAAATGTAAGAAATGTAAGAAGATCTTAATGACCTAGTTCATGCAGTTATTATCTCTTGCCTGGACACTGTGGTCCTTTCCAACTAGCGTCTCTGGTTTCTTGCATGCCTCCCCTCACCTGTTCTTGGCATGGGAGAACACAGTGACTCTTTGCAATTGTAAGATAAGGTCTCTTTCTTGGCTCTGCACAGTGACCCCCAGGTGGCCCCTGCCCTGCTGACCTCTCTCTCTTTATATCTTACCACTTGCCCCTGCTCACTGGATTCCAACTCCACTGGCCGCCTTGCTGATGGCTCCTGCAACACCTCCAACATTTGCACCATCTCAGGGCCACTTCTGTGGCTTTCCCCTCTGTCTGGAAGGCTCCAGTCCCTGATACGTGCACTGTGTACTCCCCGACTCCATCCAGGTCTCTGTTCAGATTGGCATCCCCAGACAACCCTAGGTGAAGTAGCTCTCTTTTCCCTCTCTATCCACTTACCCATGCCCACTTTCCTTCCCAGTACCTTCATTTTCCACAGTCCATTCTATATTTACATCAATTCTGCAGTGCATGTTAGTTGCTCAGTTCTGTCGGACTCTTTGAGACTCCATGGACTATAGCCTCCCAGGCTCCTCTGTCCATTGGTTGCCAGGAAATGGCAACCCACTCCAGTATTCCTGCCTGAAAAATCCCATGGACAGAGGAGACTGGTAGGCTACAGTCCATGGGATCGCAAAGAATCAGACATGACTGAGTGACTAAGCACAGCACAGCACAAGGACAGGCCTTACTTCTTATTTATTGCTACAAGTAACAGCAGAAGAAAGTACCATGCGGAAACTCAATAAAAATTTGTTCAAAAAAAAATTTGTTCAGTAAATAAATGAGTGGACGATCTTGGCTTGGATGATCTTGCTCAATTCCTTTCTTCTTTCTCTTCCTCCCTCCATCTTCCCTCTCTCCCTTCATCTTCCTTTCTTTCAACAAGATATAAAAAGTACAAACCATAAAGGAAAAGATCAATAAGTTTGTGTATCAAACTATAAAATATCTGCTTGGTACATGATATCACAAAAATGTTAAAAGCCATATTATGAACAACAGAAGACACTCAAAAATGATGAGTATCCGGAATATACAAAGCAGTCTTCTAAATCAATATGTGAAGGACAAATAACACTATAGTAATGAATACAAAATATGGCCAGGCAATTCACCGAAGAGGAGACATTAAGTACCACCACCCCCAGGAATGAAAGAGGAAAGGCAAAAGGTTAGAATGCTTAAACCTTACAGGCTTAAACAGATCAGGGGCCACATGGGACTTGGACTTAGACCTGTGAGGAGGTGGGAGCTGACTAGCTGGCCCTGGTGTCCTTGAGCTCAAAGAGAGCATGAGGACCTCACTCTGGGAGCATTGGAAAAATTGCAGTCTGGAATCTTCTACCACTGCTGGGGTGAAGAAGCATTACGGGCTTAATGCTGACAGGCACAGGAAGTAAATAGGAAGGAGCATTAACTTTTCTTTCTTCCCCAGACTTCAAGTTTTCTTCTAGAATCCTCCATTGGCAGTCAATATAGGGAGCAGCTGGCAAAGGAGAAATGTGGTTTACAGAAAATCAGTCTCAGCATCACAAAGTGGTATACAGAAAATAGGGTTTGAAGCTGAGAAAAAAGTAGCTTAATAACTGATACTCCAAATTTTGTGAGTCAGCGAGAGGAAGTCTTGTCTCTGCCAAGTGGGTCAGATATACCCTCTTCCCAACCTCGACAGCTAGAGCATGACTCAGGGCATTTGAATGTACTTTGAATCTTGAGAGAGTGATGCTAAGATTAAGGAAGATTTGAAGAATTACTCAGGTATCTAATATATGTGGTGGTAGGATCAGCGATGGCTCCAAATTAGACTATTGCTCTGCCCTAACTTGGTTGTGCTACCTACCGTCCAGTAGCCCTTGTACTTGCCTGTCTTAAGAGGCCATCTCCAGACTTTGTTTCTATACTTTAATGACCCAATAACCAGTGTATCCTTCTTCTGCTTACCTGAATTCAAAATCTTGTTGTTGTTTTGTTGCTAAGTCATGTCTGACTCTTTGCGACCCCGTGGACTGTAGCTCGCCAGGCTCCTCTGTCCATGAGATTTCCCAGGCAAGAACACTGGAGTGGGTTGCCATTTCCTCCTTCAGGGGATCTTCCCGACCCAGGGATCAAACCTGCCTCTCTTGCAGTGCAGGTGGGTTCTTTACCGCCCGCGTCCAAGGTAAGAGAAACCCAGGTAAGACAGTAGGCACTGAGAGAGGGGATCAGGGGGCAGACAGACTGAAACTACAGTCACAGACAACTAGCCAATCTGATCACATGGACCACAGCCTTGTCTAACTCAATGAAACTAAGCCATGCCGTGTGGGGCCACCCAAGATGGACGGGTCATGGTGGAGAGGTCTGACAGAATGTGGTCCACTGGAGAAGGGAATGGCAAACCACTTCAGTATTCTTGCCTTGAGAACCCCATGAACAGTATGAAAAGGCAAAAAGATAGGACACTGAAAGATGAACTCCCCAGGTCAGTAGGTGCCCAATATGCTACTGGAGATCAGTGGAGAAATAACTCCAGAAAGAATGAAGGGTATGGAGCCAAAGCAAAAACAACACCCAGTTGTGAATGGGACTGGTGATGGAAGCAAGACTCGGTGCTATAGCCACCTGATGTGAAGAGTTGACTCATTGGAAAAGACCCTGATGCTGGGAAAGATTGAGGGCAGGAGGAGAAGGGGACGACAGAGGATGAGATGGCTGGATGGCATCATCAACTCGATGGACATGGGTTTGGGTGGACTCTGGGAGTTGGTGATGGACAGGGAGGCCTGGTGTGCTGTGGTTCATGGGGTCGCAAAGAGTTGGACACAACTGAGTGACTGAACTGAACTGAACTGAGCCATCAGGGAAGCCCCTGATTTCAAATACTCAAACTAATAAAAATAAAAATACCATGCATGTGAATTTTAAACAAATAACTGGAAGCAAACATTAGAAAATATCAACAGTTATCAATTTTGGGTGATGGGGCTATAGGAGTTTGTTATACTTTTCTTTCTATTTTTATAACTTTTAAGTTTCTCAAAAATAGGAAAAAATGAAAATTTAACAATGATGTGTAAATTACTTTAAAAATTCATAAAAGGCAGAAATCAGCTAAATAGTCACCCTTACATTTTCCTATATTTTAAAAAAAATGCATTTAACTCTGAAATATATCTGAAAATGAATTGGTAGATATAGAAAGTGAAGCCTATATCTGAAAATGCTTTACCTAGGAGTCAGTTTTCCCAGTGGTTAATTTCCTAGTCCCATTTGCCAAGTAATATTAACTTGAGTTAGTTTTTGAAAGTCATTATGCATTTTGGGGGTATTTTTCTGGTGCTTTATAAATCTTATACTAATAGGTTTGGACAAGCTGTATTAGTGCTAGCCAGAGCTACACACCATTTTAAACCCTGAATTCCACACTCTCCTATTGCAGGCGGGGCTGCCTGGGAAGCAGGCTCTGAGACAGGGTTGAGTGGGCAGGATGTTTATTATGGTGCCCTGGGAGTCAAAACTGTGGAGGAGAGGGGGAGGAAGCAAGAGTGGACAGAGGGAGAAGCTGTGACCCCTTAGGTCAACCCTACAAGGAGCAGTTTGACTAAATGGCCCATCAAAGTTGTCCTAAGTTGGACCCAAAAGGTTAGGCCTCTATACTCCAGCCTTTCCAGGGTGTGGGCCACCACGGACAGGGTATGCCTCCTCCAAGGGGGCGCCCCAGCTGAGGTGGTCTCTGGAGAGACCAACAGCACTTCTGGCAGGGGGGGCCACCAGCCTTTCCCAGAAGGGGGCTCTGGGTCTACCACGTGCTCCACCATTCGAGAAGCACATTCTCTGTGTCAGGCCTGTGCTGGGGCACATTCACATTAGTTATATCACACCATTCTCACAGCACTCTGAGGTACAGGTTATGTTTTGCATTTTACACATGAGGAAACTTGGCTGGTGTTTGTTTTTCCTGATGAAAACCCAGCATGGGGCAATATTTCACAGGTGGCCAACTGCATGGAGCAGCCTGCTTGCTTCCAGAAAGGAAGAGGGCCAGCTCTTTTAGAGCAGAGGGACAAAAATCTGGGCTTGTTCTTCTGCTTTGAACTTTCTCTTGTACCCTAGAGTAATCGTTCTCTCTCTTTGCTTTCATTCCCTCTTTCATTTCAGTTTCTCATTTCTACAATATGTGTAAATTAAAACAAGACTAGTGAGAGCTAGAAGGAATTCTCATTTCTCTTTTCCCATTCAGGTTTTTGCAAAGGGGTGGGTTGTCTTGACCTAACAAGTACGGTTGAACCAAAGAATTGATCCCTGCTCCTCTGACTTGTTGCCCCAGAATCACTTCCCTGCCCTTCATGGCATTTCTCATCAGTCAACATAAGAGGATGGCCTAGCCACTTGGAACACAGAGGTGACTCAATTTGTTATCTGATGATCTGGAAAGTTAACACCAGCAGGGTTGTGCTTTAGTCATCAAGGAAAGCAAATGGGTACCTATTCAGAAGCTGTTTTTGCTAGAGAAGCACAGACATAGCCTTCTCTGTGAGCAGACTGACAGGGAGACTGAAGAGAGCGAGGTATCAGGAGAAAACCCGTGGGAAGGAGGCAAACCGCAGGCTGAGCAGGAGAGAGAGGGTTGGAGGGAGGGACTCACATCTCTCTGGGCTCTTTGGGCCTCATCCTTTTCCCTATAAAGGTTCTCCTAACCTCTGTATTTCTCTAGAGAGTCCCTTGAAAAGAGACGCATAGCATTGGTGAAGACATACATTTTTAAATAAATTGTGTAAAAGTATAAAAGATGAAGCAAAGGGATTGAATTAGATGTTCCTATTCCTTTTTAAAAAAATCCTATGAAAGTGTTGAAATGGTCCAGTTCTTTTCTTACTAAGATTTGATGATCATATGAACTGAAGTGGGAAGGGAGGACTGCTCAACCTTGTGGAAAATGAGGATTCAGTCCATTTTCTTCTGGGGAGGGTTATAAAGTTGAGCCTTGAGATGGCCATCTTTATACTTGGAAAGGGTAAAATGGACATTTTCACAATGAAAAGAGGATTCTGAAGAGCTTGGTACATAATAATAGAGAAAATGAAAAATTCCTGGAGACAGCAAACTGTGGCTCATGTTTACGAAAAATGTGCTGTTGGCCCAAACAAAATGAGGAAAGAATAATAATTCACATGAGTGCAGGCACTGGAGGTAGAATTAATTTTTAAAATACACAAAGATAAAGATTTAGTGGAGACTCTCTGCTGCAACAACAAAAGGAAACAAGGCCTCTACCTTTTATTGAGTCAAAGTGACGTCAATGACTTCGAGGACATTAGCACTGAGTACTTGCCTCAGACTCCAGCTCCCCACTACTAGCTTTGTGTCGCTGGGAAATCTATTGAAATCTCTTTCTTTGAGAATTAGTTAGTTTAGCTATAAAATAGAGAAAATATTAGTACCTATCCTTTGAGGATTAAAAGCACCTGCACAGTGCCTGAAACAAAAGAGAAGCATAAAAATATTAGAAGATAAATCTGAAATGAATGTCTTAATTTTTACAAAGTTGTTCTGAAGTTGGTAGCAATTACAGAACAGATAGGGAAGCAAACCGAGGGTGTCTGATTAAAGTGACTAAATTCACCTACAAATTCAATTGTTGAGATTTTAGCGCAGAGGAGAGAAGCCAAGAATTGAATTTCTATGTTCTAGTCATTATGCCTTTTCACGGCAGAACTCCAAAGCTTCATTAATATTTCCTGTTGTTTTAAATATTGTACTAATTACTATGTCCTCTGAGAATGAATTAACAAAATTCTGTCTAGACCTGTGAGTGTAGAAATCACCTGATTTTTATAAAGATTTTAAATGGTGTCATCGTGCATAGATACACATGCAACAGGCTATGCACGTCAGAGTCTCTTATCTTGCAAAAAGGTTAATCAAATGCCCTGCCTGAGAAGGAGAAAACAGCCACTAATGTTTGTGCTTCTTTAAAATGCTTTCCTGCTGTTATCAGTTGGTTGACTCAAAATGTGACCTTATCCTCCTGTGGTCAGTGAATAAAATCTTTTATGTCTAACTCAAGAAACATGCATATATGCACATATATGTATGTAGTATATATGTACATGTGTGTGCATGCTAAGTAGCTTCAGTCATGTCTGACTCTTTGCAACCCATGGACTGTAGCCTGCCAGGCTCCTCTGTCCATGGGGATTCTCCAGGCAAGAATACTGGAGTGGGTTGCCATGCCCTCCTCCAGGGGATCTTCCCAACCCAGGGATCGAACCCACATCTCCTGCATTGCAGGTGGACTCTTTACCCACTGAGCCACCTGGGAAGCCATATATGTGTATATTATATCATAATATATATTAAATATAATTTTTATATAACATGTGTCTATATATATATAATATATATGTATGTATGTGTGTGTAATCCCACCCCCCCTTAACTCTATTCTATGCTGTACCTGTTCTGAATTATCCAGAATGGAATGTTTTTTTTGGCTCCCTCCTCTCTCCTGCTATTTAAGTAAGTGGTTTGTTGTGTGTAAATATGTATGTATGAGTGTTTGTACGAATAAAACACTGTGATAACACCTCACCTCAAATGAATGCAGGGATGTAGCAACCTGACCTTTCAGGAACTTGGGCAAGAACTAATAAATAAGTAAAATGGGCCTCTGAGTGGCTAAACTAATTACTCAATCTGTGCACACAAGCTGGTGCATTTTATTGTAGGAAACCTTCCTAGACCCTTATTCAGCACTTATTTATTTGTACTGAGCACACAATTCTTATCCACACAATTATCTGCCCTCACTCCTACTCCTCTTAGTTCACAACAGATTAGCAGCAGCACTCTAGAATTGCTGTTTTGGGAAAGTATACTCCCGGAGTAGTGGTGGGAGTAGAGTGAGGGTGGGTGTATGTCGCTGCTGATAACTTATAGCAAGGGTTGGGCGAAGAAAGATTATAAAACTGTCATAAGGATTGAAAAGGCACAGCAATCTGGGACCATTCAGTCTTGGATAAAATAGATTCTGAAGATATCAATCTTATACAGAAGAGAACCCTCATTAGAATTTCCTATTGTTTTCAAATCATAAATCAATAAAGAAAGGTCAGCTTGCGTTTAGAGATGGAAAACATAAGACAGTAGGTAATAAGATTTCAAAATATTTCAGTCTGAATTTAAGAAAAAATTTAGACAAGTTTACTGAGGTGTAATCTACATACTATTAAATTCATCCTGTTTAGGTATGGATAGTGCTATGTGTGCACAGAAGTGTATACAGTTGTGTAACTACACTATGTAGCCCTTCAAATCTGGCTTCTTTCACTTGGCATAATGCCTGAGATTCACTTATATGAGCTGATTAAAATTTTAAAAAATATTTTACACCTAAAACTAGAAGAACTTGCCCATCACCTAAAGTTTTCTGATAACTGAGATTTGCTCTACAGATAACATAAAAATAGAGTTTTCTTAAAATAAATCCAACCTGTGGGAAAACAGGCAGTGGCATTTACCAGTGGTGGAGAGAGTACATTTTCAAACTTTTTAATTCTTTCCTAAGTTCTTCCTTCTCTTCCCCTTGTCAAACAAACACACCAGAAAGCTTGTGGGAAGTGCCCATCACATTGTATGGCACACAATAGGTGTTCAATAAACAGTCATTCCTTTCCCTTTTATATTCTTTTCTGTTTATATTCCACTTTCTCTTTTTGCCCCACACTCTTTAATACTCTCCCTTCAAGCTGCTTTATAGGTCAGTTAAGATGAGCAATTATGGTAAGAGTTGCTCATTATTGCCCCAATTTCCTTGACTTCTAAGAGATGCTGTACAAATGTTAATCTTTTCCCAAGCCTCTGGGACTTAGTCACCTGTTGAAAAGTTATCCAAAGAGAAACAGGGCTCACAGTTTTGGCCTTTCATACTGTATTTATTAACACATATGTGTCAGGCCCATTTTAGGATGCCTGTGGAACTCACCCCTCTTTGAAATTGTCCTTGAGGAAGGGGAGGACTTAGGCAGCCATGTTTGTATTGTATCACCTTTGACCTCAGCTGATTAGGCTGGGAGTGGACACCTGATTTGGGACAACCAATCAGAAGCTGGGCTGGTGTGATCAGGTCATCATCTGAAACAGAAGAATCCAGAGAGCCACTCTCTAGTGGACTCTTGAATTGAAAAGTTATAAGCCTTCTCTCTGGGTGCATGGGAGTGGGGAAGTGGAAGTCATTGTTGTAAGGTTCTTATACTAACATGAAGTAGTATATTACTTGAAGGTGGACTGTCATAAGTTAAAGACATGTACTATAAATCCTAAAACAAACATTAAAATAGAAAAGCAAAGAGTTTTAGCTAATGAGCACACAAAAAAGAGAATGGAATCATAAGAAAACTCAATCCAAAAAGAGGCAGAAAAAGAGGAACAAAGGAACAAAGAACAGATGGGACAAACAGAAAATAAATAGCAAGATGGGAGATTTAAACCCAACTGTATCAACAATAAGATTAAATGTAAATGATCTAAATACCCCAATTGAAAGAGAGAAATAATCAGATTAGATAAAAAAGCAAGGCCAAACTATATCATGAAGAAGGCAAGTTAGCTGTATTAGTATGAGTTTTTATTATTTACTTGGTTATTTTCTTTCAAATGTAGTTAAAATACTAGGTATAAATGAAGTGAGTATCTTAAGTGTGCTGTGTACTGAAATTTTGCTAATCAGGTGAAGTTTGGATGTATGTTTATTATTATAAGACTGTAAGATCTGTTAATTTTAAGTATGAAAATGATTATTCTAAAACAGATAAATAAATAAATGCACAGATAATAGGAACATTAAGAGAGTGTGTTAGCTTAGTAATTTTAGGGACTTCATTACATCCTTTTCAAGTCAACAAATGTTTATAAAAATGTAACAATAAATAGAAAAAGAAATTTAAAATCACACATAGCAGCATTCATGAATTACCATCCTCAATTCCTCCATCGTGAAGAATATAAAGAACATGAAGATAAGAGAAGATTATGTTTAAAAATGAACTATATGAAAATATCTTGTTCTTCCACCAGCCTTAGGTGAAAATGAACTTTTATTGAATACCTCAAATTGTCCTAACACTATAATGGCAACATTACATTTTTAACCACTAACATTTTTATAATGAAATTGTAATCTGAATTAAATTTTGGATAAAAGTTCTAATTTACTCTTGTATCTCAGAAGTTTGTTCTGTGATGGTGAGATTTGGTTTCAGCCACATATCAATTTTAACACTCAGTCATATTATATTTTGCCAAAGCATGCATTTCATATTACTCTGTGTATAGATGTCCATATTCTGTTTTCTAAACTAAACATTATATTATAAATATGAAATGCCCTAAGTATCTAATATTCTTTTAAGGTTTTGAATAACTGTATAAAATAGTCATTAGACTATCATAATTTAATTATTTCCTTATTGTTGGCCATTCCATTCTTTGCAAATTTCTGAGTGAATATAAATATTCTCAATGTCTAGTACACTATATTGTTATCTTCATCTCTGAATTCTTTTTCCATTCCAGAAACCTAATTTCCACTCCTACATCTAACATATAAGAGTGCCATTTTCCTAAAGACTTGCCTATGCTATTATTCATTTTATAATTTCTGACAATTTGATAGGCAAAATTGGCATCTCATTATTAATTTAGTCCGCAGTTTCTTTGCTTACTTAGCCCAACTTCTTCTTTTGTGATATTCCTATTTATGTCCTTTCTCTTTGGTCCAGCTGATGTTAGTATTTTTCATGTTTATTTACAACTTTCTGCTTTATACAGTAAAGATATTAACATTTACTCACTAAAAATGAGAAATGTTGAGTTAGAAATGCCTTCCATATTCTCATGTGTTAGTGACTTTGATAGGCCCAGATGGAGTGGGTGGAGAGGGAATGTGAGGGTGTTTACTGGGAACATTATTGGTGGGGAGAGTGAGCGGAAATTCGCTTCCGTACACCTCCAGACTGACTCTCCTAAAATAATACTGTCAACATGCCTTCTTCAGCTCAGAATCTCCCCATTTATTATTATTAGCCATTTAGCAAAGCATAATTTCATTAATCAGGCCTTAACATTTCTCCATATTTTGGCTCTAAATATTTATTTTCATGTTGTATCCAATCCAACCCAACTCCATGTAGACTAGAGCAATAGTTAAGTGCTGAGGATATAGAGGCTTCAAGGTGCTCACAGAGGAGGTAGAAAGGATAAATTGAAGATTGCAATTTGTGGTATAGACCTCGTGTGGGAAACATTCAAAGTGCACCATGGGGAAAGAGGGGGTGGACAGCCTGACTGGAAGAGAGAAGCCAGGGAATCTTACCAGAAAAGAGGAGGGCTGAACTATTTTGATGGATGGATACATGTCGTCAGCCAAAGAAAGGTTACAGGGGAGGAAGAATATCATTAGAAGAAGGAAGATCAGGTGAGACTCAGTTCAGGCCCAGAAGAGGAATGTAGAGGGAAGGGGTCAAAGCTGCTCTGGGCAGAGTCCAGATAGTCTATTTCGTCATGGGGTTGCATTTTAACCCTAGGGTACTGGAAAGCAATTGAAGAGTTGTAAGCAGGATTGACCTGACCAAGGTTATGCTTTAGCAGGGCCACTCGGGCCGCATTCTGGAGAATCAATCAGGGGGAATATTCTGAGTGATGTAAGTGCCAGTTGGCTTGAGGCAGTTTCGATCTACACCTGTTGTCCTGGGATTCTGCCCAGTTTAGAGCATTTGTCCTTGGTTTCATTTTTAAATTAAGTATTATAATTACAAAGCATTCAATTAAGTCTAGGTGAGTTTGGTAGACTTCCATTGTGTGCTTCCAGCTTCTATCACGGTCCTGTCTAGTAGTGAGAGGCATATTCGCTGACCAGAGGTCTCACTTTATCATGTGGTTAAATCTGGAACAAGACCAGTGATAGCCTGCCTCTCTTTACCCGGCCCTTTTCAGATGCAAGGGAGCTAATACCTGCCTTTCAACGAAGAGGAACACGCAGGCTGCTCCCTGATAAAACTAAGTGGGTTCATATTATTGCAGCCCCAGGAATTGAAGCCCTTCCAGTCTTGGGTGGTGATATTTGAAACTACTGTCCTTGCCAGCCTCTTCGTGTGCCAGCCAGTTGCTGTGGCTCACACTGAGAGGCCACCTCTTGGCAGCGTCAGTGGGAAATGGGGACATCATAGGTTAGACGTATGTGAAGTATGTGCAGGAAATAGAAGCTGATCTGTGCTTCTGTGGAGTGTGGAAAGAGTAGTCTCAATGCTTTTGCTACAGGGGTTTTGTTGTTTATTGTATCGTGCTAACCTAGGTCTATTTCCTCATTTATTGTATTATTTGCTAGTTTTTTTATTGTTGTTTTTGCGATAAACCCTTTTGACATCAAGCTTAAGGGAATGTTAAATGAAAAATTAAGTACTGAATTTGCACCTCTCAAGTATGTTGATGTTGAGTCTGTGACCTGCACCAAGTGTTGGTGCACATTTATCACCTGCCACGGAGGCCATAGAGATGTCACTGACCACGTGGGAAGTAGAAAAGCCAAAGCTGCTGAAGAAGCATTATCATCTGCATCAAGAGGTAATCACCACCGTGGGGAGACTGCCTGGAGATGGTGATTTACCACATGCAGCTGCAGACGTGTGTTCTGGTTGTTCCTGACATTTGTGGGCTCCGGGCAAGAGGACAAATGAAAGCCCACATTCCATTAGGTTTAAATATTTACAAGTGATAAATCAAGCTAGCAAACTGTTAAATAAAATATGTTCTATGCTCATACCTTGACAAAATACCTTCATTATGACCCCTCCAAAATATGTAAAGCTACAGTATTTATATGGAGTTGGCAAAGACTCAAAGATGATTGAACTTAAATATTGAACATGTCTGAATTTTTCTCTTGATGGGCTGTCAAAGTTTAGATGAGTAATACAAGTAAAGTAATATGTAATACAGGAAATATATTTGTTCTATGAAATTGTTTATTCCTTCATTTCAGAAAAATCACTAATTCCATATTTGTGTTTGAGATCATCACATAATTTGGTTTATTCACAGTTAAAATCTAAAGGATTAAAAAATAAAATGTAATTATATTAAATGTATAACACTTGAACACATGTTCAGTGAAATATGTACAGTGAATTTAAAAATATAAAAAAATAAGTACTTTTCAGGTTTTCAAAAATGGGGTTTTTCTTCTAAAATATTCAAAATTATCAATTAAATGATCAATTACCAGTTAAAAGGGAAATACAAGTTATGATTCATGTATATCAACAAATTTCACAATCAAAATTAAGAAAGGTGGACATTTTGATTTAAGTTTGAAATGGAAAATCCAGCTGTATTTAAGAATCTTATAAAACAGAACTACTCACAATTCTAGGGTTCATTGCCTATCCAGTCACAAATTAAAACAATCTGCAACCCCTGGTCAGGAAACTAAGATCCTAAGATCCTGCAAACATCGTGGAGTGGTCAAAAAAAAAAAAAAAAAAGAATCTGCATCACACTTCACCCATGTTATTGCTAGATTTATATATTCTTACACATAATTACTTAAAATGAACTAAATATATTTATACATATGGATATATGTACACACACCCATTTAAGAATATTATGAATTGTTTACTCTTGTAAAACATTACGAATACATACTACATCATTAGTACCTTTGAAAACAAGAAGGGGAGCAAAAAGAAAAGCAAGGCAACGAATGCTCAGGACTAATCGGAAATAACATTGTGCATAAATCTCCAGCATTCTTGCTATCTGCAGGGAACCATTTGAAAAATTAATTAATTTGCTTTTTCTCTTATGTAAGTGCCTGTACTTCTTACCTCCTCCTTGCAGTCTAAAACTGTTTCTGTCTTTGATTTCAGCAACAGTATTTGCATGCAGTTGATTATTGTTTCTAGAACACTAGGAATGAGTTGTGGAAGAGAGATCCTGGAGCTTCAGAAAGTATTTGTTTTGAGTGTGGATGTTTAGGGTTTTGGTGCTGATTGGATCATGAGTGACAGGGCTGTCCACAAGTTTTTTAACATACTTACTTTTTGTGTGTTTATGATGGGTCAGGCCCCCTAAAGTTCATGTCCGAGTGCAGGGGTCCTTCCTGTCTACATCTGAGAGTTATTTACGTATCACTTTGTGAAACTTCACAAATGGCTAGACTGAATTCTAAGTTTTCTCGTGCATGTAAAAAAGTGAAACAAGATTTGTCAACATGTTGTTTCCATCAGAAGAGGAAGTTCACGAAGAGTTATATGATACATTTTATATTAGTGTCATCATGAAGTTCACAAAGAGTTATATGATACATTTTATATTAGTGTCATCAGATGTTTTGAATAAAAAATCAATTTATTCTAATTTTAATTTAATATTTTCATTCAATTCATGGAATCAAATAAAGCTTTTGGAGATTTGTTTTATCAAAGGTGAAACATCTGCCATCATTTGTTAGTGATTTCATAGTAAGTTCATTTTAGAGGTTTAACATTTGAAGATAAAATTGTTTTGAGGGTAATGGTTAAAATACAAATATTGGTGCAGTAGAACATGATGGCAAGAACAACGTTCTTACCAAAATTAAGAAATCTTAAGTGTACTTGGAATTTGTCAAGGTGCAAACATAATTTACAATTAATTGTATACAAACAAGCTGCAATATTCTAACAATCAAAATAGAAGATGCAGTTTTCAGAATTTACAAATGTTTCTATCTATACGACATTAGAGTAACTGAAATACAACATTTTTATGATAAAGCTGATGCTGAATTAAAAATACTTGACATGATAGTATGTGCTTTCTCTTTCCTGGCAATCATCAAGTGGTTTTTAAAAATCTCCAAGGCTTTGAAGAATTACTTTGTAAATCAAACTAAGTGTTCTACATTGGCTTTGAACACTGTTGTGAGTCCTCTAAATTTTATTTCATTGTTTTCTCAAAGCCATTTGGAAATCTTTAATCAAAGCATTCAAAGAATGTTCACATTTGAAGATGTCAGAAAAAGAAAATCATTGCAAACAAAGCTTGCAAACAGAAAAACATAGAGATCTATTTCTTCGAAACAAGAGAGGAGCTAAACAAACACGTGGCATTTAAGATGCTTGCTGAAAACTCTTCAATGATTTTCCAGTGACCTTCCGTTAGCCTTAGAATTAAACTGAAATCCTTCAAACCACAAACAACTGACTTAGAGTTGAAAGAAACTCATTCTCAAGTTAGGGAAAGGAGCTGGGAATAAGGCAGAATGTGCTGAGTTTTTAGGAGATGGTGATGCAAGAGTGAGAGATGGTCACCAAGGAGGCCTAAGATAGGAATGTGGCTGTTGGGAATGGCTAGGGGTGCAGGGCTGACAGCAGAGTGGCTTCTTGGTTGGCAAACAAGTGACCTGGCATTAAACTGGGGTAGTTTGGAGAGAAGCCTGGGAGTGCGGGGAGACAAGGTGTCAGGCAGAGCAGGGACTCCTGCCTACTTGCATGTTTTTTTTCTGAACGCTGAAAACCAGGACTAGGGTCAGGCAAGAAAGCTATCAGGTGCACAAAATGTAAGGTGGCATTCACTCACAGATGTGTGCAAGCACTCCTGAAACCTCGAGAATGAGTTCCTCCTTAAATGTGGTACCCTAGGTGCTTCTCTTCCTTGGCTCTAGTCCAGGCTTTATAGAAAGCACTTTCTCTCTACATCCAAACACGAGTTATCCAATCTAGCTGAAGACTAACACAGAGTTAGTCTTGTGTTATTTTTTAAATGCAAATTTAAAAACATAGATCTCTATATCTACAGTTCAAATATACTGAAGTAGGGTCTCTGAGGAACAAAAATGAAGCTACTTCGGTGATTCTCGTGTATGATGTCTATAGGATACACTGGCCTTCAGCACTTAGGTGCTGTTGTTTTATGTCTGACCTCACAGCTTGATCCTGGTAGTTAACTCGGTGGGTGATATTAATAAAACACATCCCTTTGTCATATGCATTCTGAACCAACTGAGAGACAGATGCAGGATCCATGTATGAATTAAAGAATAGCATCATTGGCTAATCCTAAAGGAAATCAACCCTGAATATTCACTGGAAGGACTGATGCTGAAACTGAAGCTCCAATACTTTGGCCACCTGATGTGAAGAGCCGACTCATTGGAAAAGACCCTGATGCTGGGAAAGATTGAGGGCAGGAGGAGAAGGGGTGACAGAGGATGAGATGGTTGGATGGCATCATCGACTCAATGGACATAAATTTGAGCAAACTTCAGGAGATAGTGAAGGACAGGGAAGTCTGGCATGCTGCAGTCTATGGGGTTGCAAAGAGTTGGACACGACTTAGCAACTGAACAACAACAACATCACTGGTTAAAGAAGAGAGCACAAAGGAAATTAGAAAATACTTGGAACTGAGTATATCAAAAATTGTGGAATGTCGATAGCACAGTGCTTAGATAAAAGTTTATAGCATTAAATGGTTGTGTTGGAAATACAAAAGATTTTCAAATCAATGAGCCATGTTTCTACTGTAAGAATCTAGTAAAAGAAGAGCAAATTAAATCCAAACCAAGTGGAAGGAAGGAAATAACAAAATTAAGAGCAGAGCTCAACAAAACAGAAAACAGGAAAAAAAAGAGAAAAATCAAACTACAGGTAGATTCTATGAAAAGATCAGTAAAATTTCTAAACCTTTGCCCAGACTGATCAGGAAAAAGAGAAGATACAGATTACCAACACCAGGAATGAAAGAGGAGACATCACTAAAAATCATATAGATATTAAACAGACAACAAGGAAATACTGTGGACAGCTTTATGCCAATAAATGTGATAAAGTAGATCAAAAAATTTTGAAAAGCACAAATTACCAAAAGTTCATTCAAGAAGATACACTCAGGATAATTTTATAGCTATTATAGTGAAACGTCTTCCCCCCAAAAAAAATTTTACTGGTGAATTCTACCAAGCACTACCAAGGGAAAAAATACTACTACTGCCATACAAACTCTTCAATCAAACAGAAGAGCAGCAAAATCTTCTCAACTAATTTTACAAGGCTTGTGTTATCCTGATACCAAAACCACACAAAGACATAATAAGAAAAGAAAGCTACAGACCAATGTCCTTCACATAGATGCAAAATTTTAACAAGATATTAGCACACCTAATTCAACAACATATGAAAATGATATTACACAGTGAAGAAATGGAGTTTACCCCAGGAATGCAAAGCTGTATCTGTCAATGCAATCAATGTAATTTATCATATTAACATATTCTAAAAAGAAGAATATTATCATTTCAATAATATAAAGGTGTTTTTTTAAAAATAAAAGTCAGCACTCATTTTTAATAAAAACTTTCAGAAAACTAGCAATGGAAGAGAAGTCCCTCTGTAGCTAAACTTAATGATGAAAGACTGAATGTTCTCTCTCTTCCTCAGAACAAGAATAATGCAAGTATATTTTCTCTGATCATTTCTATTCCACATTGTACTGGAGGTCCTGGCTAGTGTAAGAGGGCAAGAAAAAAAGGTATAAAGATTGAATAGGAAGAAATAAAACTGCTTCATGAACAGATGAAATGTTCATCTTCATAGAAAATTCAAAACAATCTATCAAAAAGTTACTAAAACTAAAAGTGTGTTTAGCAAGTTTACAAGATACAATGCAATATACTAGCTATCAACAACTGGAAATTGAAGTAAAAATGCCATTTAAAATATAAAAATCGGACATACTCATGCATAAATCTATGTACAAGATTTCATTGCTGAAAGAAATTTTCAAAGACCTAATAAACGGAGAGATATGTCATATTTATGGACTGGAAAATTCAGAGCTAAAATGCAATTCTCTCTGACTTGATCTATAGATTCAATGCAATACTAATCAAAATCCCTGCAGGAGTTTTTGATAGAAGTTTGCAAGTTGACTCTAACATTTGCATTCCCATGCAAAAATATAACACCAGCTTCACTGCTAGATAAAATGATGCTGGTAAACATTTATTGAATGCTTACTGTGTTCCAGGTATTGCTTCATGCACTCTGAATGAAATCAGTCCTAAAGGAAATCAATCCTGAACATTCATTGGAAGGACTGATGCTAAAGTTGAAGCTCCAATACTTTGGCCACCTGATGTGAAGAACTGACTCATTGGAAAAGACCCTGATGCTGGGAAAGATTGAAGGCAGAGAAGGGAATGACAGAGGATGAGATGGTTGGACAGCATCACTGACTCAACAGACATGAGTTTGAGCAAACTCCAGGAGTTGTCAAAGGACAGAGAAGCCTAGTGTGCTGCAGTTCTTGGAGTCACAAAGAGACGGACACGACTGAGTGACTGAGCAACAACTCTGAATGCATTAAAAAATTGAATTTTCACAGCAACCTTCTAAGGGGCATGAAATAGTGTTATACCCATTTGATGGATATACAGACACAAAGAGGGGAAGTATAACTTGTCTGAATTTTATCAGCTTTTGGATTTACTCAATTAGAACCAGGCTCTGGTTGTTTAATTACTTAGAACCACCAGTTTCTGTACCAATTAGCTACAAAATCTTAGTGGCAAATAATAATCAGCATTTAGGTTCCACATATCTGCAGGTTGGCTGGCATGGGTTTGCCAGTATCAGCTGGGCTCAGCTGGGCAGCTCCAACTGTAGGTTGAGGTCATGTCTGTTCTACATGAATCTCACTCTCCTTGAATTATTGGCTTAGTCATGGCCTGTTTTTCACTTGGTGATAACAGAAACAAGAAAGGGGTCCTCCCATTAGAACTAAGGCCTACATCAATCTTTCTACCTTTAATTGCCCAAAGAGGGAGCAAGCGAAAACTGCAGGATTCTCCAGCAGAGCAAGGCAGATTCCCCCACACCGCCCCAGTGTGCTTATAACGGGGAAGAGACAGTAAGCCTTAGGAAACCTACCCCCCACCCATGGGTAGGATGGCTCCAGAAAGTCACGTGACACTTCTGTCAGTGACATTTCTACTACTTGATGGAAGATCAACGGATGTTAGATTTTTGTCTCTCTTCATGTCTCACCAGGAAAGGAGTGAAGGGTGAAATCTCCTGTCTACCATGTCCCTGAGGACATAAAATTATAAAGAGAACTTTATATTTAAGGGCCAAGGAGAAATAGAGAAGAGCTTTTTCTGTCCCAGAAGGTGAGGACTGGCTTCTACAATTCATGATACCCGTCTTCCAGTGTCTGTCAGAACTATCGACTATAGAAGGATCTCAAGAAATATTTGCAGTTAAATATTTGAGAGAAACTACTGTGTTTTCACCCTTGAAAAATAACCTCCCAAATTTCCCTTTCTCAAACTCACTTCCTGGGGGTTCTTCTCAGCTGGGCAAGAGAAACATTAGTTTGCATTCTGAGGAATATTTTGGCCATTTTTTTTTTTTTTCAGTTATCCCAAGCTCCTCCAGTGTGGCACAGAAGATGTTTGTACAGCTAGGGTTTATACTTGATTTCAAGGACTTCCCTGGTGGTATGGTGGATAAGAATCTGCCTGCCAATGCAGGAAACACGGGTTCAATCCCTGGTCCAGGAAGATTCTACAAGCCACGGAGCAACTAAGCCTGTGAGTTATAACTACTGAGCCCGAGCTCTAGAACCTCAGAGCTGCAACTATTGAAGCCTGCCCTAGAGCCCGTGCTCTGCAACAAGAGAAGCCACCACAATGAGAAGCCTGAGCACTGCAATGAAGAGTAGACCCCTCTCACCACTGCTAGAGACATTCTGCTTGCAGCAATGACAATCCAGTGTAATCAAAAGTAAATGAAGTGAAGTGAAAGTCACTTAGTTGTGTCTGACTCTTTGTGACCCCAAGGACTATACAGTCCATGGAATTCTCCAGACCAGAATACTGGAGTGGGTAGCCTTTCTTTTCTCCAGGGGATCTTCCCAACCCAGGGATCAAACCCAGGTCTTCCACATTGCAGGCGGATTCTTTACCAGCTGAGCCACCAGGGAAGCAAAAGTAAATAAATAAACTAAAAAAAATATTTCAGGACTACCCCTGCTAGCGAGACTGGCAAATTTTGTTATGTGTGTGTATGTGTGTGTGCACGCACTATTGCATTTGTGGTTGTGATTTGTGTGTGTGTGTGTGTGTTTCTGTGCTTTGAACAGAGTTTCCATAAGAAAAAGAAAGGCAAGATGTTGCCCAGCTGTATTGTTCTGGCAGGACTGTTTCACATAATTCTCTATGGAAGTTGCTACAGTGCTCCTCTCCCTTCCTGGCTTCCTGTTTATATAGAATGGCAAAGATTTACTGAGTCTTTCCAGCTGTAGCCAAAGTCATCACAGAGACAGTTTCAGATGTCCATTCTGAGGTGGGAGGGTGTAGGAGGGGAGGTAAGGAGGCCTGTTCCTTAATTATATAAACCACTTATCAGTGGAAGGAATTTGGGGTAGGCAACTAATATATTGTGCCCACTCCAGAGGTTGTGTTACTTTTAGCATAGCTAGAATACCTTCCAGCATGAGTTTTCTAGGAAATCATGATGGAAATGCTAAGGTCTTAAGGATGGGAATGCACTCCCCACTCCCCTCTGGTTTTTAGTTAAGTTCATTGTGCGTCAGACCCATCTCTACCTCCTCTTCAGACTTTCGCAACCTCACTTGTCTCCTGGACTCTCTGCTATGTGTGTTGTTATGGCAATAGTCTTTGTGTGGGCCCAAGTGGTTCCCTTTCTGGAGTCTGAGGCCTAGACCCTGGCTTTTCTCAATCTTCCCTAACTCAAATACAACCGATGGGTGTAGGGTCTAGTTTACCCAGGCAGTTAATGCAACAGGGAAGAACAGGTGAGTTAATGCAACAGGTATCGAACTTTGATCTACTGGCAAAGGAGACAGGGGTGAGACAGCAGGTGAACTCCCACTCCATCCCTCCTCTCCATTAACATATAAAGCACTGATTCTCAGCCAGGGCTTCTCAGGTGGTGCTAGTGGTAAAGAACCCACCTGCCAATGCAGGAGATATAAGAGACGTGGGTTTGATCCCTGGGTCAGGAAGATACCCTGGAGGAGGGCATGGCAACCCACTCCAGTATTCTTGCTGGAGAATCCCATGGACAGAGGAGCCTAGAGGGCTACAGTCCAAAGGTCGCGAAGAGTCAGACATGACTAAAGCAACTTAGCATGAATGCAGGCACATGCATCCTATTTTCCCTCTCTGTACACTCTCGATGATGTATTCACCTCCTTTATCTCTTTTCAGTGCATGGTATTACCATGTTATCAAGTTGTCCAAGTGAGCAAAGAAGTCATCTTTGAACATTCTCTTTTTTCACCACCATACTGAATTAGTCACCACACTTTCAATCCTGCTTCCTTAATAGATAGCTCTTTCAGCATCAATTGTCCTCCAGCCCTAAGACTCCAGATAAGGCCTTTATAATTTTTTGCTCTGGATTAATCTCCCTGCCTCCAGGGGTCTTACATTCTTCCAATCGATTCTCTACATGATGGCAAGAACTATCTTTCAAAAACCTAAACCCTTTATTTAGGATATTTCAAAGTTTATCTTGAGAAAGAAGAATGGAACTGGAGGAATCAACCTGCCTGACTTCAGACTATACTACAAAGCAACAGTAATCAAGACAGTATGGTACTGGCACAAGACAGAAACATAGATCAATGGAACAAAATAGAAAGCCTGGAGATAAATCCACGCACCTATGGACACCTTATCTTTGACAAAGGAGGCAAGAATATACAATGGAGAAAAGACAATCTCTTTAACAAGTGGTGCTGGGAAAACTGGTCAACCACTTGTAAAAGAATGAAACTAGAACACTTTCTAACACCATACACAAAAATAAACTCAAAATGGATTAAAGATCTAAATGTAAGACCAGAAATTATAAAACTAGAGGAAAACATAGACAAAACACTCTCTGACATAAATCACAGCAGGATTCTCTATGACACACCTCCCAGAGTAATGGAAATGAAGGCAAAAATAAACAAATGGGACCTAATTAAACTTGAAAGCTTTTGCACAATGAAGGAAACTATAAGCAAGGTGAAAAGACAGCCTTCAGAATGGGAGAAAATAATAACAAATGAAGCAACTGACAAAGAATTAATCTCAAAAATATACAAGCAACTCCTGCAGCTCAATTCCAGAAAAATAAAGACCCAATCAAAAAGTGGGCCAAAGAACTAAACAGACATTTCTCCAAAGAAGATATACAGATGGCTAACAAACACATGAAAAGATGCTCAACATCACTCATTATCAGAGAAATGCAAATCAAAACCACAATGAGGTACCATCTCATGCTGGTCAGAATGGCTGCTATCAAAAAGTCTACAAACAATAAATGCTGGAGAGGGTGCAGAGAAAAAGGAACCCTCTTACACTGTTGGTGGGAATGCAAACTAGTACAGCCACTATGGAGAACAGTGTGGAGATTCCTTAAAAAACTGGAAATAGAACTGCCATATGACCCAGCAATCCCACTGCTGGGCACACACACCAAGGAAACCAGAATTGAAAGAGACACGTGTACCTCAATGTTCATCGCAACACTGTTTACAACAGCCAGGACATGGAAGCAACCTAGATGTCCATTGGCAGACGAATGGATAAGAAAGCTGTGGTACATATACACAATGGAATATTACTCAGCTATTAAAAAGAATGCATTTGAATCAGTTCTAATGAGGTGGATGAAACTGGAGCCTATTATACAGAGCAAAGTAAGTCAGAAAGAAAAACACCAATACAGTATATTAACGCATATATATGGAATTTAGAAAGATGGTAACGATGACCCTATATGCGAGACAGCAAAAGAGGCACAGATGTAAAGAACAGACTGTTGGACTCTGTGGGAGAAGGCGAGGGTGGGATGATTTGAGAGAACAGCATTGAAATGTGTATATTATCATATGTGAAATAGATTGCCAGTCCAGGTTCGATGCTTGAGGCAGGGTGCTCAGGGCTGGTGCACTGGGATGACCCTGAGGGGGGAGATGGGGAGGGAAGTGGGAGGGGGACTCAGGATGGGGAACACATGTACACCCATGGCTGATTCATGTCAATGTATGGCAAAAACCACCACAATATTGTAAAGTAATTAGCCTCCAATTAAAATAAATAAATAAATAAATAAATTCTAATAAAAAAAAAAACACAAAAAACAAAGTTTCCCTCCAGCCATCAGGACATAATCTAAGATTCTTACTTTGCAAACAAGGCCCAAGGTACAGCACTGGAAGTAGGAGGAGGCAAGAAAGACACCTGGGTGAATAATTTAAGGAGGCACTCACTCTCAAGGATTGTGGAAATGTAGAGTTAGCATTTGAGTGTGAATATCACCTTAAATTTTACTCCCTAGGTAGCTTACTTGCCCCAGCCGTGTAGTTTTGCCTTTGTGTAGGCCCCTGTTACTCTCTCAAATCTCATCTCTCATGTCCTTGCCACTCAAGTTCTCATTTTTAACATAGTGGGCTGCTTGTACACCTCTGAACTCACCTTACTCTTACTGTTGCTATAATAATACCTGTTGTAGCAGGAAGTGGGTTCTTCCTGAGGCTTCAGGGTAATGGTAGAGGACAGAAACCCAGAAAATATTTTTCTCATGATGAACCCAAATATCAAGAAAGCAGGAAATGTGATTTTAAAAAATTTATAGTGATAAAATACACCTAATATAAAATTTACCATTAATACACAGTTCAGTGACATTAAACACTTTCATACTGTTGTGCAATCATCACCACTATCCAGCTCCAGAACTCTTTGTCTGGAAAAACTAAGACCATAAACCTACCTAAGGAGGCAAAATACCTGTACTCTGAAATCTGTAAGATGCTGATGAGAAAGAAAGTGAAGATGACACAAACAGAAAGATATTTAGTGTTCTTGAGTTGGAGGAATCAATATTGTAAAAATGACTATACTACCCAAAGCAATCTACAGAGTCAATGCAATTCCTATCAAATTACCAATGGCATTTTCCACAGAATTAGAATAATAAAACTTTACAATTTGTATGGAAACATGAAAGAACCCAAAGAGCCAAAGCAATCTTGAGAAACAAAATGGAGAAACATAGATCAATGCAACAGAATAGAAAGCCCAGAAATAAACTCAAGCACCTGTGGTCAATTAATCTACAACCAAGGAGCTAAGATTATACAGTGGAGAAAAAACATTCATTAAGTGCTGGGAAACTGGACAGCTACATGTAAAAGAATGAAATTAGAACATTCTCTAACACCATACACAAAAATAAGCTCAAAATGGATTAAAGACCTAAATGTAAGACTGGATACTATAAAACTCCTAGAGGAAAACATAGGCAGAACACTCTCTGACATAAATCACAGCAATATCTTTTTGGATTTATCTCCTAGATTAAATGAAATAAAAGGAAAAATAAAGAAATGGAAAATAATTAAGCCTAAAAGCTTTTACACAACAAAGGCAACCATAAACAAAACAAAGAGACAAAACTAGAGAACGGGAGAAAATATTTGCAAACGATGTAACTGACAAGGGATTATTAATCTCCGAAATATACAAACAGCTCATACAGCTCAACACCAAAGAAACAAACAACACAATTTTAAAAAATGGGCAGAAGACCTCAATAGACATTTCTCCAAAGAAGATAAACAGGATAATCAACAGGCACATGAAAAGATGCTCAATGTCACTAATTATTAGAGAAATGCAAAGCAAAACACAATGAAGTATCATCTCACAGTGGTCAGAATATGTGTGTTGTGTGTTAGTCGTGCTCAGTCATGTCCAACTCTTGTGACCCCGTGGACTGTAGCCCACCAGGCTCCTTTGTCCGTGGGATTCTCCAGGCAAGAATACTGGAGTGAGTTGCCATTTCCTTCTCCAGGTCAGAATAGCCATCATTAAAAAGTCTACAAATAGTAAATGCTGGAGAGGTGTGGAGAAAAAGGAACCCTCCTACACTGTAAGTGGGAATGTAAATTGTTAGAATCACTATGGAGAATAGTATGGAGGTTCCTTAAAAAAAAAAAACTAAAAATAAAGCCACCTACAATCCTACTTTTGGGCATATATCCAGAGAATACTATGATTCGAAAAGATACATGCACCCCAGTATTCCTAGTAGCACTATTTACAATAGCCAAGACATGGAAACAACCTAAATGTCCATTGACAGAAGAATGGATAAAGAAGATGTGGTACATATATACAATGGAATGTTACTCAGCCATTAAAAAGAAAGCAAGAATGCCATCTGCAGAAACATGGATGGGCCCAAGGATTGTCATATCAAGTGAAGCAGTCAAAGACAAATATCCTATGACATCACTTATATGTGGAATCTAGAAAAAGTGGAAACAAATGAACTTATATACAAAACAGAAATAGATCCCACAGACATAGAAAACAAACTTATGGTTACAAAAGGGGAAAGGGTGGGGAGTTTGGGATTAACACATATACATATACACTACTATATATAAAATAGATAACCAACAAGGACCTACTGTATAGCAGAGGGAACTATACTCAATATTTTTAAAAACCCATATGGGAAAAGAACCTGAGAAAGGACATATATATATATGTGTGTGTGTGTGTGTGTGTGTGTGTGTGTGTGTATACATATATATATATATCAGTATATATCATATATATATGCATGCATGCTAAGTTGCTTCAGTCGTGTCTGACTCTTTGCCATCCTATGGACTGTAGCCCACCAGGTTCCTCTCTCTGTCCATGGGATTCTCCAGGCAAGAATACTGTGGTGGGTTGCCATGTCCTCCTCAAGGGGATCTTCCCAACCCAGGGATTGAACCTATGTCTCCTGCAGCTCCTGCACTTCAGGCAGATTCTTTACCACTGAGCCACTGGGGAAGCCTATATATATATATATATACATATAATATATATATACACACATACATATAATATATACATACACACACATGTGTGTGTGTGTGTGTATATATATATATAAAACAATCACTTTGCTGTACACCTGAAACTAAGACAGCACTGTAAATCAGCTACATTTCAATTAAACAACAACAACAACAACAACAACAACAGTACCCCTTTTTCCAATCCCTTAACCCCTGGCAACCACCATTCTACTTTCTGTCTTCCTGATTTTGACTACTCTAGGTACCTCATATTGGAGCAGAAAATGGCAACCCATTCCAGTATTCTTGCCTAGAGAATCCCATGGAGAGAGGAGCCTGGTGGATTACAGTCCATGGGGTCACAAAGAGTCGGACATGACTGAAGTGACTTAGCACAGGTACCTCATATAAGTGGAACCATACAGTATTTGTCTTTTTGTGACTGACTTATTTTGCTTAGCGTAATTTCCTTAAGGTTTATGTACATTATAGCACATGTCAGAATTCCACTTTTTAAAAAGTCTGAATAATAGCTTGTTGTATTATATACCATATTTTCTTTATCCATTCATCTCTCCATGGACACTTGGGTTGCTTCCACGTTTTGGCTATTGTAAATAATACTGCTATGAACATGGGTCTACAAACATCTCTGAGACTCTGTTTTCCGCTTTCAGTTCTTTTGAGTTTATACCTTGAAGGTGAACTGCTGGATCATATGGCAATTCTAGCAAAAGTGATGTTTAAGCCTAGCTCAGAGGCATTCATTTGGACAAAAGCTTATACATGTAAAGCAAACAAAATATTGAAATTCATCTTTTATTATAATCATTGCCATAGCAACATCATATCTCATAATATATGGTTGCATGGTATAATTTACTTTATTAAATGTCAGAAAAGACAGTATGATAGATATTTATGCCTCTTAATTTTAATCTATACCCTAGGGGCAGTTGTTAACATTTGAAGTCCTCTAATTGAAGATATTCATTCCAGGGATTATTCTCCCTTGAAAGATTCTAATCAGAAATCAACATTCCCAAAGCAACTGCTTGCTATAAGCCCCTCAAATATCTTTAGCTCAGATCAATATCACAGGCTTTGTTAATTAGCCTAATGGGGATGTTAGAAATAATTTCTCATTGATGAAATAAAAGGTATTTAAGCAGTGTGCAGTAGCTAGAAATATTGTTTAGAAAGTCCTAGTCTTGCATGATAGGAGTATAAGAATCTGGCAATGCCAATAGCCCACACCCCTTTAGAATGGCACTTGAGGATTAGGATTCTAGACTGGTCCCTTGTTTCCCCATTTTGGGGGGGGGGTTGGTTACCTGATTCTGGCTAGAGATTTTGGTAAATTCAGTAGTCCCAGTATTGCACATAGATCTCATGTGAACCTTACAATGCCAGGTGCAGTAGGAGCAGACAAAGGGTCACCAGCATGGGACATCATTGCACTTTCAGGACAGATTGAGTGGCAGTTAAGCTGTCTCCTTGCTATGAATGCTTGTATGAGTGTCAGAATTTGAGCCGACACTTGGTTTAACTCTAACACACTACCTGATAGTGAGATTGTTGGAGAGAACTATTGCCCTCACCTACTTCTAACTCCTATCGATCCCCAAACCCTGAAAACTTGTGACTCAACAATTTTCTCAGACCAATTTGCAGGAGGTGCCTTAGCAGAAGCAAATGGGAGGGTAAATCTACCTACTCAATCTTTGTCCCAATTTGGGTATGCTTCCCTGCTTGTCCTGGAGATCTCGCCCAGTCACCCTATCATCTCATGGCCCTTAGCATCTTGTAATATATAGCCCCTGTCCAGCAGAGCTGAGAAAAAAAAATCATCACTTTGGAGCTGGAACTCTGACACTTTGGTAACTTGTTCTCATATATTACCTCCTCAATGTTCAGCACTAAAGCTCAGATAAATTTAAAAAATTATATACAGATAACTTTGTTAATTTTTGCTATGGTCTCTTTTGTTTCTTTTGCATTTATTTCTGCCCTAAATTTTAGATTTCTTTCCTTCTACTAACCCTGGAGTTCTTAATTTCTTCCTTCTCTAGTTGCTTTAGGTGTAGAGTTAGGTTATTTATTTGACTTTTTTCTTGTTTCTTGAGGTAAGCCTTATTGCTATGATCCTTTCCCTTAGCACTGCTTTTACAGTGTCCCATAGGTTTTGGGTTGCTGTGTTTTCATTTTCATTCATTTCTATGCATATTTTGATTTCTTCAATGATTTGTTGGTTATTCAGAAGCTTGTTATTTAGCCTCCATATGTTGGAATTTTTAATAGTTTTTCTCCTGTAATTGACATCTAATCTTACTGCATTGTGGTCAGAAAAGATGACTGGAATGATTTCAATTTTTTTGAATTTACCAAGGCTAGATTTATGGCCTAGGATGTGATCTATTCTGGAGAAGGTTCTGTGTGCACTTGAGAAAAAGGTGAAATTGATTGTTTTGGGGTGAAATGTCCTATAGATATCAATTAGGTCTAGCTGGACCATTGTGTCATTTAAAGTTTGTGTTTCCTTGTTAATTTTCTGTTTAGTTGATCTGTCCATAGGTGTGAGTGGGGTATTAAAGTCTCCCACTATTATTGTGTTATTGTTAATTTCCCCCTTCATTCTTGTTAGCATTTGCCTTACATATTGCGGTACTCCTATGTTGGGTGCATGTATATTTATAATTGTTATATCTTCTTCTTGATTGATCCTTTGATCATTATGTAGTGTCCTTCTTTGTCTCTTTTCACAGCCTTTATTTTGAAGTCTATTTTATCTGATATAAGTATTGCAACTCCTGCTTTCTTTTGGTCTCCGTTTGCATGAAATATTTTTTTCCAGCCCTTCACTTTCAATCTGTATCTGTCCCTTGCTTTGAGGTGCGTCTCTTGTAGACAGCATATATAGGGGTCTTGCTTTTGTATCCATTCAGCCAGTCTTTGTCTTTTGGTTGGGGCATTCAACCCATTTACATTTAAGGTAATTATTGATAGGTATGGTCCCGTTGCCATTTGCTTTGTTGTTTTGGGTTCACGTTCATACAACCTTTCTGTGTTTCCTGTCTAGAGAAGATCCTTTAGCATTTGTTGAAGAGCTGGTTTGGTGGTGCTGAATTCCCTCAGCTTTTGCTTGTAAAGCTTTTGAATTCTCCTTCATATCTGAATGAGATCCTTGTTGGGTACAGTAATCTGGGTTGTAGGTTATTCTCTTTCATTACTTTAAGTATGTCCTGCCATTCCCTTCTGGCCTGAAGAGTTTCTATTGAAAGATCAGCTGTTATCCTTATGGGAATCCCCTTGTGTGTTATTTGTTGTTTCTCCCTTGCTGCTTTTAATATTTGTTCTTTGTGTTTGATCTTTGTTAATTTGACTAATATGTGTCTTGGGGTGTTTCTCCTTGGGTTTATCCTGTTTGGGACTCTCTGGGTTTCTTGGACCTGTGTGACTATTTCCTTCCCCATTTTAGGGAAGTTTTCAGCTATTATCTCCTCGAGTAACTTCTCATGGCCTTTCTTTTTGTCTTCTTCTTCTGGGACTCCTATGATTCGAATGTTGGGGTGTTTCACATTGTCCCAAAGGTCCCTGAGGTTGTCCTCATTTCTTTTAATTCTTTTTTCTTTTTTCCTCTCTGCTTCATTTATTTCCACCATTTTATCTTCTACCTCACTTATCCTATCTTCTGCCTCCGTTATTTTACTGTTGGTTCCCTCCAGAGTGTTTTTTATCTTATTTATTGCATTATTTGTTTTTAATTGACTCTTT
The DNA here is from genome assembly GCF_023699985.2 of Odocoileus virginianus. Taxonomy (NCBI): domain Eukaryota; kingdom Metazoa; phylum Chordata; class Mammalia; order Artiodactyla; family Cervidae; genus Odocoileus; species Odocoileus virginianus. The sequence goes on from NW_027224266.1 coordinate 988,802, forward strand.
TTTTAATTTCTTCTAGGTCCTTGTTAAACATTTCTTGCATCTTCTCAATCCTTGTCTCCAGGTTATTTATCTGTAACTCCATTTTGTTTTCAAGATTTTGGATCATTTTTATTATCATTATTCTAAATTCTTTTTCAGGTAGATTCCCTATCTCCTCCTCTTTTGTTTGGCTTGGTGGAAAAAAAAATCATATGTAGATAAAAGGTAAATGTAGAATATCCTACTACATTTTCCTTTTATGGCCCTGGTCTAGGAAATACAAGATGTTAGATGTACTAAGCATAACAGAAGAGAAACACTGCATATTAAATGTCTGAAAGAAGGAATAGACATTTCATGGTGCCACAGCCAAGGATCATTGACTTCTTTAAATGGAAAATCATAGAATTTTTAGAAACAATTAAATGGAGAAAAAGCAATATGTGATTTGAGTAGCAGTTAACATTTTCTTCAATTGTTTCAGCCATGACCGCATTTTCTGAGCAGCAAATTACAAAGATGGAAAATTCATGATATAATTATAAAGTAAAAAGATTAATTTTCATATATTGCTCATAGAATAAGTCTCATGGATCATTATCAGAATCAAATATAACTTGAAACCATACCAACAGGACACATTTTAATGATATGCCCATAATTGCTATTGTGCCAAGTGGTGATTTAGCTTAAACAGTAAATAAATCACTTAAAGGATATAATTAGTATTATATTTACAGAGTTAAATCAATTTCTGTGCTTTTCTCTTCTCATACTGATGCAGATTATACATCTTGGAAAATTCAGGCTGACAATTTCCTCGCATCTTTAAACTGTTTCACATGTACACACAAAATGGCACCCACTTAAAGCTGAGGTTGGGCTCAGACATATCAAGATAGGGGGTTTCATTGTCCCTCATTCATCAACCCCCTAGAGGCAAGGGCAAGGCCTCTATGTTGCCCCTTCCCACCTTGGGTCCCTGTACCAGCCTGAGTTGTAGCATAAACCCAGGGAGTGTGGTACTGTCATAGTGAAAGTGTTAGTCACTCAGTCGTGTCCGACTCTGTGACCCTATGGATGGTAGCCCACCAGGCTCCGTGAAATTTTCCGGGCAAGAATACTGGAGTGGGTAGCCATTCCCTTCTCCAGGGGATCTTCCCAACCCAGGGATAGAACCCAGGTCTTCTGCATTGCAGGTGGATTCTTTACTATCTGAGCCACCAGGATATTGTCATAAGGAGGAAAGTAAACTCCTGGGGTACAGGGGAGATTACTAAAAGAGGGGAGAACCTGAAATCTGGGGAACAGTGGGCTCAGGGGTGACTCATGCAGGCCTTCTCTTCTCCTTCTCACTCTTGGTTCAGTCTCTTCTCCAAATCACCTTGGAGACCATTGTGGGGAAAACATGAAATTGGATATTCAGTGCACTTGCTTGGCACCAGACTGTTACGAAAAGCTGTCAGAGCCAAATTTTCACATCAATATGCTTTAACAGTTATTTATCAATAGACTGTCTCTGCATCTTTGAAAATATCAATTAATAATAATAATAATAATAATAATAATAATAATAATAAAGTAGCCCTGCCCTGGTGACTCTTTTTTTCATGGGTCCCTGACTATACCCTGAGATACCCTCTCCTCCTTCTGAGACTGCCAGTCTAGGCTTACCAACCTCAGCTCATTGGCCCAGAGTCCACAGCCTCAAAACCTCCTGGATGACACCACCTTGGCAGAAATCTGATGATGGGGGAGGGGTTGGCAGCATGACGGTAATTTTGAATAGTAGGGAGAGCCTTTACCTTGGGCTATGGAGGATGGAGGGGTGGGGAATCAGGGACAAGGGAAACTTAGGTATACATGCATTTGAGTTCAGTCTTGGGCTTCCCAGTGGCTCAGACAGAAAAGAATCTGCCTGCAATGCAGGAGACCCGGGTTTGATCCCTGGGTCGGGAAGATCCCCTGGAGAAGGGAATGGCAACCCACTCCAGTATTCTTGCCTGGGAAGTTCCATGGACAGAGGAACTTGGCAGACTATTAGAGTCACAGAGAGTCGGACACGACTGAGTGACTAACACACACACTTAGCTGTTGAGTGGGTGCTGTTTTGTGTGTGGCAGTGAGTGATTAATTTTGTGTCTGGAGAAAAGCAGATAGAGAAATGAGCTCTGGAATCTGAGTGGTCGGAAGTCCTGGAGTAGGGGATGATAATATTGGGGTTGAGGTTAAACAGGAGAGAATGGAAGATGAAAGGGTGTCTTTGTTTTGAAATCTACCAGGAAACACCCGACGGAAACACCCAATGAATACATTTCCAGGAACTGAACTTAATTGTATGTTCCAAAGCTAGTATGACATCCTATGGTTAGTGGATTGAGTACTGTCTTTGGATTCAAATCTAACGGGGCAACTTTGGGGTAGTTTCTTAATCTCTATAAGCCTCACTTCATTATCTACAAAATGAGGATGCATCTGGATTTATTCAGTGAAAGACTAGATTACAGCACCTACGACTGGAGTATAGGGGAGCCATTGGTGGTCTATTATAACCACAGCCCCCATGAACCATGTTTCCCTATATTCCTGCCCTTGTGTAGTTCCTGTCCCTTGAATCTGGGCTGGCACTGTGACTCACTTTAATTAACAGAGCGTGTTCAGTGCCTAAGCCATAGGAAGACATGGTAGTTCCTGCATTTGTACTCTTGGGAGCTCTGAGCTGCCATACAGGAAGTCTGCCTGCCATATGGGAAGTTCTCTGAGCTGAAGAGAATGCGTGGCGAGAGAGAGGACTTGACAATTTTATGGAGAGAGGGAGATCCAAGCATCCTAGTGTCCTAGCTGAGCCTAGCTTTTGGCCAACACACCAGGTAAATCCAGGCACATGAGTGATTGCTGGTAAGACTAGCAGAAGAACTGCCTAGCTGACTCCAACCCAGATTGTGGAACTGTCAATAAATAAAGTGTGTGTTGCTTTGAGACACTGAGTTTTGGGGTAGTTTGTTATGTAAGAATAGATAACTGAAAGGGTTATGCAGACTTTTTTTGTATAGTAAATCCACATTAATCATATAGTGTGTGTCTCAGGCCCTCTTGAAGACTTTATGACACTTAAACTCATAATATGCAATCAGCTAAGATGAAAATATCTGAGTAGTCCCTTCAGGCTTATGATGATTTTTGAATATAGTGTGGTTCTAGTTTTTAGAAAAGATTCAGTCACTTCTTCACTTCAGCACCAACATCAATAGTTGCCATCACCCGACGGATGCTTTTCCTAAGGAACAAAGTTTGCCGCTTATTAAAGCTGTGTAGATGTAGGAGAGAACAAACCACTCTGAGATGTGGTTGACAGGTGGAAATGACCCCTCCTCCTTGCTAAGGTTTGGGCACGTGATCCAGGCTTACTGTTTAGCAGATGCTGGACTCCCTTGGTAAGTTTTGGGAGCCTGTGGTGGTTAGCAATTGGTGAAAGGAAGCGATTGGTATCCTTCCTCCTTAACCTAACTATCCAATGGAACCAAGTCTTAGACTAAGCACTATAGAGTGTACATTTTTTAGCTAGCAGCCCCAAACATACCATTGTCTGCTCTGTAGTTCAGGGAAGTTCCATTCTTTCCTAGACACTTAAAACAGCACCTTGCCTGAGAGCCCTTTGTAGATGACACAGTACTCTGACAGTAGGACAGGTCAGCCCTGTATGTGGGCTCGTGGCAGAGCTCTTCTTGAAGGGAGCAACACAGAGAGGTGAGGTTCTACACCCAAGTGTTGCCTATGGCATTAGGCTGCTGGTCTTGCCAGATTCTCATGCAATGGTGGTACAACTGCTATAGCTTTTCTAACCATGTACTACTTTGATTATTATACATTTCATCAATAACATTTTTCTGACATTCTTTATGTTCATTAGGAAACATCCCATGTTTAGGTTCTGAGTGCTATATCATCACACCTTTTGCTGAATATTTTCTGTTGGCCTGTCCAAATCGTACTCTCCACCCTTCCTCTCTCTGCTGTCTGGTCTGCATGAACTGTGTCAATGGGCTCCCATACACACTTTCTGGCTTCCAACTGAGTCTGGCCAAAGGTGAGGCCAGCAGGTGATTAGGGAGAGGGAAGAGAGTGTGGTTACTGTATTAATTCCCCCAACTCTATCTCTGCAGGGCCTCCTTAAGCTGTCTGTGATGCATCTTGAAGGTCACAATTCCTTCAAGGGGGCAACCTTTACATGACTGTCTCCTTTAGGATATCAAAACTGCTCCTTCCTTTCATGCCTTTGGGCCTAGGGTGGTAATAGCCTCGCTGTTACTAGCTCCTAAGTACTGTACTATCCTTTGAGATTTCTTGACACCCTATCTATACCTTTGTAAACCATATGCTTATTAAACCCTGCTTGAATTATCTTAATTTGAGTGGGCTATCTTTTTCCTATTGGAACTTCAGAAAGGTGTTGATTACTGATTAGAGTGCACTTCTAGCTAATCACTCCTGGGGTGTTGATTCCTGATTAGAAGATTTCAAATACTAACCACCCCTTGGGTAGAGATTCAACTTGTTTTAAACACATATTTCACACTGTTCATACTGAAACATTTTGAGAATTGTCACACTGATAATTAATCACAAAACTTTCTAGTAGTGACTGTTAGAAAAAAGATCTGTAACTCTTAATGGACCAACTAGAGCTTCCCCAGGAATTTTGCTAAGACAACTTGTAAAGAGGCAACTGCTTTTTGCAGTGATTGCTAGATAGAAGGGTAGGTAAGTCTTGAACTTCTAATGGAAGTTCAAGCAAGAAAAGCTTACTTGAGACTGAAAGTCAACAAGAGGAAGACAGAAATGAGAGATGGATAGAAAGGGATGAACTTCTGGTTATGTTACTGAATTCCTGGATCCAGGTATGCCTGAAGCTGAAGCTTTCCTTCTGAACCTCAGTTATGAGAGTAAATAATTTTTTGGTTTGTGTGTCTAAGCTATTTTTAAATTGAAGTATAGTTGATTTACAATGTTGCATTCATTTCAGGTATACAGCAAAGTGATTCAGATACACACACACACACACACACACACACACACACATTCTTTTTCAGATTCTTTTCCATTATAGGTTATTATAAGATATTGAATATAGTTCCCTGTGCTATATAGTAGGTCCTTGTTGTTTATCTATTTTATATATAGTAGTGTATATCTGTTAATCCCAAACTCCTACCTTATCCCTCCCTTTCCCCTCTAACCTCCCTCCCCTAACCATAAATTTATTTTCTATGTCTGTGAGTCTGTTTCTGTTTTGTATATAGATTCATTTGTATTATTTTTAGATTCCACATATAAGTGATATCATATGGTATTTGTCTTTTTCTTTCTGACTTACTTCACTTAGTATGATCATCTCTAGGTCTATCCATGTTGCTGCAATGGCATATTTCATTCTTTTTTATGGTTGAGTAATAGTCCATTGTATATATGTACCACATCTTTATTCATTCATCTGTTGATGGACATTTAGGTTGTTTTCATGTCTTGGCTATTGTAAATAGTGCTGCTATGAATATTGGGGTGCATATGTCTTTTCCAACCATGGTTTTCTCCAGATATACACCCAGGAGTTGGATTGTCTTCTTTGGAGAAACATCTATTTAGGTCTTCTGCACTTTTTTGATTGGGTTGCTGTTTTTTTTTTTTTTTTTCCTTTGGTATTGAGCTGTATGAGCTGTTTGTATATTTAGTTTATTAAGCCCTTGTCTGTCTCATAGTTTGCAAATATTTCCTCCCATTCTGTAGGTTGTCTTTTCATTGGGTTTATCATTTCCTTTGCTGTGCAAAAGCTTCTAAATTTGATTAGGTCCCATTTGGTTTATTTTTTATTTCTTTTGCCTTGGGAGCCTAATTTAAGAAAATACTGTTATGATTTATGTCAGAATGTTTTGCCTGTTTTCTTCTAGGAGTTTTATGGTATTACACCTTGTATTTAAGTTTTTAAGCCATTCTGAGTTTCTCTTTGTTACCCAAGCTCATCTGACTTGGGGTTACTTCACTTGCAACTGACTGAGACTTGACAGGTATACCAAGCATCTATTTTCACGATATTCTTGTATCTTTTGGAAAAAAGGCTGCACCTTCTCACGGGTACCTGAAATGAGTTCACCCAATGCAGGCCACTGCTACATTTTGACAGAGGAGATGGAGATGTCATCAAGGAAAGATAGCTGGCCACCCAGGCTGGGATTCAGTAGGATGGCGAGAACCTCAGGAACCTATACATTGAGACCTCAACATTGCAGGTCCAGAAAATAGATTGTGTTAGAATGACTGAAGCTAACCAACTTTGGTGCAGTGGGGGGTATTGGCTTCTGCTAGTCATTCTCACAGAGACTAATGCATAAAGGTAAAGCAAATTCACAATAGGAAGCCTAACAGCTGAGCTGACCAAAAAGGTTATGTCTTTGTTGAGTAGGGTGGATGCCCATTTTGGCTGTTCAGAGTTCCTTACTCTTGTATGGCTGCAGAGATGCTGACTAATTCTTGCTTTCCAAGTCTTTGTTTTCTAGCTTTTAATTGGAGCATCCTTTTTTCGGGGAGAGGTTGTTAAAATCTGTTTAAAAAAAATCAGAATTTAATCCAGTCAGCTTTTAAAAGTTCTAGTCATTTTCCTTGAGATCCTTCTCAAAATATTTTTGGTGGGATGGGGGTATCCTCAAATATTTTCAGTCACAATTTCATAGGGTCTATATAGATTATTTTTGTGGATGCTAATCACATCCATTACCTAACCTCATCCTTTTCTGGATATGCCTAAATGTCACACCTCCATATATTGACTACGAAAGAGATTCTTCCTATCTATCCTTTCCTTGTCTGCCTCCCTACTCTAATATGTGTGTGCATGTACATGCATGCATGCACACACACACACACACACACACACACACACACACACACTGTTTCTTAAATTTTTTGAAACTTCTGGACAATTCTCCCACTTCTGTAATTCTTTTGGCTTGTTTAGATTTGGGCAGAATTGAGTTTTCACCTCTTATTAAATGTCAATACAAATAAGATTTAGCTTGTTTAATGATCTCAGCCAGCTTTGAATTAGTAAGGACTGCAAGTGTACGAAGCAGGCAAGTGGTTATGTTTTGATTTTCTCCTCCTTAGTATAGAGCATTTAAGGTACCTATGATTCTGGATAGCTTTCAGAAAAATACAAGGCATTCCTTCAACTTTGGCAGGCATGATAGCCATGAGGAAACTGCCAGAATCTGCTTGAGAATTTAAAGGGTAGAAAATGGACCATAAATTTGACAAGCTCTTTATGTTCCATGTATGATGGTTGATGATAAACAAATCTTGATTAAATGCTTATTTGTGCTGTTCTTGGCTTTCAGAAGAGGAAAATATTTAATTCCACTCTGTAGATGACTCTTCTTGGAACTCCTGCCTTCCTTTATCAACACAGGGCAGATTTGAATCAATATTTAATGTGTAAACACATGGCTCAACCTCTTGGGTGATGACTTCTGGTCACCAGACCCCAGCTGAGTGCAGCATCTCCATTCAATAGAGGTCTCTGTATTAGTTTACAGAGGTTGAGGGACTTGTACAATTTCCTTTTCTCTTTGGCTATATTCTTTTCTCTATTAAGCAAATGACTTAAATCATATTCAGGTTACCTTGGAATACATGGTCTAATAGTATTTCACCTTTTGGAAAAAAAAAACAATTTCCTGAGAAAGCTTATCTAAGGCTACTTTCTTGCTTAAAATATTAATCAGTGGTGCCTCACAACTTACAGGATAAAGACTGAACTCGTTTACTGATATTCATGTCTCTCCACCACCTGCCCACAGGAAATCTCTCCAATCTTCTCATCTCTAACGATTTGCTGTTACAAAATTACCCCGGGATATTAATTTCTACCTCCTTCTCTCCCTCTCTTATTCCCTCTCTCTCTTACTCCCTCCCTCTCTTTTTCCCGTTGTCCAATCCTTCTTTCCATTCTCCCTCCCTCCTTCTCCTCCTTGCTTCCTCCCAGCACCTACTCATTAGGCATCTACAGTGTGACGGACTCTGTGTTCGGTGTAGGGGGCAGGATAAAGTTAGCCATCCAGGGGACAGGGGAGAGGGACATGGTAGCCATACTTAAGTGCTTATAATGGTGAATGAATTACCCAACTTTACTTGAGGACCTCAGACAAATCCTCAGGGAATCGAGGACTTGTACCCTGAGCTTTGATGCACAGTTGGGGCTTGCCAGATAGACAAAGTCAAGGCATTCATTGTTGGCAGAGACACAGCACAAAAGGGAGAGCAGGGGTAAGAAACCCCGCATCTTCCCGCCCTCTCTTCCTCTCCCTCTCTTTATCTACTGAGTGCCCACGACCTGGCAAGCACTGCTCTGGTCCCCAGAGATACAGCACTGAAACAGAAAGATGCTATCCCCGCTAGTGATGGTATGGCACATAATTTGCTGAGACCGGCATGTCCAAAAATGTGTCCAGGGGCACATTTGTCCCATGAGGCATTTCACATAATGTTCAAAAAATGTTGCTGCTGGAGACTCACAATGTACAATTTCATAGTCAATGTCCCAGGAAGTCCTATATTAAGAAACCTGTTATCTTAGGTTACTCAGCATCTCCCAAATGTGTTTAACCAAGGGAGCCTTGTTCTAAGTTGTAACGATTATCATCACACCAAGCTAGTTTTCTAAAGCAGTTCCCATAGGAGCCACTTGAGTACTCCATTCTTCCAACCTCTGCCTATTACATCACTTACCCATTTTCATAATAATGCAGCATGAAAACAGTCACAGAACCTCAGTGTCAGGCAACAGGAAGCTCTTAGTGCTTGCACAACTGGGGTGGTTGACTAGGTGGCTCTGCTGACCTTGACTCAGCTGGCTCCTAAGACTGGGGTCTGCCTGCTTCTTGGCTGGGACCACTGGGGTGAAATGGCTTTGCCCTGCTGGTCTCTCAGTCTCCAGCAGGCCAGCCTGGGCATATCTGCCTGGTGGTGCCTGAGGGTGTAAAAGGCAGGCAGAATTACAAAAGCCAATTTCCAGACCCCTGTTCCGTCGAGTCTTCTAACACCCCCATGTCCAATGCGAGTCACATGGCTGACTTGCAAATGGTCAGGGAAGTGGGGAGAGCTACAAAGTTACATAACAAAAGCTGAGGATACAGGGAAGGGGAAGAGTTGGGGCCATTTTCGTAATAGACCACACCTCTGGATAGCATCACTGACTCAATGGACATGAGTTTGAGCAAACTCCAGGAGATAGTGAAGGACAGGGAAGCCTGGTGTGCTGCAGTCCATGGGGTTGCAAAGAGTCAGACACAACTTAGTGACTGAACACTACCAATACCACCTACACTAAGGCCCCAGCTTAGGTACCACTTCTTCAAGAAGCCTTTTCTGATTCCCTCAGACTCACACCCATTTTTTTTTTCCTTCTGAGATTCTCCACTGCATATCCAGTCCTCACTGCAGAGTTGAGGATTCTCTGAAACTCTTGAATTCGTGACTTGTTTCCTGATGGTTCCCCCAGTTAGATGACAAACCCCTTGAGGGTGGAGACCACATTGTATATACTTTATTTTCTCTGCCAGACCACCTAGCACAGCACTACGCACACAGGGGACATTTACTAAAGACTAATTAATTGAGGTCAGTGGTCATAGAGGCATGGAATGAATCCCAGGGCCTCAGGTCAGGCTGTTGCCTGGGGGCTACCCCTGAACACACCACACCGCCCCAGTGCTACCACCCAGGTCTGTGCCCAACCACTAACCTGGACCACCTCCAAGGGGTTGGCCCCTGCGTTAGAGAAACGCCAGGAAAGCCGTGCTGCAGAGCCGGAAGTGGCTCTGCTCTTGCTGTGTTCTCAGCCCTCGCTGGGACTCTAACCACTTCCCCTGAACTTCAGACCCTCCCCGAACCTCAGCCCTCCTGTGGCGGTGGTCCTCCTAAATTCGGGTCACTTGGCTCATTCCTTCCTGTCTCACCGTGCACTTCCTGTCTCTTGTGACGGCGGGGGCTCGGAGGCCTGGTCTCCATTTCCCGCCCCAGCTGAGCTGTCTTGGCCCCGAGTCCTGTGGCTGGAGAGGAGAGCGGTACTGTGAGAGGCACGTCTGTGCCCCTTGTTGGCCTCACCTGAGAGCTGGGTCAGAAAACACAAGCCCCGGAACTGGACTCTGCCTTGTACCCAGATCCCTGGAGGCACAGGCAAGTCTGAGAAGCGGGTCACAAGTTCCCCTGCACCCCAGCCCTGTGACCTGGGCAAGTCACTTCACTTCTCTTTTCTCATTTGTAAAGTGAGGGGGTTGAACAAATTGATCTTCTCCCTGATATCAAAGTAGATACATTTAATGATGCATGATCCTTTTGTCAGATAAATACAAAGGTGTGGAGAGTGGCAGAAAATTATATTCTGTGCAGAATCAAGAACTTTGAGAGCCAGAAGGAAGATCCTCATCGAACATCTATCTACTCTAGCTCCCTCTTGTTTTGCAGAGAAGGAAACAGGTAGCCACAGCCACTTAGGGTCAAGCCCCACTAAGGAGAAAGTCCATCTCCTGCCATCTGGACCCTCACTGCACAAAGTGTGTTTCCCAGACCAGCAGCATCACTGTCATCAGGGCCCCTGTGAGAAATACAGACTCTCGGGCCCCAGGACAGAACTGAGTCAGAATCTGCATTTATCAAGCCTCCCAGCTGATCTGTATGCACAGCCAACATTGGGGGGCTTCAGGGTTCAATGACGCAGTCACTGGGAATCCCTGAAGACAAACTAGGTCCAGAACAGAAGGATCAATCCACAAGAAGTGAAAACGCTGGCCCTCAAAGCCAAGAAACATGGATTTGAATCTCAACTTGCCAGTTTCAGCCCTGTGGTTTTCAGGAAGTTACTTAATGCTCCCTGAGCTTCAGTTTCCTCTCCTGTGAAAAGTGTAAAGCACTTAGTATGATGGCCAGCACTCGGGAAGTACTTAGGAAATGTTAGCACAACAAGGCTTAGTGATTAAAAGCACAGATTCTGCAGCCAGACTTCCTGGGTTTATAACCCTCACTAGCTGTGTGATCTTCAGCAACTCATTTAACCTCGCTGTGTCCCAGGTTTCCCCATCTGCAAAATGGGACCAACAATAGGGTTGTAATGTCAATTTCATGGGTGAATATTTGTATTCAGGCAGTATTTGGCCTATAGCAAGATCTAAATGTCTGCAAAACTTGTAATATTGTTACTTTACAGACTTGGTGAAAGGAGGAAAGGCAGGCATACATAAATATTTTTAAGCTGTAATAAGAGAACAGTCACTGACATATTACACTGCCATGTGTAAAATAGATAGCTAGTGGGAAGCTGCTCTATAGCACAGGGAGCTCAACTCAGTGCTCTGCGATGACCCTCTAGGTGGGACAGGTGGAGGGAGGCTCAAGAGGGAGGGGACATATGTATACATACGGCTGATTCACTTTGCTGTACAGCAGAAAGCAACACAACATTGTAAAGCAGTTATCCTCTGATTAAAAAATAATAATAATAATAAGAGAGGAGCCTCTTTCTCTTGCATATAAAGAAAGTGGGGAATGCAGCCCCAGTGTTTGTATCATCAGGACCCAGACGCCTGTCCTTTTGCATTGCCATCCTCATCATACAGACTCTATCCTCAAGGGCTAGGATGGTTTCTGCGGCTCTGACTCTCACACCCAGGTATCCGGGCAGGAGAACAAGGAAGGGGCTCTGCATCAGTTACATTTCACTGCTTAACAAGTCATCTTAAAACTTAGGGGCTGGAAATAAGAAACATTCATTATCTCAGTTTCCATTCTCACCACTGGGAGCAGCTTAGCTGTGTGTTCGTGGCCCAGTGTCTCCCAGGCTGCAAGTAAGGCATCAGCTGGGCTGCAGCCACCCCAAGGCTCCGTTCAGGAGATCTGCTTCCAGCCTGCTCAAGTGGTGTTGGCAGGGCCTGAACATCAGGAGATGGGTGTCACTGGGCCATCTTAGAGTCTGCCTCCCACAGGCTCTTCCCTGTGACCCAGCTTCCTGCAAGCAGCTTTTCTGGAGTTTCCACCCAACACTTCTCCTTCTAGTTCACAGGCTAGAACTGAGTCATGGGGCCACATCAAATTGCAAGAGAGGCTAAGAAATAGAATCTTTGGCTAGATGCATTTCCACCCTGATTTAAAATGTTTCATCAAACTTATTTACAGAACGAAAAGAGGCACTCACAGACTTAAAGAACAAACCTATGGTTACCAGGGTGGAAGGGAGGTGGGGTGAGGGGGGGGCGAATGGATTGGGAGTTTGGGATTGACACGTACACACTGCTATATTTAAAATAGATAACCAACAAGGACCTACTGTACAGCACAGGGAACTCTGCTCAGTACTCTGTAATAACTAAATGGGAAAAGAATTTGAAAAAGAATAGATACATGTATATGCATAACTGCTGTACACCTGAAACTAACATAACATTGCCTATCAACTAGTTATTATTGTTTAGTCGCTCAGTCGTGTCCAACTCTTTGTGACCCCATGGACTGTAGCCCACCAGGCTCCTCTGTCCACGAGATTCTCCAGGCAAGAATACTGGAGTGGGTTGCCATTTCTTCCTCCAGGGGATCTTCCTGACACAGGGATTGAACCCACGTCTCCTGCATTCACAGTGGATTCTTTACCACTGAACCACCTGGGAAGCCCCAGTGAACTTATATGCCAATATAAAATAAAAATTTAAAAAAGTCTCTAAAAAATCAGTTGTATTAGTAAAGAAGGAAGAGGCAATGGCTAGTTAATTTTCCATAGCCTTTCTATAGAGTGCTGAGTCTCAGGTTTGGACTCTAGACCGTCAGCACTGGCAACATCTGGGAACTGGTTACCAAGGCAAATGTTTGAGTCCCACCGCAGAGCTGCTGACTCAGAAACTCCGGGGTAGAGCCTGCTGATCTGTGTGAACAGGCTCCCCAGAGAATTAGGGGAGAGTGTGAGAACCACTGTGATAGAGGACAAATTAGCTGCCATTCATACGGATGTTTCAATACAACATGTAGTCTATTTACAAGAACCCACAAGTTGGGCTATCTCTAGCCTGCCCCGCTCGTGAACTAGGAGGATTTAAAGATGAACTGGGGACTACCTAATGATTTATGTATAATCCACTTCATTGGTTCCATCTTGAGATAATAGAGAATTTATCAGGTGGTAAGCTCCTTTGTACAGATAAAGCAAAGGGATCCTGAATGAAGCTTCCTGTGTGGTGAGGAAAAAACCGTAGGTTCTCAGTGGCTAGAAATTCCTTCTCTAAGTACTAGAATCATAACAGGATGATATAATGAACTACTTAAATAATCAAGTCATGCAAAGCTGAATGTTTTACTCAAATCTCAGGAAATAATAAATGAGGACAGACTACAGAAGGGTGTTACCGTCTGAATTTTTGTGTCCATCCCAAATTTATATGTTGAAACCTAACCCCCAAGGTGATGGTATCAGGAGGTGGAACTTTTGGAAGGTGTTTAGGGCATGAAGGCAGAGTTCATGACTGCTGCTGCTGCTGCTGCTAAGTTGCTTCTGTCGTGTCCGACTCTGTGCGACCCCATAGACGGCAGCCCACCAGGCTCCCCCGTCCCTGGGATTCCCCAGGCAAAAACACTGGAATGGGTTGCCATTTCCTTCTCCAATGCATGAAAGTGAAAAGTGAAAGTGAAGCCGCTCAGTCGTGTCTGACTCCTAGTGACCCCACGGACTGGAGCCCACCAGGCTCCTCCGTCCATGGGATTTTCCAGGCAAGAGTACTGGAGAGGGTAGTGCCCCTATAAAAGAGACCAGGAAAACTCCCTCGCTTTCTCTGCTGAGGGAGGTTACACCTAGAAGGCACTGCCAATTGTCTACTGAACCAGGAAGTGGGCTCTCAGCAGACACTGAATCTGCCGGTGCCTTGATTTTGGACTTCCCAGCATCCACAACTGTGAGAAATACATTTCTGTTATTTGTAAGCCACCTGGTATGGAGTATTTTGTGATAGCAACCCAAATGGTCTGAGACAATGGGAGATGTCAATAACCCACAAGTAGATTGTTGGGAGGCAGCTGCATGGGATGGAAAACAGGACATGGAATCTGTGGCCTAATTCCATTTCAACATGTGCCAAAATTTCAGTAAGACTCAGGACTTCTGAGCTCCATTTTTCTCCTAAAATGGGGATAATAATAGCTACAGGTTTATTTGGCAGAGGAGAGACAATTCTCTGATGTCCTCCATGTGCAGCACTGAACTCAATCCCTGCCATAGTGGGGCCAACAATGTGATGTGGTTTGTCTTCTTTTCCTCCATTTAAATCATGGGTAGAGAGATGATATGCACTCATAATACTTTTAAGTAGTTTCAGAACTTACAAGGAAATGAAGTATTCTAAATTTGGTTCTGATTTCCTTGAAAATCTGTATTTTCTTTTGTTTTATTCCATTTCTCTTCATTATGCCAGTTTACATCAAGTTACACAATTCTTGCTCCATTTGGTGTTTATCGTCAATCTTTATTTTTTCTTTATTGTTGCTGTACCCTCTTTTGCAAATGGATGTTGCTGCTTAAACATACTGGTTCCTTTTTGTTTTTGTTTGGTTTGGGGTTTTTTTGGCTCTCCTTTTAATTAGATATTCCTGACAACTGCTTGCTTCTGAACAGCTGACAGGATCAATCAGAATCCATTATTTTGGGTGTGCCTCTACCATTGGCAGGAATATGGCCTCGTGCTGAGGAGACACACTGCTAAAAACAATGCCATCTTTCTATTTCTTGTGTGTGGTGGGGTGGAATTGTAGGTGTTTAAATTCCAAGTCCCACTCTCCTCCCCACCCATCTCTGCTGTAGCACAACCGACAGCCCACTCCTCAGCTCTTGTTTGAAACGCCCGTGGCTGTGGCAGGGGACTCATAACACCCCGACTCTGACCCAAGAAAGAAGCTACTCCTCCTGCTGAATCCAAGGTCCCTTCTCTCAGAGTAGGACCAGCTGGTGGTGCAGAGGTGCTGGGGGGAGGAAGTTCAACAGTGACCACTAGAAGGCCTTCTGAGGGCATCGGGCCCCTCATGGGCCGACAACTCAGAAGCTTCGTTCTTTGGCCCTCTTCTCTGCCCTGGTTTCTTGTTTGACTCTGGCTTTGGTATTTAAGCAGAACTGGCCTGTCCTCTGAGGGAGAAAGGGCTTTTCCCTGGGGGCTGTGGGGTGTGCTGCTCCTTTTAGGCTTTCTCTGTGGCTCTGAGTATGGAAGACACAGTCGTAGGGTGGCCCCATGGAGCAGTCAGTCCTGGGACCAGTTCTGGTGTAGCAGCTTAGGGTCTGGGGTCAGGCAGGGTCCAGTCAGGGGATAGAAGCCACATCAGTTATTTGAACAATAAGGTTTTCCCATGAAGACATCGCTAACTAGGTATACAATTGTTAACTATATAACTGAAAGGGTGAAAGGAGAATTCTAAGATGTCACTAAGGTAGCAACTGTAGGAAGCAATTCTGACCCCTGAGGTTGACAGAGCAAAGGAAGAAGCTGGAAATAGTCCCAGGGACAGGGGAGCCTGGTGGGCTGCCGTCTATGGGGTCGCACAGAGTCGGACACGACTGAAGAGACTTAGCAGCAGCAGCAGCAGCAGAGATTTGGCATGGGGTGGGGGCGGGATTCCCAGTGGCCCAGTGGTAAAGAACCCGCCTGCCAGTGCCAAATCCCTGGGTTGGGAAGATCCCCTGGAGAAGGAAATGGCAACCCACTCCAGCAATCTTGCCCCGGGGAAATCCCACGCAGAGAGGAGCCTGGTGGGCTACAGTCCACGGGGTTGCAAGAGAGTCAGACACAACTGAGCAACTGAGCACACACACAGAGCTTTGGGGAAGGGGAACATGTTGTTGAAACTCAGATCTCTGTGGAGGCCACTGGTGCTGACATCTCCATGAAAAGGGGCTCATGGGCCCAGGCACTGACCCCCACAGAGGGGGTGGGTTGCTGGCAAAGCCAAACCATGAGGAACCAGCAAAATAGAAATGTAGTTTGCAGAGTCCCAGCACCAGTGTCCCAGGACAGAGCATGGAAGGGTGGGCTCGGGACTGAGAGAACACGTGAATAAATGGACAACTCGACAACTGGCACAAGTCCTTTCTGACAATCGAGTGCATCCCAGGACGATGCCTCTCAACTTTAAGGTGCACGCAAGTCCCCCGGGCCTAAGCTTCTGCATCTCTGACAAGCTCCCAGTGATGCTCACATTTGAGTGGTGAGATCCTAGTAGGTCTTGAAGAATTTGGTGCTTGTGCCTTCCTGTTCGGTGTGGAGAGCAGCCCTTCACAGGACCTCTCGCTGGTCAGCTGTGTCTGTGCCACCTCTGCGGCAGGCATGTGGTGTGCCCTCCTTTCCCAGCTTCTTTACTCTAGGGCTTTCTCGTTTCTTGCTTCTGCATCAAATCTGCCAGGACTTCACTGGCTGATGGGGATTCAGAGAGTCCCGAGGTGAAAACCTGGCCTCTTCCAAATGATATTAACATTTTAACCTGAGCCATTTCATGCCATCAGTCAAATAGGAAAGCAGGAAGGGCTCATGTGGGCTGACCTCAGGTGGTTCATCCTACATACCTGAAGACAACATTCTATTGATGTCTACTCTGTAGACACCCTGTTTAAGAGATGATGTTAAAGAGGTGATGAAGAATCCCAAACTCACACATGATTTCCACACAGGCTCTCCGTACTATATCCATCTTTTCCTAAGGGGATCATCTTACCAAATTGGTGTGAGGAGAAAGTAGATTGTCCCCAAACGGTTTGAATTATAAGACCACACTTTGTAAATTAAAGGTATAATAAACAGGGTGGTGGCCACAGCCCCAAAGTGGAAATCTGGGAACATCTTGAGGAAACAGCAGCCAAAGAATGAAGTCAAAGCAGCCATGGCCAGCGTCAGTTCTTGGCAGCTTGCTATGGGAACTCAGTAGCTCTGTAGTTGGACCTAGCTCCCCAGTTCCCTCTGCAGTGGGTATTTGAAGCTGGCCTTATAATTCCTTATCACAAGGGAGCTTTCACAAGAGAGTGGATGCAAAGGTGAGCAGGCTGTTAGAAATGAATATTATGATTCAGATATGCCAAGGTGCAAAAGGGAAGATAGTCCTTGTCTAGGTCATTTATGCTTTCCATGATGGTGTCCATAGAAACACTTTCCTCCTGGCATCTGAAGTTACAGTGCCCCCATACCTTTCCCCATTCATGTATTAATATCAGAAATATTATTTTATGCATGATCACCAGAGCATTCTGAAATAAGAGCAAGAATGACTTTTTGTGGACTGATTGTACAAGTAAGAGAACTGGGCAAAGAGATTCCAAGTTGGCAGAATAGTGAGCTAATCCCTTGGCTAGAGACATAAGTGCTCTGAAGACCCTGGAAATATGGTTGCTCGTCTGGGGCCCATTGCTTTATACCAGGGGTCAGCACACTTGTTCTATAAAGTGTTCAATAATAAATATTTTTGGCTTTGTGGGCCATATGGTCTCAGTCGCAACTACTCATCTCTGCTGTTGTGGCATGAAAGCAGCCGTAGATGGTGTGTAAACAAATACGTTTGGCTGTCTTCCAACAAAACTTTATTTATGAAAACAGGCAGAGGGCTGGATTTGGCCAAAAGGCTGTAGTTTGCTGACTCCTACTTTATATCAATGGCCAAGATAGATACTGTTAACTATGTACCTGGTTTAATTCTTATAAGAACAGGAAAGAATCTGAGATAAAAAGAAAGATAGGAGGTGCAGGGCAGACACAGGTGACAAAAAGAGCACTGGGTGAATCACAAGGTTTTTTTTTGAGTGGGATTTTTTTCTTTTTGGCAAGGCAGCACATGGGATCTTATCTCCCTGACTGGGGATTGAACTCGTGCCCTCTGCTTTGAGAGTGTGGAGTCTTAGCCACTAGACCACCAGGGAAGTCTGGGAGTTGAGTGAGAAGAAGTAATAAGAGATAGGTGGATGATGTCAAAGAAAAGAGACAAGAGATGAAAAGAAACCAAGAAAAAGAAAGAATAGCTGTTAAAAAAACTTCATTTTTCTTTTGAGATCAGTAAGATAAAGAAAAGTGAATTCTGAAGCTTATCCAAGGCTGTGTGAAAGCCAGTGAAATTTTATCATAGTTTTTCCATGTGAGATGAATTCACTTTCCTCAAATAATTTTATTTTCTGACAAACTTAATCAGGGCAGGCCCAATGAAGTTCGTGATATCAAATCACTGTCAAGTTATGCCTCTGTGAAAAGAATTGTCCAGCCGACTCTGGCAGTTGGCTAACAACAATTTAGAAATGCCTAATTTATGACCAGGAATGATGAAATCTAGAAAATATTTCCTAGGAGAGAAATATGTTTTAGTTGCCCGACAGCAAAACAAGGCCCTTGTTATTAACGCACTGATTCTATGACGTCTTTACTCTTTCAGAGATTAAAGACGTTTTTTGTAGATATCAAGTACCTGGTATTGCTAAAGCTTTAAGAAGGCTTTGGAGACGTTCTTATTGTTTTGCAAACATATCCTCTTTCTCCATAGTCTGAAAGATGATTTCAGACCTCTTTAAAGAAGCTTTCATTTGTAGTTTCCTTATTGGCTTTACTGCTTTCCAATGCCAGCAAGAATACTATCTGAGCCAGCAGCACAAAGACTTCAAAACTTTTGAAGAAGCAGTTTGAGTCGCTACTTTAGAGAATATGTTTTTCTAAAAACACAGGATGCTAGGAGCTGGGAAGTTACATGACTATGGACAGTGAGCCTAATCAAATAGTACATTTATCATGGCTGCACTGTTTTGTACTCCTCCACTTTCAAGTTCTGGAATATTCTGTGTCCAGAAGCTCTGTGGGTGGTGATGCCTCCTTTTGCTGGGAGGTGTGATGTGCAGTAGTTATGGACATAGATACCCTTGACTTGACTCCCAGCTCTGCCACTTGCTGGGTGGGCAATATGAGAACAGTTAGTCTGACTGTGGCTCACCGTTTCCATCTATAAAATAGACATGATGACATCAGTATCTACCTTTAAGAATCTTTTCAAAGATTGAATGAATTGAAATACATATGAGCACTTAGGACAATGCCTGTAGAAAGCACTCAATATTTTACAGTCACTATTAATGGGGAATAGAGAAAAACCATAATTAATTAGATTTTCTTTCAAAAGGTTGTCACCTATGGAATTGTGTGTGTGTGGGTGTCTGTATGTGTGTGTGGGTGTCTGCCAGCTTGTTAAATATTGGCAATGTATAGCTGTATAATGTATACATACATGCGAAATTGCCATGGCAATTTTTGTGCAGAGGTGATTGCATAGTTAATGAGGTTCTAATCAGAGCACAATTATTGCTGATTGAAACCTGCCATAACTATCAATGTATTGGTAGATGAGATTGATTATATTTAAACATTAAACTTTAACCCACATATGTCCTCTAAGCTGTAGACTCCTTTTGGATATTAAAGGTAACTCAAACTCAATGTATCCCAAACTCATCTGAAACTTAGTTCAACTCCAGCATAACTTAACTTAGTGAAAACATCACTGACCAGAAACCTGGAGTCATGTTTGACCCTTTCTACTTCTTACTTCATCTAACCCACTATCTTGCCAATGTTATGTCCTATGTTTCTCTCAAATGTGGACCTATCTTTCCATTATCATTATGGAGAACTCTTGTAACCCAAGCTACAAATACTTCACATGAACTGTGTTAGCCTCCTATTTGGCTTGCAACCATTTATTATTTTTCCCCATGAAATCCATTCTTCTTGAAACCAAGATTCAGTTTTATTCTTATAGCTGACATCATACTTAATCACCCTGCTCAGTACTCTTCGATGATTGTGCTTGTGCTCAGTCACTAAGCCATGTCCAACTCTTTGTGAACCCATGGACTGTAGCTCACCAGGTTCCTCTGGCCATGGAATTCTCCAGGCAAGAATACTGGAGTGGGTTGCCATTTCCTTCTCCAGGGGATCTTCCAGACTCAGGGATCAAACCCACATCTCCTGCATTGGCAGGCAGGATTCTTTACCACTGAGCCCCCTGGGAAGCCTGCTCTCCAGTGATACCCTTTGTGAAAACACAGCCCATGCCACAGCACACCGCTTACTGCTCTCCAGGATGCACATATATTTCTGCTCCTACCAATTGAGCTGTACGTTTACCCAGAGTCTCTAACCTGTTTTTGTCAGTTTTTGAAATAAATACTAAATTTAATGTATTATGTAAGCTGATGAAACATGAACACATTCATATTTCAGAGGGCTTTTCTTTTTCCCTCTGAAAACTAGGTTGGATACTTTGTTAAGACTCAATAAAGATAAATTGCTATAAAGAAAATTATTCAATTAAGTATAAGTGAGAAATATATAAAAGATCTCAGAAAATAAAACTCTAGAATAATTCTGCTCTCCGAATTCTTTGCAAGTGTATTTCAGTTCTTTTTTTAAAAGCAACTGAATTGGAAAACTGCAGTCAGCACATTATATGGATAAGATAGAGGCCAAGGAAAGACATTCATCAAAACCACACTTAAAGTCTTGGATCTTCATGGAGTGATTGATAAATGAATACATGTTTCAAATAAAATGTGAAAGGTATACATGTGTCATTTTAAATGATTCTTATTTTATGGAGCCTTTTCAACCAACTGCTTAATCTTCTGTATGGATTACACAGCATCCCTTGAACTTCATATATTTGAATTCTTCTCTGTTTACCTTAGATTATACATCTGAGAGCCTTAAAATGGTTGGTAAGGTCTGGTCTGGATGAACTGGAACCACAAGGTCATCTTGAGACCTGGTACTAGCCAGTGCTGCCTTCTTTCCCAGGGACTTTCCATGTGCCTTTCCCTCTGCCCAGAGGATTCACTCACCCTTTCCTCTTTATCCCTCAGATCATTTCCTGATCTTCCCAAGGAGGTCAGAGCCCTGTGGTATTGGCTTACATCACTTAACTCTTCATCATAACTTTCAGCACCACTGCAATTTTATATTTATTTTGTGGCTACTTGACTAGTATCTGCTCTATTAGTTTTCTAGGACCGCTGAGACAAATTGCTACAATTTTGATGGCTTAAAAAAACTAGAAATATGTTTTCTCACAGTTCTGAATCCCAGAAGTCTCAAAGCAAGGTGTAAATGGGGCCACAGTAACTCTGAAGGCTCTAGGGAGACTCCTTCCTCACCTCCTTCAGGTCTGGTGGCTCCTGGCATTCCTTGGCTTATGGTTGCACCACTCCAATCTCCACTTCATATGACCTCCTCTGTGTCTCAGAGTCATCCTGTTCTGTCTCTTAGGACACTGATTAGATTTAACCACTGCCACCTCCCCCCTCCCATTCAGGGTGATTTTATCTCAAGAACCTTACCTTAATTATATCTGCCTTTTATATATGCCTTTATATATACCTTTTATTCCAAATAAGGTAATATTCACAAGTTCCAGGTAGAACATCTTTTGTGGCCCACTCCCACTAGACTCTAAGTTTTGCAAAGGCAGAGATTATTTGTCTTTGCCTATTGCAATGTCTGACACATAGTAGATACTCGATAAATATTTGCTCTTTGAATGAATAAATGGATCTTGTGTAGTCTCCAATATTAATCAGTTAGGTGGATGTGTTGGACTACCAAAACACTAATATAGATACACTGATAACATTTTAAAGTATGGTGAACTCATTTCTATAAAAAATTCTATTGCTCCATAAAGTCAGTCCCTGCTATTTTGTAAATGTACTGAACTCTCTTTTCAAACCAACTGACCACCTATTTCACAATCTTGTAAAATCAAGCTTTAAAATCTAAGATCTAATTCCTTCTGGCTTATTATTATTCATTTAAAATTTTAAGTAGGGTCTATTTACACTAGCCCAGTTAGCACTTAGTGACAAAGAGGTAACCATGGGGATAATAGGAGAAAAGGAGTAACAGGAGGCAACACTAACAGCTAGAAATCACATTATGAATATAAATACCTCAAAGCAAGTGTTCTTTAAAAATACCATTGTGGAGTTATACATTTCTGGGCAGTGTTGTTGTTTATTATGATTATTAGAGCTTATGGCAATACTTGGAAGTTTTACTTAGGAACAAAGGTAAAAAACCCTCAACAACCCCAAAATACACTCCCATCACAAAAACTTGAAGCCCAGGCTGTCCATTTTATTAAAGTTTTGGCCTTAAGTTAAATGTGGCACAGTCAGAGTGGTTTCAATATGAATTTATACATCCTACAATTAAAGAAAAGTGTTTTTATCCTCTAAGCTGTGCCTAGATTTTCAGACATTACCTGACTCTCTGGAATTTAAGAGACCAACAAGAGAGGCATCACAAGTAGCAGAGGTGTCTTTTTTTCCTTTTTTGCCTCACCATGAGTCATGTGGGATCTCAGTTCCCTGACCAAGGATCGAACCCATACTCCCTGCAGTGAAGGCGTGGAGTCTTAACCACTGAACCACCGGGGAATTCCCTAGAGGTGTCATTGACCCCTTTCATAAAGCAGGTCCCTGTCAGGTGAGGTTAAAGCTGACTAAAAGTAAAAGTCACTGGGTCAAGGGGGCCTATCCTCCTCTTAATGAGAAGCAACTATCAACTTCTGTGAAGTCTTTTTGGCTGATAGATATGGGAGTGGGCTTCATTCTTCATTCCCAAGAGCTACAGAGAGGAGGAGCTTGGAAAGCAACGAGCAATTTACCATTTATTAAGCATTTAGAAAGTAGAAAGTGTTAGTTACTCAGTCATGTCTGACTCTTTGTGACCCCATGGTCTGTCCATGGAATTCTCTAGGCAAGAATACTGGAGTGGGTTGCCATTCCCTTCTCCAAGGGATCTTCCATATTATAGCAAATTTTCCTAACAACCTGGTATGGTAGAGATTCCTAGGCTCGATTTATAAACAGGGAAAGCAAGATTCAGAGAGGTTAAGAAACACGACCTAAGTCACACAGCTAGCAAATATCTTTTAGAATTGGGACACAACCTGCCTTGCCTCCAAAACCACAGGTTTCCTACTTTGCCAAGCTGCCTTCCAGAGTTTGCTTTCTAAGGAAAAGGGCTCATTGATGACTCATGGCTAAGACAGACTCAGAGAGCCCCTGGGTTCTAGCTTTTCAAACTGAGATATTTGTACCACAAGACCTATGTGGTAACATGCCAGGGTAAGCAGAACCACATAATAAACTTGATGCATCTTCAATGTCAAGTCTTATTCATGATGCATATGTGTATAAAAAGAAAAGTTTTAATGTAAAGCAAAGAGATTGAAAATATATTTCCTGCTTTTGGAAACTACTTTGGGTTAAAACATCAGATGCCAGGTATGGGGAACAATGCAATCACCGTCAGCCTTCTCTACTTCAGAAGGATTTCTATAGGAAAGTTTGAGAACTATTGCAATAGTATGAGAAAACTTAGTTGTTTGGGTGTATAAGTCAGTGGTCTGTCAGGAAGATGGAGTTTATTCTAGGTCTTTCAGGGGGAATTTAGTACAGGAAATGGTTTACACAGTGTTGGCAAGGCGCAAAGAGCACACAGAAAAGATGAGGAAAGCCTGAGAGCAGTAATTTCAGGAAGCTAGCTCCGAGGACTGGAGGAACCATTGCTAGGACTGGAGGAGCAAAAGGGAAGAGGTGGTACTACCAGAGCAGAGGGGGACGCTCATCAGTGAAACTGTTTAAACACTGCTGATGCTTTTGGAATCCTGCTCCCTCCTGAAAACACCAAAGGCCACTAGAGCCTGTAGCTATCCCTGATGTCAGATCTGCTACTTTCACTGTAGTCCTTAGTTGCTGGCAGTCACCAACAACTGTCCACCAGCACAGCTGCTGGAAAGACAGAAGGCCACCCATTGTGCCAGAAATACCCCCAGAAGCAGGAGAAAAATAACTTCTTCTTTTCTCTCACCTTCCAGTCTCCTGTCATTCTCTCCCACTGGCAGAACCCAACAGATGCCAACAGGCAAGGGAGTCTGGGAAATGTAGTTTGCAAGTTTCCTGTCCCTGCCAATAAAGTGAAGAAGAGTGGGAATGATGGAATTAGGCAATTGAACAGTTATGGCCTGTTATGTTATTATTAATCTAATATGTTTCCATGAAGGCTTACTTTTTTATTTCTTCCCTAAGGATGGTAAAGAATATGTATCTCATTTGACAGGGATAAATACAAATATTCTTTGCTTCCCAACTCAATTTAGCTTCTGCCTTCAGACAGTGAGAGTTTAGCTAAGTTCAGATAGTGAGAGATATCTTTCTCTTTTTTTAAAGTTACCAGCCTTTGTTAAATATTCCAGCTTCACATAAAAAGTCAGGGAAGTACCAAACTCATCCAATGGGTTCACTTCTAGGTCCAGCAAGCAGTCATATGATGGCCCCACTGAAAAGAATTTCCTTAGGGAAGGGTTTTGTACTCTCTGCTATACAGTTAATATGTATTCTGGTTAATCAGCTATACTCCATTATAAAATAAAAAGTTAAATAAATATGTATTTTGCAAAAGACAAATTTTCCATGGGCCAATATTTTCTTTTTGGTATATGATGTATACTACAGTCTCTCCTCCATTTTTTTGCATTTGCATCAATTCTCCCCTCCCCTAACTTTCTTGAGATATAACTGACATAACATTGTATAAGGTGGACAACATAATGATTTGCTACACGTATCTATAGACCCTTGAACAACTGGGGTTAATCCATGTATAGCTAGCAGTTGGCCTTCTGTCTTCAAACCACTTCTGTGTATTCAACCAACCATGGACTGTGTAGTATTGTAGCATCACTATTGAAAAATATCCACTTATAAGTAGACCTGTGCATTTCAAACCTGCTTTGTTCAAGGGTCAACTATACTGTGAGATGACTATCACAATAAAGTTACTGAACATGTCCATATCCATCATCTCACATAGTTACCTTTTTCTGTGGTGAGAAAATTTTAAGATTGACTCTCTTAGCAACTTTCAAGTACACAGCATAGTATTGTTAACTGTATTACCCTGTTCTATAGCCCCCTTTTACAGCTTTGGAATACACACCTATATTGAAGGCTTTGAGAAGTTCTACAGGAGACAACCTCATTTAACCTCATCTTATTAGATCCTGGAAGCCTCTTCTCACTAACGGCTGGCAGGGCCCTATGACCTGCTGCCATGGGAATCACCATCAGAGAGGGCTATCTCAGCCAAGTTGTGATGTGTCCAAATTTTCTTTCGGGGCAGCATAATGTTAGCTTTGAACTTTATTCCTTGGCTCCAGGTCTCTTTCTTTGTAACTCTGGCAAATTATTTTTCACCCTCTGAGCCTTCATCTCTTCATCTACAAAATGGGGTAAATAATATCTACTTCACAGGCTTATTCTGGAGACCAAGGGAGGATACATGAAAACTTTATGGTAAAGTATAAGGCGCCACACAAACATAAGGACTTCAGGCTTCTATAAGGTCTACTTGAGGTCCCAACCCATAAGGCTGCTCAGAGAGGCCCAGATGCCTCTCTGTGGCAGCCCCTCTTGGGCAGAGTCTTCACTCTGCGGCCCTTTTTTCACCTTCCTGTGATGCAGCGCTTACCTGGGGCTTATCACACTCTTCTGGTTCCAGCTCTCAGGGGACTCCTGACAGCCGTTACTGATTCACCTGCCTCTCTTCTCTGTCTCCCACTAAACCATCCTAGATACTGTTGCTACAAACATCATTCTAAAACAGATTTCTGATCTTTTCATTCCCATTCGTATAATAAAACTTGCACTGACTTCCCTTTGCCTTCAAATCCACTGACATAAAATCTAACAATCAAGACCCTTTTCTAACCTCATCTGCCCTTCACCTCCAGCAACAAACTCTAGTCAACAGACCCTCCCTTGTTCTTTACTGAAACTGTAAAAGAACTGGATTCAAATTCTGGCAGAGCCATTTGTTAGCTATGTGACCTTGGACATGTTACTCAATCTCTCTGTGCCTCAGTTTTTCTCCTTTGTAGAAGGGGATAATCATATACTTATTTTATGGGATTGTTTTCTAGGATGACGGGAGGTAGAGTCTATTAAGTTCAGAGGACTGTGCCTGCTTTGTTACGTGGTCAAGAAATGTCAGCAATCTACTATTACTATTTTTGTTACTCTTAGAACCATATAATTTTCATTCTCTCCTCCTCTTGCTTCATCTGAGGATGCCCATCATCCTAGCTCCATGACTTAAAATCTGACTTATTTGTTTTAAACGCACCTTTAACAAATTACTTTTAGTTCTCTCAGCCTTCATTTTCTCATCTATAAAATATGTGTAAAATATATATATATAATATATATGTCATATATACTCATTGATCCTATTCATCTCCATTTTGATACTCTCTGCATGCTATAATCCCATAAGACTTTGTATCTCATTTTTGGTATTTCTCATTTCACAGTATCATTACAATTTGCCTTGTTATTTCTATACATGTGTAGATCAGAATCTTCTTGAACGTGAACTGATGTGTCCAGCTGGCACAGTGCAAGGCAGCAGAGTGAGCTTGCTGAATTGAACTGAACTCAAACTCATAATACAGGTTTAGTTGATAACATGGGTTAGTATATTTTATTTGCACATTTCTTTACTCCAGGAGAGGAATCTCTAAAGGTGGAATTTCAGCCTTCACTGAATAGGTTACTGCTATAGACTAGCGCTATTCACAGGCTGGTTCCCAGGCCGGCAGCATCAATATTAACTGGGGACTTGTTAGAACTGCCACATCTTGGGCTCCACCCCAAGCCTGATGAATCAGATTCTCTGAGAGTGGGTAGGAATCTGCCTTTTGACAAGCTGCTAAAGTCTGAGAAGCACTGGTATAGACAGTTTGAAGGAAGAAATCTTAATTTTCTACATTTGACATTTTACAGAGGAGTGCCTATTTGTGATACCTATTTAATCAAGGGCAACTTAAGCAAATTTCTTAGAATCCGACAGAATTTTCTCTAGTTCCCCAAGGTATAAGAAGCAGTAATTTTTATTAGTTTATCTGTGGGAAATTTTAATTTAAAAAAGAAAGAAAAAAATGTGTAAGAGGAAAAAAACACCCCAGCACCTCTGAGTACTTTGTTAATCAAGTCTATAAAACTGTGACTTGTTTTTGCAAGAATGTGAGGCTGTGGACTGTATCCTCCTTAAAAGGGTTCTACAAACTGTTAAATTGGAGAAAATATCTTAGGTTCTCTCTTTTTATACTTTAAAGGCTTTCCCCTTCCTTATTGAAAATGGGGATTATATATTGCAAACAGTAATGGTCTGTGGCTGGAAGCTGTTATAAATGTCGTCTTCTCGGCTGCGGGAGTAAACACTTTAGAGCTTAGATACTAATTACTGTCACATGAAAAGCAGGGAGACATATTGTGACTTCTCGGGCTGTCAGAAAGCCCTTCTTCTTGCAAATGGCAGCACTTCACAGAGACTTTTACACTGTACAGTTTATAATTTCCATGGGTGATCTGTTATTTTAAAATACCAACAGGAAGATTAAGAATGTGTTGACACAAAAACGGCACCAACCAATGCCCTCTGGCCCTCCTAAACTTGAACCAGAAAGCTCCCTTGCCTTTTAAGGAAGATTATAATCTGCCAAAATAGAAAAAAGGGTTACAAAAGGATTACATTCTATAATAAGTTTAGGACAATCCAGAATTTTCCTCAAGCAATTGCAGACTGCAGCGTGATTTGTTTACATGTGTTTGCCCTGACTGGGTAATTTAGGCACAGGTTGTTTCTAATAAAAGAATGGGACAAAGGATAATTAGTTCTGGAAACATTTTGCCCCAAAGTTTGATCTGTTCCTGAATTCTGGACCCTTTTGGGACTTCATCCTTCAGTGGATTTCCAATGGAATAAATTACACAAGGCTTTGTGAAACGTGTGTGACCTCAGGATGCTGGACTTCGCTAAGCAGATAGAGCTAAGTGGGATTAATTGAGTTAATATTTGTAAAGCACATTGCATAATGCCTGGCACACAGCAAGTGCTATATAAATGTTTGACAAATAAATGAGAAGCTCTACTTTGAACTAAGGAAGGTTTCATTTGTGCTTCGAGGAAAATGGATGAATCTCTAAAGAACAGATATAATGGGGTTCAGACTGTAGACTCCACAGTGCAGTTGGCACCAATAGCCTTTTTCTGTTCATGGCTGCCACATACACCAAATTTTGATATGAAATTCTCTGTGGCAAAGTAGAGGGGCAGAAGGCACATTGTGTCTGTGGTTTCATTCTAGACAGCACTGCCACTTGTTAGTTTATGACTTTAGGTAACTTGCTTCACCTCTCCATGTTCCTCCTTCTAATATGTAGAGGCTCACATGAGATAATAGGGCTGAAGATCTTTGTAAACTTGAAAGCACTATACACATAGATGGCTTTATCCTAAAGATATTCATTTCCAACACAATCCCGAGGGTGCAGCCCACATATTTCCCAGAGGGGTAGGGAGACGCCATAGCAGGAGTGTCAGGAAACTCACTTTGGGTGAACTGGCGTGGATGGGGGAAAGGAATTCATCAATGACTATCGTTAAAATCTTATCAGGGACTTCCCTGGTGGTCCAGTGGCTAAGACTCTGAGCTCCCAATGCAGGGGACCCAGGTTCAATCCCTGGTCAGGGAACTAGACTCTTAAGAATTTACATACTGCAACTAAGATCTGGTGCAGGCAAATATACATATATCCTTATCAGAAAGGTCATCTAAGATACTTCAGAAGTATCTTCTTCATTCACAATAAGTTCATAGTAATAATCTATTATAATTGTCACTGCTTCTTGTCTGCTCAGCATCCATTTTGCCCTCTTTTTTAACAGAACCTTACATTTTTTCAACCATGTGTCCCAAGAGAAACCAATCCAGTCCACATCTTCAGAGATAGCCTAGCTGGTTTAAGATTATTCCCATTCTGCTTAAATGGACATGGGACCTCATCTGGCCAGTGAGACAAAGGAAAGCCTACTGGGAGTGTTTTGGAAAAAGTTTCCTTACTCCCAAGAGAGGGCCACAAAAAGAGATAGTCTCTCTTCTACTTTGGAGTTGCTGTGCCCAGAGGAGATGCCTGAAACTGCTGCAGCCATCTTGTTGCTTGCCTGAAGCTGAAGCCAATACCCAGGATCTTGGAAGAGAAAGAGGTTAAGGGGTAGAGGTGGCTGGGGAGTGTATGTCGGGGTGAAATTGAAGACACCGTGAGCTGAAATCACCCCAACTGACACAGAACTTCCCCTGTGTTCTCTCATCAGTCATCACAGTGTTCTCTCACCAGTTATCACAGCCCTCTCTGAGTAGGTGGCCTTATCCTTGCTGTATGGGATGAGGAAACCAAGAGGTTAAATTGCTCAGGGTCATCCAACACGTAGGTGAAAGATTTAGAACTCAAACAGATCTGTTCAACTTCAAAGGCTGTGCTCAAGTTGTTGTTGTGGTCTCCTAAACCTTGCCTCAGACGAAAAATGGTCAAGGGGCAGTCTATTTACTGTGGCCATGAAACTAGCAGAGCCTGAGAGTTGGACAGCCTGAGTTTTTTTTTTTTTTTTCAATGTTGGCTTTGCTGCCCAACATCTGACCTTTCTGGACCTCTATTTCATCATGTGTAAGACAGTTGTACCAGATGTTTACTGAGGTTCATTTTGGCTCTAAGATCTTTTGAAATGCTTGGTAAACCACAGGGAGGGATAAGACAAAATAAATAACATACATTTGGTATCTTGAGAAAGGGCGCTGGGCAGGATTTCCCCTCTCAGCCTGAGGTTCACAGTTTACAGTGCATCAGTGATGTTGCTGAAGAACCATAGAAGGCTCCATGTGGCACTAAACAGGACATGCCAAAACCAGATAAGAGTTCTTGTTATGGCAAGAGACACAGAGCAGAGAGCAGAAGAGAGCTGTTTTCTGCAGCACCCTCCTGAGCAATCTAACCAGTTTGCTTGCTGGGTCCCTGAGGAGGAAGTTACGTTCTGAAGGGCATTTGTGCTTTCTTTCACTTTCTTCTTATTTCTACTGGGCTTAAAACAGGGTGGTGCATGGTGTTCTAGGTACCTTTAAATACTTTTGTTCTCTTCTTGTGAGAAAACTTGTTTCTATGACATCATCACCAGAGTTAGAACTCATCAAGGCCAAAGTCCTACTCCTACCTGAGTTCCCACTCTATGAGGCAATGTGCTGGCCTATTCGGCCTGCTTTTCTTCTTCAAAGCCACTTTTCATGCTTCTCAAAAACTGATTCTGCCTGTAAAACTTAGAGGGGTGGAGGAGGAGGGCCTGGATGCTCCTGGAGCCACAGTCAAAGGATGTGGTTCCCCCAGACCAGCCCTTCTCAAACGTCAGTAAGCACACAAATCCCCCAAGGAGCTTGTTTAAAAGCAAATTCTGATCCAGTAGATCTTCAGTGGGGCCTGAGATTCTCCAGGTCTAACAAGCTCCAAGGTGATGCTGATGCTGCTGGTTCCCAAAGTGGTAAGCTTCCAGATCTAGACTAGATTGTGGTCATATCTATTTATGCCAAACAACTGAACATTACCATGTTTGGGAGGTTTCAAAACTTCAACTATAATACCCAAATTTTCATAACAGCATTATTTACAATTGCCAAGATATGGAAGCAACCTAAGTGTCCATCAACAGATGAACAGACAAACTGTGTCACGTACATGTTGTGTTTACTTGCTAAGTCATGTCTGACTCTCTGCGACCCCATTGATTATGGCCCACCAGGCCCCTCTGTCTACGGATTTCCTAAGCAAGAATACTGGAGTAGCTCCCAAGTCCACTCATGTTGCTACAAATGGCAAAATGTCATTCTCACGGCTGAGTCGTATTCCATATATACATATACAGCTTCCCTGGTGGCTCAGTGATAAGGAATCTGCCTGCCAATGCAGGAGACATGGGTTTGATCCCTGGGTCAGGAAGATCCCCTGGAGAAGGAAATGGCAACCCACTCCAGTATTCTTGCCTGGGAAATCCCATGGACAGAGGAGTCTGGTGGGCTACAGTCCACGGGGTCACAAAGAGTCGGACATGACTGAGCACATAAGCACAGATGGACCTGGAGGCCATTATGTTAAGTGTAATAAGTCACACAGAGAAAGACAAACACAGTATGATGTCACTTATATATAGAATCTAAAACTACAATAAGCAAGTGAACGAAACAGAAAAGCAGCAGACTCCCAGATCTAGAGAACAAACTTGTGGAGTGGGCAGGTGGAGGAGGGAAATATAGGGGTGGGTGAAAAAAATGGTTATCCTGGGATTGTATGAATTCATGTATGTGAAACTTTTGAAAATGGTAAAGCACTATAGAATTTAAAGACTCTTTCATTCAATTAAAAAAATAAAAATAAGAAAACCTCAGAAAAATACTTCAATTGTTAGTTAGCCAGATGAAGTCCCAGTAAACTAAGTCAGAGTACTTCAGAATGAGAAAGAGCAATTCAGTGACTTTTTTTCAAGTGAGAGGGAAGTCTGAAACATCTGTGTACATTCATCTGGATGGATACAGTACTTGCTAGCTCCTGGACTGTGGTGAATACTGGCCCATGTGCATGTCAGAAGCCATGATTCTGAGGGACAGACTGACTTCAAGGTTTAGGGAAACCAAGCAACTTCCTGTCTCAGCGAGCCAGAAGAACTGCATTTGGAGAAGCTTCAGACCAAGTGTGACAGGGACTGCCCACTTCCTGCTTCCAGTACTCAAATGGCCAGATTTTCCTGGGTCTCAACCCTGTTGGAGGCTCAGTCTCAGGGCCCACCCAGTTGATCTCTGAAGGCCACATCTGTGGCTTTGCTCCCACCCACATCTGTGACCTCTCTCCCTTGCCACTTCCCTCAGATGCTTGATGACTCCCAGGCGCTCCCCATGCGCGCTGCTCAGGGTCCAGCCCGGCATGTAGAAGGACCAGGTAGACGAGCCAGTGTATGCCCCCAGAGGGCCCAGCCCCTGGATAAACTTGCGCAGAGCAGGTTCCAGAGAAGAGCAAATCTTTTGTGACATCAGGAGCTGGCAATTTGGTTTTCCAAACTCAATCATGACCTGATTATTTCCAGCTCGAAAACACCCATGCATTATTGGCTCCCTGACAATACTTTTTAGTTGGAAGTGTTTAGGAAGAGAGCTTTCCGAGCATCTGGCATGGTGCATCTTTTTGGTCAGAATGTTAGTCAGTTTACATGGTCAGCATCATGACTACAAGGTTTGTAATAAATGTCAACTGTGTCAGACTATAAATTCCTGTAACGTCTTCTTATGGTTGAGAGGAGAGAAAAAGAACAGCAGGGAGTTTTTGTTACTGATTGCTGAGTAACCAAGTACCCTAGAACTTAGTGGTTTAAAGCAATAGCTATTTTACTTGCTTGTGATTTTGTGGGCACAGTGGGGATGGCTTGTCTCCCCTGGCCAATGTCTGGGTCCTCAGCTAGGTGGCTTGAACAACTGCGAAGTGGATAAGATGGCTCAGTTGGGGTCATATGCCTGGGCTCTCTGTTCTCTGCCATGTGACTGCTCCACATGGCTAGCTAGGCCACCCCATACTGGCCTCAGAGGAGTCAAACTTCTTAACTGAGAGCTGGCTTCCTCTGAGATAGTGGAAGCTGCCAGGCCTCTCAAAGGCTTGGCCCAGAACAAGCGTATTGTCATTTCCGCCATGTTCTACTGGTTCAAAGCAAGTCACAGGGCATGTCTAGATTCAAGGGGAAGGGAAATAGACTTCATCTCTTGATGCGGGAGCAAAGAATCTGTGGCCCTCTTTAATCTATTACAGAGAGAAAAGTGGAAAGAAAAATATTTATTCATGTTCTTCCCCGGTTCTTATCAGATTAAGTCAAGCCTGAGCAGTCAATAGAACTCCCTGTGATTCCTTGTCTCTTCCTCTCAGTGGCCAATTTTTAACTTGGTGGAGGGGTAGAGAGTCAGCATGTGGTCTTTGAACCTTCAGCTGTACAGAGTCACTCACTCTTTTTATTTTCGTTTTTTGAAACTTCCATTTTGCTTTCATATATTTTTGTTGTTTTCTAAAAAGAATTTAAGCACTGTATAAATATATATTCACTTGCAAAGTTATGACAGTATTGTAGCATCCACAGTAAAGTGTAAAAACATCTTTTTACTTTGACCCTTCATCTACTCACTTTTCCAGAAGTAACAACTACAAATAGTTTATTGTGGCTCCCTTTATACTTTCTCTATATACATATAGTCAAGGGTGTGTACATATGCTCATAGAGTTATTCTCCCTTAAATGAGATCCTATGGTCTGTACCATTCTCCAAGCTGCTTTTTCCATCTAATAATATAGCATGATGATTGCTCCATATTCACATATCTACCGACTGTTTTTTTTTAAGTTGCTTTATATTATTCCATTGAAGTGACATGGCATAATTTATGCAATGATTTCCTTGGTAGTGGACTTTTAGTTGTGATTGTTTTTTCAATGACAAAAAGTGGCAGCTGAAATAAATATTCTTGCATATATACCTTTTTGTACATGTGCAGGTATTTTTAAGATAGTTCCTGGAGGTGTAACAGTAGTTGAGTCAGGAAGTATGGGCATTTGCAATTTCAGTAGTATACCAGCAGTCCCCAACCTTTTTGGCACCAGGGACCGGTTTTGTGGAAGACAATTTTTCCATGGACTTGGGGGGGGGGGATGATTCAAGTGCATTACATTTATTGTGCACTTTATTTCTATTATTATTTATTACATCAGCTCCACCTCAGATCATCAGGCAGTAGATCCTGGAGGTTGGGGACCCTTGGTAGACAGTTGACTCTTAAAATTGGAGAACCAAATTGTATTTCTTCCACATATTTTTCCACACCCTTGACAACATTGGCTATTACTCATGTTTGTAATTCTTCCAGGCTGACTGATGGATGAAAATGATACCTCACCATTGTATAGTACTTCTTTCCTCTAATAATTGGTTACTTATATTTCCTTCTTGAAACATGTTCTGTTAAAATCACATTCTTTATAATTTTGCTAAATATTTGTGGGAAGGAATTCCCTGGTGGTCCAATGGCTAAGACTTCTGCAGTCCCAATGCAGGGGGCCCAGGCTTGATCCCTGGTCAGGGAACTAGATCCCACATGCCACAGCTAAAGATCCTGCATGCTACAATGAAGACAGAAGATTCTGTGTGCTGAAACTAAAACCCAGTGCTGCCAAATAAATATTTAAAAAAAATTTTGTGGGAGCTCCTGCTTTATCAACCCCTTGTTATTGCCTACAGTTAAATTCCCAGATATGAAATTGCCAGGGCAAATGATTTATCTGTTACAGAGACTTTTGACATTCCCTACTTGAACTGCTGTCAATTGTCTTAAGTCTTCCTTTAGACATTACTCTTAGAAGGGACTCATCTCCTCTCACTGATGAGCTGAGTCTCATTTCTTGCCAGTATACAAGCTCTCTACATATAGGAAATAAAGCTGAGAACTGTACACTAATACATTCTAAGGCTATTGGTGCCCAGCTGTCCTGACTTATTTCACATAGAATTAGCAAACTTCTTCCTGAATGTAGCTGAGCTGGTAGGTGGCTCATTGGACAGGACAAGAGCTGAGAAAGATCTTGCATTCAATGATTATATACTTTTCCTTGTTCTTGATGATTTAGGAGGGGAACACAGACTCTGGTTAGCGACTGAGCCAGTTGATGAGTACCTACTACGAACCAGGCACTGTTTCAGGCACTGCAGCTTATGATTATGATCTGGAATCTCTAAGGATGTGTTACATTTCTGAACATGGCATTACAGTTGAGGAAGCAGTTTCAGATTTTGTGTGTACGTGACTTGAATTTTAGACTTTGTGAGGCTGGGTTACAGAACTGTATCATTTAACTGTTAAGTTTAGCCAACTATTTAACCTCTGAACCTCAACATGGCTCTTGCATTCTCTACTCACATAAGGTACAAAGACAGTTAAAACTGTTTCTTTGTTAGACATAGCTGTAAGTGAAAGAGAAAACACTAGTAAAAGTTGAAAAAGCAGATAACTTGTGGTGTGTGGACATGCACAGGAAATAAGCTACTCTTAAAGGAAATATGATTTAGGAGATAGCCAGGAGCTTGCACAAACATCTCTGTTGCTTGAGAAGTTAGAAATTATCTTCTGTATAGAATACATTTTAGACACATTTTAAAAAAAACAATTTCTACAGAAACAATTATGGTTAAAGGATTTGTGTTTCAGTTATCTGAAGCCTTTAAAAATCTAGAATGCTAAGTTCTGTATGGTGAGTGACTTGCTACTATGGGAGGTGGTTTTTGTCGTTGTTATTTGTTGAGTAGACTAGTGACTTATAGGACAGGGAAGCCTGGTGTGCTGCAGTTCATGGGGTCACAAAGAGTTGGACACAACTTAGCAACTGAACAACCACAAAGTGACTTGTTCAGTTGAAACCTTTGAAGCAAATGTGGGGACCCTACACAGGCATAGTTTGTCTATGTTTGCTGTTGATGCTCATTAATGGAAGGGATATAGCTAATCCTGGTATGATGCAAGCACATGGGATTTAAAGCATGAACATTTTGAGTCCTGATTCTCTTTCTGATTGACTGTCACCTTTGGGAAGTCACCCAAATCTCAGAGCCTCATTTTCTTATCTGCAAAATTGTAGAAGCTGGCCACAGAATTTTAATGGGAAGATACTTTATAAATGTGAAATTGCTCTTCCAATGTGAGATTATTACTTTTCCATGATAATAAAAAGAGGGAAACAGACCACTCATTCATCCATCTATTAACAGTTTCTGATTACCTGCCATGAGCTTGGCACTGGGCTAAGTGGTGGAATAACGAAATAAACAAGACCTGGTTTCTGCACTGTAGAAGTTTACAGGTCAGTGGAAATGATGGTCAAGATAATGTCTAGTTCACTCAATGCTGTGCTGGAGCTGGCTCACTCAGGCTCACAAGAGCTGCTAAATTTTCAGGAATTCTGCACATGAGCTGTTAAATACAGCTATTATTAAAAATTAAGATATAGTTGATAGTTATTATTCATGTATTCTATCTGTGAATTCACTGGCTTACTAAAATGTATTTGTAACTCCCAAATCAATACTTGGGGCACTTTTGTGGTCATTTGCAGAGTTGTGAAAAACTCATGCAGAGTTGTGAAAAACCTGGGTTGCCTGACATGCATGTTCCCAGCTGAGATCAAACAAAGCTTTCTTGTTCCAGCTCTCATACTGTAAACAAGTGTCCTTTTTGTGGTATATTTAGTGCCAGGTTTTCATACATTTTTATGCTTCTGGTGAGTGATTTCACTGTTTAAAATGGCTACGGGTAGTGCTGAAGTGCTGTCTAATGTTCCTGAGCGCAGAAAGGCTGTGAGATGCCTTATGGAGAACATACATGTGTGTTAGAGAAGCTCTGTTCAGGCCTGAGTCAGCCTGCTGGCCATGAGTTCACTCTTCATGAATCAGCAAGATATAGTAAATAAGGTGTCTTTAAACAGAAACACACATAAAACAAGGCTACACATCAATCAGTTGACAAAATGTTTTGACCCAGAGGCTTGGAGGAACCTACCCTCCACTTCCTCTAGAAGCAACGATTTAATATTTGCTAATTCAATGTTTGCATCAACTTTCAGAACATAAATATCATGAATAATGAGAAGTGACTGTACAAAAAAGGTAATAAATACTCAGAATGTTTCACTTCTTACTGACTTTTCTACCTATTGCCATGGTCTAAGCTCTTGAGGTGATTTATGTGTATTTTGTGTGTTTGTGTAGTAGAAATACTACACAATGGAAGGGCCTGCTGTGTATCTATTTCTGAGTCTCCATGTCCTGTGAGCAAGCTGGTAGTTTGACTCTGGCCACAGTGGGAGTATTTACACCACAGAAATTGGCAAATGCTACAAATCAAAGCTCTTTCTCCCTAGCCCCCAGACAGTTGTTAAGTATTTTTTGTTGTTTAATTGCTAAGCTGTGTCCAACTCTTTGTGACCCCATGGACTGTCGCACCCCCCCCCCCCCCCAGACTCCTCTGCCCGTGGGATTCCTCAGTTAAGAATACTGGAGTGGGTTGCCATTTCCTTCTCCAAGGGATCTTTCTGACCCAGGGATTGAACTCACATCTCCTGCTTGGCAGGTGGATTCTTTACCACTGAAGCCACCAGGGAAGCCCGTTAAGTATTTAGAAATACATAACTGCCTTCATCTTTCTTAAGGGACCTGGCCTTGGGCTACTGGAACCCACTTTCAGACACTAGGAGAATTAATGGGAGTATATCTCTTCCTACCTCCACCGCAGGTCCGTTAGGGCATGACTGCCAGAGCTCTTTCGCCTCAAGCTAGGATTTACATTCCAGGGCGCCCCATGGGATCCACATGAGCTGAGAGCCCCAGATACCTGAGATAACACCCTACTAAGACTTCTTCCCCTTCCCCATCCTGCTTCCCTCTTAGCCTTCCTCGTCTCTCATGGGAGCTCTTCACTGATAAACTGCGTACCTATACACCCGAGCCTGAGGGTCTGCTACTAGAGGACCCCATGTAAGAACAGAACTTTGACAAACCCGAGAAGCAAGTCTTGGGGTCAGCAGTGGGTGTGTAGGTATCTCAGGCTGACCCTGAGGATCTACTGGCAGATCTCGATTTTCTGGTTGTAATTCCTTCTTAAGAAGGCATTGCTTCTCAACTGTATCGTTCAATTTATACGTTCTTATAACCTGTAAACAAGTGTGAATGAAAGCTCTTCAGGTTTTGCAGTGGCAACTTATGCGGTCAATGCATTCATGTTTTGATAAAATATAAAGGATTACTGGAGTGTCCTTTACTGAGCCTCGCTCATTGGTGGGCCTACCTCTGTTGAGCTCAGCTAGTGGCCTTGAAGTCTGACATGCAATAATAAATCAAGCTTTCATCAAGTTCTTAGCTTGCTGAGAAACAAAACCCCTGTAAGCAATGCTGCAATAACTCCCTTTGAAATTCTAATTTGTTTTACTGTGATTAAAAAAAATGTGATAAGCAGGCAAGAAGTGCACTGTGTTGCTGTATACAACTGGAATATGATTTTCTAAAGACTTCCTTTATTTTCTAATTATTCTTGCGATAGAGTTAGGAAGTGCCAGTTCAGATGCAGGGTCTAGGTAATTGTGCAGTAATTAAATGCTTGCTTGGGAAAACAATTTTAGATCACTGAATTGCTTTACTGCATTTTGAAAAGCTGAAAGGGACATTCAATCAGGTAGAGCCTGTGTGTTTGTCTTCTAAACCAGATTTGTCATAAATTATTCACAGGAGCGAAGACTGAATTTGAAAAGGAAGAAACTTGGGGCATAGGGCAATTATTGCTCCAATAGTCATTGTAGAGTTCAGCAGGCCTCATAAAAGGAGGCCTGTCTCGAAGATTCCTGGCAAGGTTTGGAGGATAAAGAAGTGCCTCTTTAGCAAATCCCATTTTAAACTGAGACTACTCATTGATTTGGGGAAGTTTGCTTCCTCTTCTGGATGCTGCCCCAGCTCAAACAGCCCTGTTCAATTACATAATTTAGAGGAAAGCATAAAAATATGATTTCACAACATATGACATAGGTGACAGAAATATTAGTATAAACACTGGGCATCACATGTAATTACTGCATACAAGAGAAAAGCTTCACTGAGGCTTCTGTTTTTATTATTTTTCATTTGCCCTGGAATTTTTTTGAGGAATAACTGACCTACAGTAAAATGCACACATCTTAAGTATGTAGTTTTATGAATTTTTATCTATACACTCATATCGTGCTCGTGCGCAGTCGTGTCTGACTCTTTGCGACCCCATAGACTGTAGCCTGCCAGGCTCCTCTGGCCATGGGATTTCCCAGGCAAGAATACTGGAGTGGGTTGCCATTTCCTCCTCCAGGGGATCCTCCCGATCCAGGGATCAAACCTTCGTCTCCTGCATCTCCTGCATTGGCAGGCAGGTTCTTTATCACTGAGCCACCTGGGAAGCCCATACACTTATATAACTACCACCTAAAGGTACAGAACAATTCTACCACCTAGAAAGTTCCCTATGCTCCATTCCAAGTAACACCCTCTCCCAGAGGTAACCACTCTTTTGACTGCTAACACTGCAGATTACTTTCACCTGTTCTTGAGATTCATATAAATAGATGTACTAAAAAATCTGGCTTCATTTGCCTCACATAACACATTTGAGATTGCTATAGTATACATCAGTAGCTCATTCCTTTTTATTTCTAGGTAGTATCCAGTTGTATGAATGTACCACAGTTTAGTTTCTTGCTGATGAATTTTTCTGGGGTTTTGGCCTACTATGAGACAAGCTGATTTAAACATTCTTGTAGGAATATTTTTATGGACAGTGTACAGAACACAGCTGTTTGGGTACCTATTTCTTTAGGATACACACCCAAGACTAGTAGTGCTGGGTCTGTCTTTAAAATTTACAAAACATACACACATAAAATTAAAATTGATACCAACTGGATTGGTACATAAAAAGTGATTATCTATTGTTTGTTCCTGGCAAAGTGAGAACAAAACCGTGTACTGCCTGAAGACAATGTTTTAGCATTTATACTTGGAATATCTCAACTTATTGCTTGGGAAATTGGAGATACAGTTCAGATTCTTTCTTGGTGAGATGAATACGGGTGCTGAATGTCTGAATGGATGGAAGTGCTCAGAAGTCCTTGCAACGGACTGCTTAGTACCTTGGAAATTGGATTAATTTGGGTTTCATCATTTAGAAACAGGATAGCTTGGTTCACCTTGAGATCACCCAAGGCCAAACAGACTTATGTTGCGTTGCTGGAAGAGATCCAAACAGGATGGATTATGAGAGCTCAGTGCAGCCCAAGTGCCACGGGGTTACCAGAATTGGGCTGGATGGTCTCCAGGCAATCTCTTTGCTGAGAGTT
Source organism: Odocoileus virginianus (assembly GCF_023699985.2). Classification (NCBI taxonomy): domain Eukaryota; kingdom Metazoa; phylum Chordata; class Mammalia; order Artiodactyla; family Cervidae; genus Odocoileus; species Odocoileus virginianus. The sequence goes on from NW_027224266.1 coordinate 1,028,730, forward strand.
ATTCTTTGCTACCAACCCGCTGATAATGGAGGTGGGCTGGAGACCAGCCTAACCACAGAACACCGGGCTGGTATACTTGTGAAGGGGTTATGGCGCCCCCTGGGGGACACTGAAATGTTCCTCCTGTAGACCTAACGTCTCTGACTGAGGTCAAGTTTACTAAGTTATGTTGAATAATGTCTCAGACGTCACTCTTTCAGTAACACTCTTCAAAGCTTTCAAAATAAATTTAGAATGTTTTGGAGTTTTATTGAGAACCATTCAATTCAGGAAAGGCTTAAGAGGGATATATGTGATGTTAAAGCTCTCGCAAGAGGGAGGGAAGACTCCTTTCCGGTTTATTTCTTGTAGAAAGGGCGTCATGTGATTGTATAGTTTCTAATTTTTGCTTTATTACTGAAGGTGGTCGGATAAGACGACAACTTCATTCTCAAAGTTCTGCAGGCAAAATGCCTCCACAAGACGGCTGTGAGCCTTTTGTGTCTTGCTTGCTCAGGATGCAAAATGAGCGATTCTGAACCCACGCCAGTACCACCCTCCCAGTGAGCATTTGGAAGAGTGTGGGAGCATTTTTGATTGTCACAATGACTGGGGGTGTGCTACTTCCAGTTGCTGAGGTCGAGGAGGGAGGGAAAATGTCTAGCACGAATTTTGTCCCATTCAAAATGCCAATAGGGCCCAGATGAGAAATATTTTTTCCCTCCTCAGGGGATACTGAGCCGTTTATATGCAATTCTTATTCAGAAGGTTTAAGAACATAAACAAAATATGTCAAGCAAGTGAAAGCAGACTTAGGGAGCTTACTGAGACAGAAGGAGTGAAGTCTGTTTTTGGACATTTTGAGCGTGTGATCACTTTACCCAAAGCAGAAATGGGGCCGTGCTCAGCCCTGACCTTAAGTGTAATATGGAGATGGAGGAATTTGTTTCCATGCTCTCCACCACCTCTTTCTTCATTCTCCTCCAAACTTTCACTGATCCTGCTCTCCTTCTCCCATGCTCCTTGGGATAAGGAAGCAGCTGATAAATTCCTCAAGTTGTAAGAGTCTTCTCCTACTCCTCCCAATAGGCTACCAAGAAGAGAAGAATCTCAAATGTTGGAATTTCAGTTGTGGGCGAGGAAGGTAGGTGTTTTTGGCTGCGAGATCTTTCTAGAACTTCTTAAATTATGCCCAGGCAAGTAATAACTTATTTTTCTGTGAGGCTGGCTTTAGATGTGGAAACTAAAGTATTAGAATTTGTTGTAACTATGGCAAAGAGAAGGAAGGAGGGACAGGACAATTTTGTGAATTTATTGGCAGATGACTGGGTTGAACAAGACTCTTTTGAAGTATAAAGTTTAGAAAGCATCATGTACTTTGTAAGTGTAAAGTACTCTGCAATTTTGATGTATTTTTTTTTATCATACTGGATCTTTCTTGTATTTCTCATAACACATATTTCAGAACCTTGCACAAAATATCCATTCAGTAAACATGCCCTAGATGAAACACATGAATAGGCATAAGGAGTTGCAGTGAAGATTATGAAATAAGGTCACGCGTTGCCATGTTTATTGATAGGCTGACATGCCTTAACTTGGATGGAGCTACCCACTGAGAAGGAGATTTTGCTACAGTATTCTTTATCCTTCCATTAAGTATTTCCAGGAAGGAAATTCTCATTTTTCCTTTGCAAAAAGGATTGGTGGTGATCCCTCTCTCTCAGGTTTCCAAATGACATGAAATTATTCTGTCTCTATTTAATATATGAAAGAAGGCTTGGGGGATCACCACTAGTGTCATCATTATCCAGGGCCTGAGCCAACTGGTGAACATGAGAACCTAATTACAAGAGCCCCTGGGATTGTTGGACCCAAGATTCTAGGATCAGACTATTAGGAATATCCTGATCATTTCCTTCCTTGGTTGGGAGATGCTGCTGCTGCTGCTGCTGCTAAGTCGCTTCAGTCATGTCCGACTCTGTGCGACCCCATAGACGGCAGCCCACCAGGCTCCACCGTCCCTGGGATTCTCCAGGCAAGAACACTGGAGTGGGTTGCCACTTCCTTCTCCAATGCATGAAAGGTGAAAAGTGAAAGTGAAGTCAGTCAGTCGTGTCCAACTCTTAGCGACCCCATGGACTGCAGCCCACCAGGCTCCTCCGTCCATGGGATTTTCCAGGCAAGAGTACTGGAGTGGGCTGCCATTGCCTTGTCCGAGAAAAGTGTTAGGTAGAGGTGAAAACAAAGTGCTGCTGGAGGAACACACGGGAAGAGAAAAGAACACTTACATCCAACAGAAGCTGTCTGTGTCATCAGAAGAATTAGATGAGCACTGACGAACTCTGGAAATAAGAAAGGGTGGTATTTGAATAGTTTTCTGCTGGAACAAACTTCCCTTTGCATTTCAGTCTTTACTGGTGATGTTGGGGGTTTGAAAATGAAGTCTGATAATCTGGGCAGCATACCTCCCACTCTTCTTTTTCTTGTCTCCTTGCCCTTTTCTTTTTTTTTACTACAACCTCTGGCACACACACGGTACACTGAATGCTAGGTATAGGTTGGTGGTTGCTAATATATTACAATTAAAGGGGCAAACGAAAGCTTACTGTTTCTCTCTGCTTGTGAGAAAGTACTTTAATATAAGTATGTGGCTATGGTCCCATGGCCAAGCCTAGACTTGAAAATAGTAATTAAAAAGACCCATTTAATGTATCAAATTTCTCAGTCTAAATGCATTAACTGTGATTCTTAAAACACATCTCTAAGAAAAGCATTATTATCTCTAGTTAATGGATGAGAAAACTGAGGCCGGGAGGAAAAATAACTTGCCAGATCCACATGTTTATTTGGTGGCAGAGGTGGGATTCAAATCCATGTCACTCTGACTTGAGAGTGTTGCTTCCCATTTTAGATCTGAGCTTGCTATGTCTACCAAATGACTAAATTGAGGTAGTAATGTTGATGTGTTTATGGGACACAGCGTAATGTCACACTGAAAAAATGAAGCTAGTAACTAATTTTTTTAGTTACTAAAATATGTTTTTACCAACATCATTACCATACCACCATCACTGAGTGAATAGATCTGCTGGCTGAAATCTTGGGTAAATCTCAGTGGAAGGGGGAGTTATCTTGTAGGGAGAAGTGATTTCAAGCTTCACTGGGGCGTGAGATTATAAAAATAATAAGAGTTATTAAGTATCTAACTGGATTTTTAGTGGAAAAAAGCAGAGGACAGGATTTAACTGTGCATGGTAGAGGAACAAACACATTCCAGAATGTGAAACAATTTGGCTACAAAGTAACTATACTAATCTCCCGGTAGAGACTTATTGCCTGTAAAGACCTCATTGCCACAAGATCATTAATGTGATCTGAGCTTTTGAAAACTGAAACCAGAATGAAAAACAACCTAAACCCTAAAAAGCAAGCAAACCAACATGACCACAGAAGCCAAATGCTATGGACTGAATGTTTGTATCCCCTCAAAATTCATATGCTGAAACCTAACCCTCAGTGCTATGGTATTAGGAGGTGGAGGCTTTTGGGAGACTGATTAGTCATGAGGATGGAGCCCTCATGAATGAAATTTGTGTCCTTATGAAATAGACTGGGAGAGTTCCCTCACTCCATGTGAGGACATGGTAAGAGGACATTGATGTATGAACTAGGAAGTAGGCCCTTACCAGACACAGAATCTGCCAGCGCCCTGATCTTGGACTTCCAGCTTCCAGAACTGTGAGAAATACATTTTTGTTATTTTTGACTCACCCAGTCTATGCTATTCTGTTATAGGGGCCCAAACAGATTCAGATACCTAGAGATTGTGCCATTTTTTTCTTTTCTCTTGAAGAAAATGATTGAATCGGTTTTTAAGCTTTATTTTAAAGACTATATTTTAAAGTCTTATAATATTTATAATAACATTTGTGTGTTTTTTGACTACAGGAATTCCCATTTACCTATCTCTTTCTTGCACCATTCAGGCAGAGTGAAACCTTTTTAAACAAATTCCCCACAAGGTAGGCTGGTTATAGCAGGAAAATAGAGAGAAAGCCATGACATTTTACAGCTTTTGAATTTCTAGATAGATTCAGAGAAAAGGCATTGAACTTTACCAGAATTTTTTTTAACACTAATGGAGCAAAATTGTATGCTAGAAACAGCAGTTCTTAGCCTTCCCCTAGCATCGGCATCACTAGAAAGTGCTTTAAAATTTAAAAGTACCTGGATTTTAACTGAAAAGATTCAAGTGTAATTGACTTTTGGTGGGCATTCATATATATATTTATAAATTGCCCAGGCAATGCTAACATGCAAGCAGGGTGGAGAAGCAATGCCTTAAAACAGTTGTTCCCAAACTTTGGTGCATGTTAGAATCACCTCAGGGGGTTAAAATCCTCAATGCCAAGGTTGTACCTGTACCAATTAAACTGGAATGTGTGGAGGGGGCACCTAGGTCCCTTAAACAAGTAGATTTAGGAAGACATCCTGGTGAAAGTTCTACTGCTTTACACTTAGAAGTTTCCACAGGTTAACAAGTGAGAGGAGAGGTGAAATAGACAGAGACTGTAGCTTAGACATTAGTAATGTCCTTGAGAAGGACCTTTTTGACCCCCATCTCCCACATCTCCATCAGACCGTGAAGTGGGTACGGGTAGTCATGTGCTGGTAAATGTTTAACAGATGGAAAAACAAAGAAAAGAAGCCTCAATTATAGTGTTTTCCACTTCTCTTGTATAAATACTCCCACCATGCATGGCCAATTTCAAGTTACCAAGACAACATCATTGACTGGAGTTGGAAAGAAATACACACAATTGGCTCTAGCGAATCTGTAGGAGCTGGCTCTAGCTTGCCACTGGGTATGAGCTTGAGAAATCCTTCACCCAAGTTTGGGAATCTGAGGGCAGCTTGAACCAGAAAAGACATCAAAGAGCCTAAGGAGTCCCCAGGATGTGTCTTCTAGAGTGGAAATGGGGGCCCATTTAGGAGGGTCCAGGTAGCCAGGGCATAAGATCAACTCTCACATCTCTTGACCCTCCCTAGTGGTAGAAGAGGAGATTCAGATTTTCCTGTACCCTGAGAGCATAATAGAAGTGGTTGAACATGAGCTGGAAGAGCTCAAGGGGCCTTGAGGTCAGGATGAGGAACCCATCAAGAGTTTTGAGTAATTGGTTACTGATGGGCACACAGAAATAAGCTGTAGATGCAAACTTGGAGGGCACTAGTGAGGGCCAAAGCCAGTAATAACTGAGAATCAGACACCTCCTGCTGAAGCCCTGAGACTGCTCACCTCTATGACCTGCAGTCAGAGACATAACAGAAAAGGCTTGAGGAAACAGAAGAGGTGACTGTTAATCACTGCAGTAATTACAGTTTATTACAGGAGATACAGCCAGAATCTCTCTTTTATTTCTTGGCAGAAGCCAAAAAGGAAAAAAAGAAACCTCAATTTTAGGTTCATCTTGTTAGAGCTACTGAAATGATGCAGTAGGATATCTTTCTCTTTTCTTGCTTGGCAATATTGTGCAAATTTACTCTGACAAAGAACAGCATGCCCCAAGTTCATCGCAGTGACCTTACTGAAAGTAGGACAAGATCGAACACCTTCAACAAGTGCCCGTGCGAACATAGCCCTTAGAATAGAGGTGTGAGGGGAGATGTTTACCCTCTCTTGGGCATGTGGACTGCTGAACTTCTCTGCCATTTGTAGATGCCCACTGGATGGTACTAATCGAGTGCTTGGTGGTTTTTAAAATACTGTCGGCTTTGTACACTGTGATGCTCACATACTGCCGGTGGTAGGAGCAATCTTATTAGGAGAGGCCGAACAGCAGAAAGAACAGCAGAGTGGGGACTGGTAGATCAAACTTCTCATTCTGGCTCCGTATCAGCTATGCAATCATGAGTAAATCTGTTTTATAAAGTTTTATGGGAACACAGCCATATCCATTCATTAGTTGTTATCTATGGCTGTTTTCACATTTCACGGTAGAGTTGACTAGTTGCAACAGAGATTGGTCTGTAAAGCTTAAGATATTTACCATCTGGCACTTGACAGAAAAAGTTTGCTGACCCTTGATCTAAAGTAATGGGATTATACTTCATTTAATTATTTAGGCCCCAAAGTGGAGTCACTCCTGATTCCTCTCTCTCATACTTCCATCCCAATTCTTCGGTAATCCTCCCAGCTCTCTCTTAGAAAAATATTCTGATTCTGCTGTCTCTTTATCACCATCATCATTTCTCTTTTTTCCACCATCATCTCTTGCCTGGACCAGCATCCCTTCTTTCACTCTTGTCCACTTTACAATCTGTTCTCAACACAGCGGGTGGAGTGATCCTTTAAAAGTGCCAGTCAGATCACGTCACTGCCCCATGCAAAACCCACAATGGTTTCCACTGCATTTAGAAAGAAATGGAGAATTCATATCACAAGAGCCCTATATAATATCCCCTGCCTTCAACCCATCTCCAGCATGAGACTGACTCCTTTCACTCTTCCCTTCCTTCTCTCTGCTCAGTCACACTGGCTTCCCAGCTGCTGAACTCTCCAAGTATGTTCCTGCCTCAGAGCCTTTGTGCTTGCCATTCCCTCTAAGTGGTATAGCCTTGCCCTGGATATCCATTAGCTAACTCCCCCACTATCTTCAGTGATCTGCTTGAATGGCATCTTATCTAAAATAGCACTCCCATCCCTCTCTGTCCCCTCATCATGCTTTATCTTCAGAGCAGTTATCCATTCAGCTAATGTCCACTCGCCTCATTAGAATGCAACTCTGGATACTGTATCCCAAGCCCGGTGTTCAGTAAATATTTGTCCAATGAATCTGTTGCATGAATGGGCCTCAGTTTCCTCATGTGTAAAATGAATGAAAGGGCCATCTGGCTGGAGCATCTGTTACTGAACTGGTTGCCAGGATTGTCTCCGTTGATCCGACCAGCTAAGTAAGCATCCCTTTCCTCCTTATGTTAGCCTCCCCCCAAAGCCTATGGGAGTCTTCTTTCCCTTTGGTCGAGAGTATCTAAGTCCCAAAGCTCACTTGTTGAACGGTCAAAGCAGACTCTCTTTTCACAAGGGGCCACCAGAGTAATGTCTTTTCTGCCTCCCTCTTATAAGTATTGTGAATATCAAATACGATAATAGATTTGAAATTCTAAAGCTCTATATAAGTGGAAAGAAATAAAGACAATGTAATATAGATCCCCCTCCCCATCATACCCTCTCAGCCCTGGGCTAATTTGATAGGCTACATGAGACATAAAACAGGAGTTGAAAACAAAATAAAGCAGCCTCAAGAGCTGGAGATCAATAAGACATTTGTTTAAATGGCTTTAAAAATCAGTCAGAGACTTCCCTGGTGGTTCAGTAGCTAAGACTCTGTGCTCCCAATGCAGGGGCCTGGGTTTGATCCCTAGTCAGGGAACTAGATTCCACATGTCGTAACTGACAGTTCACATGTTGCAACTGAAAATTTGAGACCACAAAGAAGATCGAAGATTCCACATACTACAACTAAGACCCGGCATGGCCAAATAAATAAGTAAATAAAAATTTTTTAAAAATCAATTAAAGAAAGGAAAACCCAAATATTTCTGGCTTCGAGTTGTGACGAATCCTCTTACCTTACTGGGCTCTAGCACTGAAAACAATAACAACATCCCTACCCCTACTCCCCAAAGCCACTTTAATCATTTTAGGATTCTCATAATTATGTTTACGAGTTATTTAGACACTTAAGTAGTAATAATTCAAAAGCCTAGAATTCTCATAAAATATTGAGACTATGGGAACACTAAATTCACATCTAAGCTGTTAATCATTGAAAGATAACTTTGACCCGTTCCTAAGCAGCCTCTTTCCCCAGATGTCACTCTTGATAATGAGGAGGATTTGTCTCTGGGTTTTGCAGGAAAGACAAAGAGGCAATTGAGTGTATTTTATATACAGTTGTGACATGAACTGTATTCTGAAACAATGGAGACATCAGTAAGTGAGAATAAAAAAGCCACTTTGATAGATCGGGTAACCAAACGACCAGACTGGTATCCTTCTGAGTGACCCTGGGTCCCTAGTTTTTCAGGGCCTTGGCTTTTGCTGCCTTCTGACTGGGAAATGATATAAGTCCATAATCAAAATGATCATGGGACATGCATATTGAAAAATCCTGGTCAAAATATGATCTTATTTTAATCTTGACTTTTGCAGCATGGTGATTAAGTGCATAGGCTGTGGTCAGACAGATGCATTAAATCCCACCCAGCTATTCATTAATTTTGTAGATTTATACAAGGTCATTATTTCCTTCAGCTTCAGTTTTCTAATCTGTAGAATGGAGGATAAATTTATCTAATTGATAGGATGATTTTAAAATTAAATTAGATAATTGCATATAAAGTACTTAGTCTGGTGTCTTGCTCACAATAAACACTTGATGAATGTTAACTAATATTCATATTCTTCCTTTTGAATTTAGGATGGGAGGACTGCCCGGTGTATTAGTTTCCTAGGACTGTTGTAACAAAGCACCATAAATTTGATGGCTTAAAACAACAGAAATGTATTCTTTCACAGTACTGGAGGCTAGAAGTCTGAAACCAAGGTGTTGGCAAGGCTCTGAAGGCTCTAGGAGAGGATCCTGCCTTGCCTCTTCCTAACTTCTGTTGTCTGCTGGCAGTCCTTGGTGTTCCTTGACTTGTAGACACATCACTCCAATCTCTGCCTCCATTGCCATGTGGCATTCTCCCTGTGTGTGTGTCCAAATTTCCTGCTTCTTATAAGTACAGTAGTCATACGGATTTAGGGCTCAGCCTACTTCAGTATGACTTCATTTTAACTTGATTACAACTGCAAAGACCCTAATCCAAATAAAGTCACATTCTGAGTTTCTAGGTGGACATGAGTTTTGGGGGGGGGCGCTATTTAAAAGAGTATACCAGTATGGGACAGTACTAGGTCCTGGAAAAGATTAAGAGGGAACCTGCAGAGCTCACTCTGAACTAAGCAGAACCTGAGCAAGAAGGGAAGGGATGTGATGGAAACAGGTCTCAGAGGGCACTGTCTCTCCCCCTTCCCCAAGAAGCGTTTTCCATATTCGCTGCTTCAGTCCGCTGAGTACAATAGCACATTTCCTGACCAGACTCTCCTTAACCTGGAGCTGAAAACTGGGAACCACTAGAAGCAGTTATGGATTCCCAGGTGGTGCAGTGGTAAAGAATCCGCCTGCCAAAGCAGGAGATGTGAGGTTTGATCCCTGGGTCAGAAGATCCCCTGGAGAAGGGAATGGCTACCCACTCCAGTATTCTTGCCTGGGAAATCCCATGGACAGAGGAGCCTGGCGGGCTACAGTCCACGGGGTCGCAAAGAGTCAGACACAACTGAGCACACACACATCCACAGGAGCAGTTATAAGACAGGAGGAAAGCGAAGAAGGTAGACAGAAAAACTAAAGGCTGAGTCTTGTGGACTAAGTGGCTAGGTCCCAATCCAATTTTGGTTTGCTTTTTTTTCTTTTTGGCCATGCCCCTCGGCTTGTGGATCTTAGTTCCCTGACCAGGGATTGAACTTGCACCTTGGCAGTGAAAGCACCAAGTCCTAACCACTGGACTGCCAGGGAATCCCCCCAATCCATTTCTGGTTGGAATGGGGCACATCAGTCCACTGGGAGCGGGAGGCAGAAGCAATTGACATCCTGTCACAACATTCTTCTGTGGTTTCCCATGCAGCAAGATACATGCTCTACAACTATGCTTCTTAATCTGCAATGTGCAGAGGAATCCCCAGGGGATCTTGTTGAGCTGCAGACTCTTGATTTAGTAGGTCTGGGGTGAAGACTGAATGCCTGTATTTCTAACAAGCTCCCAGATGAGGCTTGTGTTGCTGGTTCATGGATCACACTTAGCTCTAGGCTTGGCTTGTGTTGCATACCACTCTAAATAAGCTACTGAATATGCATCTTTAAAAATCATCTTGGGCAAAATAACTATCATGCTTGAAGCTAAAATTATGTTCCCTAAAGCTAATATGCAGTCAATATTCAAATTTTCCCAACTGCTTCCAAAATGCCCTTTAATCAATCAGAATTCACTATAGGACCACCCATTGCATATGGTGATTTCCTTTAAGTCTCTTTTATTCCCAAACAGTCTCTTTTTCATGACCTTGACTTACTGATGGGCAAGTTGCCCATAAAAATATTTCACTGTCTGGATTTGTGTGGTTGATTCCGTGTGGTGTCACTTTGCTGTATTTGGCTGTATTTCCTGTAAAGTAGAAGTTGGCTCTGAAAGCTTGATAGGTACATGTTAAATATTTGCTGCAAGAATTCATCATAGATGATGGGTACGTTATAGTGCGTCACATCAGGTGACATGTGATATCTGCTTGTTCTTCCATTGGTGCTGCAGAGACTTAACCCTGGATTAAAGTGATGATAGCTTGATCTCTTTGCCATACACTTAAGTTTTACTCTTCAAGACCAGAGTTCAAAGATTTAGTTTGGTTTTTCTTGGCAGCATATGAATGCCTCATTTCTCATCAACCATTCTCTTAATAGTTTTCTTTTTAAACACCAATTGATAATCCTTGCCTGAATCAATAATTTCTGAGGGCTGCAAAATAATAATTGCATAATTCTGCCATTCCTTTTACATGTATTAATTGGCATCTTTATGGAATGAAGAGTTGTCTTTTATCAATTACAGCTATTTGGCTACCTTTCCAGGTAGCTTAATTCTTTTCCTTTAATCACCAACTTTCAAAGGAAGGAGTTGGTTTTAGAGCTGCCCTTAATGGTGCCAAATGGATTTTTCCTGGCTTTCTCTTTTTTGATTTATGGATTTTCCTACATTCAATACATTTCAAATGACTACATTGTTCTTTTTGATACTCATTTATAACAACTTTGGCCAGTAGGCGGGGCACTTTCAGTCTGGCTCCTGTGTCCTTTTGACATGCCTCAATTCATCTTCAAAAGCTTCCTTTCTTTCTTGCCTAAAAGAAACTATAATTGTAACTTCAGACCTATAATTGTAGCTTCTCTGCCCCAGGCCTGGTATCAGCCATTTCTTTAAGGAGACATAGTTCCTTTGAGTGAGGAATAAGTATTAGAAAAAAAAGAGTTTCAAGGTTAAGTTCGATGATTGGGGGTGACTGCTTCTAGGACATTTTAATGCATTTTAATTATATGTATATTTTACAAATGACTTCATACTGATACATCCAATTAACTTTAATATCACTTAAAAATTTTTTTATTTTGTAATTCTTTTCTTTTACTCTGAAAAATCTTGATTCTTATATAATTATTTTATCTTACTAGAATAAAAAATAGCTTCTGAATAAGAATATCACAGTTAGATATAACAATAACATTACCGAATGGTTTAAATTTTCTTTATGACTTTTTGATGACTTAAAATTTTCTTTTATGACCTTAGATAAAATTTCCCCCTTAGACTGAGCTCCTTAAGATTAAGAACTGTCTTAGTTAGATATTGGAAACTCTTTAAGTGTTACATGAATGAATAGCTTGTTGAATAAACAATTTCAATGACTAGATATCCCATACAACAGAACAAAAATGTGTTGGGGGGATATGGGTGAGTTATCAAGTGGATTTTACTAAGGCAAGTTCATTTGGCAAGCAAGCAATCAGTAGGTATTTAAAATCCATAAATCTGGGAATTCCCTGGCTGTACAGTGGTTAGGACTCTGCACTTTCAATGGTGAGGGTGGGGGGGTGGATGGTGGTCAGGGAGTTAATATACTTCAAGCCATGTGGTGTGGCAAAAAAAAAAAAAATCCATAAACTTGTTTTCATTTCCCATTTCAAGTATATTGATATAATTTAAGATGTACTTAGTGAACAATAATTTATACAGAGTCCTGAATTTGGACTGAATCCTCATTAATAGGATTGTGAATTGGAACATTTTTCTTATTTTCTATTCCCATTAAAAGTCATAAGGGGGACTTCCCTGGTGATCCAGTGTCTAAGACACAGTGCTCCCAATGCAGGGGCCCAGGTTCAACCCCTGGTTAGGGAACTAGATTGCACATCCTGCAGCTAAGAGTTCACATACTGCAACTAAGACTTTGTATGCCACAACTAAAAAGATCTGGCATGCTACAACTAAGACCTGACACAGCCAAATAAATAAATAAATAAATAATAAAATAAATATAAAAAATAAAACTCACAAGGAAAAGAGTAAGGAATCATGGGAGGCTGTGAAAGACTAGAGCAGGGTTTGCTTCGTGAAAGCATGAGATATTGACAATGATGACCTGCCTGCTTAGGTTTCAGTTAGCCATTTCTAACTTCACAAATGAATGAATTCTTATCTTAATTTTCCTCTCTAATGGAGCTTGGGGCTTCCCTGGTGACTCAGTGGTAAAGAATCTGCCTGCCAATGCAGGAGACTGTGGGTTCAATCCCTGGGTCAGGAAGATCCCCTGGAGAAGGAAATGGCAACCCACTCCAGTATTCTTGCCTGGGAAATCCCATGGACAGAGGAGTCTGGCAGGCTACAGTCCATGGGGTCACAAAAGAGTCAGACACAACTTAGGGACTAAACAACAGTGAACAAATGGAGCTCAAGCATTTCATCATTGGTCTTACATAGAACTATTAGCTTTTGTGTGATACAGGAGAAGGAAAGAGGCATAGCCCTAAGAGGATCTCCAGAAGGCCTTTGGATATTTTGCAGGTATTTATGATTTTTCTTCCTATCCTATAAGGAGTCAGTCATCTAAAAATTGTTTTTACTTTTACTCTACTCTGAGTCAGGAAGGACTTTCATAGTCATATCACTCATGCTTCATTTACCAATAAGGTTTAAGAAAGGAATGCCAGTTTCAACATGTAATTTAACTCTGTTCCTGACAATAACCAATGGGTGCAATTTATTCATCACACATCAATACTCCTAACTCATAACAACAGGAAGGCTACCGAAGACGGTCATTTGAGAATTAAAGGAGTCTATACATGCTGACAGAACAAGTGGCTTGAAGCATTTTCCGTCAATTTGTCATTGACCCAATGGTTCTTTTGAAAATCCTCCACTCAGCAAGAGAAAAATAGGGAGATGGGAAAAAGAAATTGTTTGTGGAGACAATACAGAAGCTCTTTCACGTTGAATTTGATGGATTTGATGGTTTTCAATGGATATACTGGGCTTGTGGCATCTTCTATCTGAATTCTGATTCTCTTTGCTTCCTTTATAAGCATAACCTCAGGTCAAGAGCTTTGCAGCTAATTGGAGAATAAGAATTCATTTTATGTATTCCCACATAAATGTCACAGCCTGACCAGGATAAAAATATCCCTTGCTTTAAAAAAAACAACAACAACAACAATGTCTTTATTGTGTCAGAGATTTGTTGCTCTTTGATTAAGTACACTGCTTGCAAAAGTACATTGCTTGTTTCTCATGTTTTCAGACTCTTTAGCATGATGATAGATAATGTAGTTGATTTTTAGGGGCCCAAAGGTTCAAAATGAGAATCACCTCCTAAAGTGTGAGGGCAGAAAGACCAAGCGCTACCTTCTTTCTTTGAGACAATTGTCCACTCATGGTGGGATTCCTTATCCTGAGAAGTCTTTCTCTAGGAACTTCCTCCTACAGTGGTGTGTAGAGACCCCACTGATGAGAAGCCAACCCTTCACGTATTGTGACCATATTTTCTGAACTGAAAATTGGCACCGGATCTGGCAAGATGATAAAATACTTGAAATTGGGACTACTTTAGAAATCATCCACATATGGCTGCCATACCTTGGTGTCTTCAGAAAACCCACATTTGATTTGTGTTTGATGTCATCTGGCTATCATATGATATCATATTCTTTGAATCTCCCAAAAGGAAGTTTGGCTTTTTTTTATTTGAGGGTTAACCACCATCATATAGAGCTTGCAATAAGTGAAATATGTACATCTGCAGTGCCCTTTTTTAGTTTTAGTGGGTTTTTTTGCTGTAAGTATATCTGTCTTATGTTTTCAGTTATATCTTAAACTTCTTGCAGGCAGGTCACTTTAAACCTGTCATAGAAACTGGAATGCTAGACTTACTGTTTGTTGATTTAACACACGTATTTCACAGCCCCTATCCTACATCCCCAAATCCTTAGTGACCGAAATTTCTAGCCAGAGCTGTGCTTTAGGTGATCATTCTCTTTAGATGTAACTTCACTATGCCATAAATACAAGCAGCTTATGGAGCCCATCATAGTAAGGGGGCTATTAAGTGCAGGCTGAAATGTTACTCCTCTTATAAGAAAGAGTCTCTACATAGAAAATCAGGCCTTTGGGGGCAGGTGGTCTTTGAATAAATGTCCTTTTCATCTGCAGTGAATGTGTTGCTCTCATAATAATGTGTAGATGGAAGAAATGAGCTAGAGCTGTTAGTCATCCTCTAGCGCTTTAGGCATTTTAGAAATGGCAACAAATTGGGCCCTGTTAGAGCACAATTTTCCTATTATGTGTTTGAAAATGTCAGACACGAGATGGAAGGCAAGGTGTGCCACACCTGCTTCCATTTATGCTCGACACCATTCATTGCTGTCTTTTTTTTTTTTTTAACAAGACACTGAATAAAGAACCAAGACAGCAGCATAATGTACCTTTGTGCTGATTCTTTGAGCCTGGATGGGACAGGAGGTGAAAGAGAGACAGGAGACAAATGTATGAAAAACCCAAGTGTCTATGATGCAGGAAAAGAAAGTTCAGCACGTACAGAATTCATTCGAGCATGAATGGCAACTTAATGTTTCTATTAAACCTTCACTGAAAGAGCTGTGACTCGGGTTTACTTTGCCTTCTCTTCCTTGTGTCTTAGAGGATGGAGAGGATTCGCTAGCCTACATTTCAGGTTAGAAGGAATTCATCATTGCCCAGCTGAGGACAGCTGCAGCTTTAAGAGAGAGGGGTGATGAGGACAGGAAAGGGGATACACAGGGAGCATGGTGATTTCAACAGGTTGTTCTGGCTATTACACTGAAAACAATTCAGGCTTTTTTAAACTTTGAGGAAGCATGAACATCCGTATCATCTTACCTGTCACAAGCCTCTGAAACAAGAAGGACTGTCCCTTCACAGAGGGGGCACATTTCTTTGCTCTGCCCTGAGCTGGGTGATGTTTCCATGGAGAACATTGATTGATCTTTGTATGATCTTGAGAAAGCAGTGTGGGTTTTATTTGCCCCATAAAAAATACCAAATGTGGAAAATGCACTTAGCATATGGGGATGAGCGTGCAGCCTGGGTCTTTAAGTCAAAGCAACTGTATTTAGTTCGCAGCTTCCTGTGGTGATCAGCAGCTTTAGTTGTGAAGTCAAGAAACCCAACCAGATCTCCAGCCACACCACATGTGTTAGAAAAACCCCTATGAGTAAAAGTTATTTCAGGAAAAGGTAGCATGTAAGTTAGGTAATGGAAATATTTCAAGTACTAGTAGAACATTTCAAACAGGTTTTTAAAATCCTGGCACTACTGATATTTGGGACTGGGTAGTTCTCTGTTGTGGGGCAGCTCCTGTGCATTGTAGGGATGCTCAGCAGCCTCCCTGGCCTCCACCTGAGACACGCAGTAGCATCCTCTCCCAAGCTGTAACAACCCACAATGTCTCCTGACACTGCCGAGTATCCCACGAAGGGCATAACTGTCCCCAGTTGAGAACCACTGGTTTAGAAGTAGGTATGTAATAAACATATGCTTCCAAATGCACGTGACTCATCTGAGAGGCTTAAAGTTTGGAAGGCTTGTTTAACTAATGATGATTCCTTGTCTTTGACAAAACCAGCCTCTTGTCAAAGTGGAAAGTAAGTAGTTGGATCATTTTCTTTCAAGGGCTGGGAATGGACAAGAGGTGGTTCATTCGGCAAAGGCAGGTGATTTCAACGCTACCATTGATGGGGAGCTGCTGACTCAGCTCTGCACTTACACACGAGGTGAAAGTACTTAGGGGAACACATCCTCTTGTTTTAGTTTGCTGATCTGCCCCTGCTCCTCCCATTTTATCCAGCTCTCTTCTTCTTGACCTCCATTTCTTGAAGAACAAAAATTGGGGGCTGTGTAACTGGTTCTAAAGAGCATCATCTCATCTGCTCAGTTTTTGGAATTGGTGCTGTTCTGGTTCCGAGTCTCACACTTGCTCCCTGGGCAAGATGGAGGAGTCAGAAAACACCCTGGCTCCCCAGACTTCATTTTCTTTGTTCTTTATACTCCCTCACTCATGCCTTTTCTTTTCCACACATTACATCCTCTGCACATCCACCTCCAGGTGCCTCAAATGCTTTCTTCATCTTTCTTCCCTCTCACTTTATATAAATCAGATTTTTGGAGAGAAGGAGAATCTGATTATCCTTCCACATTGTAGCTAAATATACATCTCTCTTTTCTTTTTGGGATTGGCATGCATTGTCTTAATTTTTGAAAAAATTGACATATTATACAATTGTTTTAATATAGAGTTCTATGAGTATTAACACCAGGTAGATTTGTGTCACCTCCTACAATCAGGATGCAGAATAGTTCAATCACTTCAAAAAACCCAAAACCTTGGGCTGCTATTTTACTAAACCCTGCTCCCCAGACCTGAACCCTGGCAAATGCAAATCTGTTCTCCATCCTTCTCTATAACATGTAAAGAATATCTCACTGTGACAGTGACCTTTGAGAGTGGCTTCTTTCACTCAGCATAATGCCTATAAGATCCACGCACTTTGCTGTCTTGCATTCCTAGTCACTCCTTCTTCTTGCTGGGTAGTTTTCCAGGCTTTAGATGTACTACAGAGTTTATCACCTGTTGGAGGACATTTGCTTGCAGCTTTGGGCAATTATGAGTAGAGCTGCTATAAACATTCTTGTACAAGTCTTTGTAGGAATATAAGATTTCCTTTCTAGGGGTGGCATTGTTGGATGACACAGTAAACAAGTCTTTCTATTTTCCAGAGGAATTTTACTCTTAACTGGGTCCAGGAATGAATTCAACATCTGAACTCTAATGATTCTGAAAGCGTGAGACTTACGGCTGTGCTTTTGAGGTACAGTGTAAGAGTGTGTGTGTGTGTGTGTGTGTGTGAATGAGCATGTGTGTGAGCGTGTGTGTGCTTGTGCACACGCTGGGCATGTTAAAGGTTGGGAGCCCTAAAATCACTGCAGCCCAAATGGGTGGCCTCTCCTTGCCCACCTTGTGCTTGTGGTTGACACGCCGATTTTTTTCTCCAATGCTTTCATCTTGACCTTTGGTTTCAGTACAGGAAGAGCTATTTAAATTGGATGAGTGTTTGACAAACAGCCGTCTGCTCCTGATGAGTGGATTTCCTTCCATCTCTAAATCCCATGACTATGACTGTGACTCTTATGCTTGAATCATTCTCTAGCTACATCAATTTCATGGTTGTCAGCAATGGCTAATCCATCTTCCATAGTCTGGAACTACTCAGGCGGCAGACTCTTGAGGTGGGAGAGCTCCTTACGTTTGCTAATGTACCTGCCATCCTTGGGGTGCTTCCGGTTTACGTGTTTTAGAGAGTTAATTATTTAATTTTTTTGCAAGAGAAGTCTTTGGTAAAGAAAAATATGAGCAATGTATCAAACAATTCTATGGATATCATTTCTTCTTTTTTTTAATGGCTTTCATTGCCAGAGGTTTTGCTCTAAAGTTCCAAAATGTAGATTTTGCACACACAACTATTCTTCATCATCTTAAATATTGCCAGGTGTGGCTTCTGGAAAGTATTCAGTAAATGTTTGTTGAGCTGAACGAATGTAAAAAAGAAGCATAATTTGGTAGCAAACAATAAGGTCTGTATAATTACAATTTTCTTCCTTTTTTAAAATCACTATTTACACTGTATCAAGCCCTCTTCTTTCCTTTGATTTTAGATGCCAGAAATGTTTATTATCTATGTTTTTTTTGGTGGAGCATTTTATATTGGAAGCTTCACTAGTATATCTTGGAAAAAAGTGACTCTTCTGAATTTTAAAATGTAGATTCATTGATTATTCTATAAATTAGGATATTAATTAACTATTACAGTTACTAGATGATGCATACTCATCCTCTAAACTTCAAGAAAATTGCCACTATCTCAATGAAGCTTTTGCAAACTAACCTGTGAAGAACTGTTTCCTCCACATGCCACAGTTCTACTGTAATTTATTTGAATTCAAGTCCATCTCTCCCAATGAATGATCTGGCAGCAACTTGAAGATGGGACACATGCCTCATTCTCTTTTGCAAGCTTAGCATTTAGCACAGTGTCTGGCACAGTTATGCTAAATAAATATTTGTCACATTGAATAAGATAGTAGATGTATAATGATAACTTTGGCCAATATTTTAGTTTTTTCATGTATTTATATATGTGTGTGTGTGTGTGTGTGTGTGTGTGTGTAATATATATATTTGAGAAACTGGTAGGTGGTAGGACTGAATGAAAGCAGAACTCTTTCCTCGAGTTTGATAGACTGGGTAGTTGGATTTTTTTAATGGGGCTGATAAATCATCAGCAAGGAAAAAAGCGAGTTTTGGAGTGTTTTGTTATTATGGAGGGGAAGTAGGTCTTTGATTAATTTGGAAAGACAAGGGCCCCCATTCACTTGGTTAATTCAATTTCAAGAGCTCTCTGAGCATGCCTTGAGCCAAAATTTCTTCATGAAATGGCTTTTTAAATTGCAAGAATAATTCTGTTGCCATAATTTGAAACCACTCTGGAAAGTGATGGAAAAGCTAGTTACATGGGTAATGTTGCACAAAAATTGTGAACCACAGTGAGGTTAACAACACAGATCATCCTCCCTTTAGTTTTATTTTGCATATCAAGTTCACAAAATTCCTAATAAGACAAGATTGCTAAGGGCTACCAGAGAAGGCAATGGCAACCCACTCCAGTACTCTTGCCTGGAAAATCCCATGGACGGAGGAGCCTGGTAGGCTGCAGTCCATGGGGTCGCTAAGAGTCAGACACGACTGAGCAACTTCACTTTCACTTTTCACTTTCATGCATTGGAGAAGGAAATGGCAACCCACTCCAGTGTTCTTGCCTGGAGAATCCCAGGGATGGAGGAGCCTGGTGGGCTGCCGTCTATGGGGTCGCACAGAGTCGGACATGACTAAAGCAATTTAGCAGCAGCAGCAGCAGCAGCTAAAGGCTACATCAAGTTATTTCAGCTGAAACAAGGTGGGAGACATAATAACTCAAGCCAATACCTGCCTGTTATTGCTTTTTACTGTAGGTGGAGATCTAGGTGGATACTAGGATGTAGACATCCATCTGATATGACCTTGGATTGGCAGCAAGGCTCACCAGGTAGCTCTGCCAGGCAACTGGCCAGAGAGAAGTGGTCTGATTAGATTCCTTCTGAAGAAGGCCACACCCAGAAAAGCTGATTTTTCTTACTGGGAGACAACTCTTGGTCACGTGTGGTTGTAAGCTGTTGGTGTTTCACTCAGGTGCTCTTTCCTGTGAAAGTTGGCTGTTTATGACTGATAGCTGTACTATTCCTTGGAGAAGTATCTTTGGTCAGCTGGAGTTGCTTTCCTTGGAGTTGCATGGGGCATCATGCCTTTCCCATGAGGGTTTCCCACAGCCAATGACTGCCTGCTTTAGGGGGAGGGTACAAAATCCTCCCTTGTCTCCAGGTAGGACAACTCCATGGTGCCGGTTCAAGCACCAGAGCTCCTTGTGGGATTAAGCAGAGGCTAGAGCTGAAACTACATCTTTCATGGCTTATTCTCTCCTACCCTGCTTTACTCTTGAGAGTACTTCTTCAATCAATCCCTTGTACAAAAACCTCCATTTCAGAATCTGCTTCTGGAGAAACCAACCTTTGGAGAAAGATATGCCTCTTACTAAGAGAGCTGGCAAGGACGGGGAACTGGAAGGACCATCTGTGAGGATACTGACATTTCCAAGAATTATGACAGGAGTAATGTTGGCAAGAAAGATAGTTATCTGGGTGTTAAAATCATTGAGGATGAGACCAAGAGGCCTGAGGTTCAAAATGGGACTCTTGCTTACTCAACATCTGCACTGAGAAGCTTAATATGTTTGGAGAAAACCCCATAACTGTGCTAATGATTTGCACTTTGAATTAGTGATCAAAGTCGTATGAGTTCTAGGTACAGCCTGGTCATCCTGCATTTCACAGTCAACTTTCTGTCTTAATTTTCTCTATTTATTCTACCTGCTGGAAAGATAGACTCCCAAAATCAGTGGCTTAATGTAATAAAAGTTTCCTTCTTTCTTCTTATGTAAATCCCCAAAGAGTGTTCCTGATGGGCAGGTGGCTCTAGTCTAGGTGATGATTCAGGGATCCAAGGATCTTATCCTCTTGTGGCCTTGTCATCTTTGATGCATGGTTTCTAAGGTTTCAGCTTTGGGAAGGAACATGGAGGATCACATGTGAGAGGATTTGATGGGTGCACATCAGCCTCACATTTCGCTGACTACGTGATAACCATATACCAGATCTTCCACTGACTGCATGACAATATGTAAGTCCCCCATGCATTTGACACAACTGTGGAGAAGGGGTAATACTGAATTGATTGGAATTAATTTTCTACCAGTGACTGAAATGGGGAACTAAAAAGGGTTGAGTTTGGTAGTGCTAGTGGTAAAGAACCCAGCCTGCCAATGCAGGAGACATAAGAGACATGGGTTCAATCCCTGGGTCAGGAAGATCCCCTGGAGGAGGGCATGGCAACCCACTCCAGTATTCATGCCTGGAGAATCCCATGGACAGAGGAGCCTGGTGGGTTACAGTCCACAGAGTCACAAAGAGTTGGACATGACTGAAGTGACTTAGCACGCACACACACATAGAAAGTTAAGTTAAATTCCTTGACAATGTAGGTTTGTGCATTGTGATCGATATATACTGAATGTGTTGGAAATAATATCTGGAGGGGGTGGTTTGGGGGTAGAAGTGGGTAATGAAGTAGAAGAGCATGGAATTGAAAAACCTGATGGGAAAGTTTACAATTGTATTCAGTGGGTAGACAGTGATACAACAGTAGCTTTTGACGCCTTCAATGGTAAATTTCCAACATGGATCCACCAACCCATGTAGTGCTTTTGTTAGAGAAGACACAGCCCCATGCCAGGGTGCATGGCTTTGGAGAGTGGAGTGTGGGCTGGATTCCAGCCCCTCCCTCCCCTTTCATCAGATGCTGTTGTGCAGGATATGCCTGCACATCAATAAGTGGCCCTTCTGGTATCAATGCAACTGCTTTTCTCCTTTCCTATAGTAGATTGAATTAATGGCCCTATTTTTTTTTTACTTCTTGTGTCCACATTCTTTGTGATATGACTTTACAGTTCTTCCCACTAAACAGGTGGATGATATTTCTCTGATACTTGACTTTGAGTTTGGCTCTGTGGTGAGCTTTGGCCAATGGAATGTTAGCAAATGTGAGATGACCCCAAAGTAGAAGTTGACATTACATGATTAGGCTTGCCTTCTTACCTATCTGCCAACACCTTGAGAAGCACATGCCCAGGCTAGCCTGCTGGTCCCAGAAAGAGGATTAAAGACATGTAGAGCAGAGCCAAGTCATTCAAGCCAAGCCCGGAGAGATCTACTAATATTCGGTCAACCCTACAGATGCACAAGTAAGCCCAGCAGGGATCAGGAGAGTCACTCAGCTAAAGCCCAGCCTAGATCAGCTGAACTCCTGTCACCTAGGTTGTGCGTGGGTTAAATAAATGTTTATTACTGTTTGCCACTGAGATTTTGTGGTTGTTTGTTATACAGAATCACTGTTATCTGGTACATCCTCTTCTCCCCAAGAAGCCCTATGAGTATGAAGCATACCAATTGTTGCTTTTGCCACATCTGCCCTTTCCCATTAGAAATTTGCACTTCTTTTTAGATGCAATACCTTTCCAAATTTTCATCGGAATTCACTTAAAAACACACACATTAGAAAAGATTTAGGGATGGTTGATCAAAATGTTTCTGATAAGAAATCAAAGGTGGTACAAGGTCCTAGACCTACTGGAGGCAGACAATCAGAAATAGTCAGATGATACTGATAAAAGAAGGATAGGTGGTGGAGAGTAGGTGGGAAGGGAGACAGGTTAACCTCTTTATTCTCGGTGATGAAAATTTTTCAGTGCAACTGTGTCAATTCCTAAGTTTCCTTCTACTTATAATTCTGTGTAGGATTTGGGTATAGCAGGTCATAAAATTTTCTATTTATAGATAGGAAATATGTCATTTTTCACCCTGATAGAATGTGGGAAGTGAATATATCTGAAGTCCCTATGCATATGAAAAAAAGCAAAGGGATTCAATAATTCTTGAAGTGATGCATTACAATGTTTTTATTTCCTTTCTATTTTCTTTGCTAGCCTATTCTTGCAAATGAAACAGTTGATGACACTTTTCTTCTCATTATTCACATTAAAATATTCTATCATTCTATCTAATGACAGTAAATAATTTTATTAGATAAATAAACATTTTAGTCACTAATGAAACATTCCTGCAGCAAATCAGATAGATTAGATTGTTAGGTCAAAAGAGAGCACACTGTAATAGCTGTCACCACGATGGAAAATTTCAGACAATGACTATTTTTTCTTTTTTAATCTTGACTGCTTTGGGCACCAAGTAGCAAGTCCACCCACAGCTATTGTCAAGCATATTTCTTTTTTCATCAGTAATGAGGAGCAATCATTCCCTTGCCTAAATTTATCATCTTAGAAAAGGATCTAGAGATTTCTGTTGCAATGTTGAATTCCTGGTGCTTTCTGTCCTTTTTTTTTTTTTTTTAAGTCTCACAGTTTCTAATCTACTCAGGACTTCTAATATTAATATTAAGTGGGAGTGTCTAGATTTTCTAAACCTAAATATATTTACTACATTGAACTTCTTTTCCTATAAGATTTTTTTTGATCGATAGGATGTATGTCTTAAAAATTACACTTTTCCCATCTTTTATGGTTATCAGCCAGCATAGCTCAGGAGAAAAGATGGTTATATCCATAAAGGATGTGGTGCTTTTCTTGGCTAGGGGATACCTTGAATTAAATCTCCTCTGGTCTAAGGTCTGACTATACTTAGGTGAAATTATATTTAAGCTCAATGGACATAAACATTTTTATTTCCCCAGGCTAAGTGCTCTGATGCATAGCAACACTGTTGTAGATTGGGTTTCCTGGGAAGCAGATCCTGAAATGGAGTTTAGTGGGCAAGATGTTTATGAAGTAGTGCCCCTGGGATCATCACGTTGCCACGCAGTTTCTCCCTCTGTAAAATTCTGCTTCCCTCCCCTCACTAGCACTCACATTTAATTAGTTTCCATAGTATTTAAAACTAAACAATATACCTACAATTACAACTGGAATAAACAAACTTGAGAACAAAACTCCAACTGATCTTTTTTTAAGCATACAACTTAAAAAATGGGAGCTGAACTGCATGGGTGAACTGAAATGTGGGCATTCCAAGTGTCATGGGCTTCGACTGTCTTGTTTTGCAGAGAGAATGATATGGTCAGTTAATTAAGTGGAAGTCTTGTAAGGAGACTTCTACCTCCACTTCAGGCAAACTGTTGTGCCTTCATGCTTGAATACAACATAAAGCATGCGTAATACAATTTTACATGTTTTAAAACATTACTAATTCAAGACACTAAGAAACTGAAGAAGACACAAATAAATGGAAAGAATATCTGTGTACATGGATTGGAAGAATTAAAATTGTTAAAATGCCCATACTACCCAAAGCAATCTACAGATTCAGTAATCCCTATCAAAATTCCTATGGCAGTTTTCACAGAAATAGAACAAACAATCCTAAAATTTGCATGGAACCACAAAAGACCCCAAAGAGCCAAAGCAATCTTGAGAAAGAAGAACAAAGCTGGAGGCATCACATTTCCTGGCTTCAAGCTATCATAATCAGAACATTATGGTATAAGCATAAAAACAGGTACATAGATCAATGGCATAGAATACAGAGCACAGAACAAACCCATGCACATATTTTCAATTAATTTAAGAAAAAAGGAGGCAAGAATATACAATGGCGAAAGGACAGTCTTTTCAATAAGCAGTATTAGAAAACCTGGGCAGTCACACACAAAAGAATAAAACTGGCCCACCATCTTATACCATATACAAAAATTGACTCAAAATGGATTATAGACTTGAATGCAAGAACTGAAACCTAAAACTCCTAGAAAAAAATATCAGAGGCAATGAGCTCCTTGACATCCCTCTTGGCAATGAGTTTTTGGATCTGACTCTAAAAGCAAAGGCCACAAAGGCAAAACCAAACATTGGGACTAGGCCTAATTAAAAAGCTCTGGATTTCCCTGGTGGTGCAGTGGTTAAGAATCTCTCCACCAATGTAAGGGAAGTTTCGATCCCTGGTCTGGGAAGATTCCACATGCTTCAGAGGAACTAAGCCCAGGTGCCACAACTACTGAGCCTGTGCTCTAGAGCCTGTGAGCTGCAACTACTGAGCCGGGGTGCCTCGGAGCCCGTGCTCTGCAACAAGAGAAGCCACTGCAGTGAGAAGCCTGTGCATCTCAATAAAGTAGTCTCCATTCGCTGTAACTAGAGAAAGCCTGTACACAGCAATGACGACCTCGTGCAGTCAAAAAAAATAAATAATTTTTTAATTTATTTTTTTATTGAAGGATAATTGCTTTACAGAATTTTGTTGTTTTCTGTCAAACCTTATACCTATGAATCGCCATAGGTATACATATATCCCCTCCCTTTAGAACCTCTCTCCCCATTCCACCCTCTAGGTTGATACAGAGCCCCTGTTTGAGTTTCCTGAGCCATACAGCAAATTCCCATTGGCTATCTATTTTACATATGGTAATGTAAGTTTCCATGTTACTCTTTCCATATATCTCACCCTCTCCTCCCCTCTCCCCATGTCCATAAGTCTATTCCTATGTCTATTTCTCCATTGAGTGAGTGAGTGAGTGAGTGAAGTCGCTCAGTTGTGTCTGACTCTTTGCAACCCCATGGGCTGTAGCCTACCAGGCTCCTCCATCCATGGGATTTTCCAGGCAAGAGTACTGGATTGGGTTGCCATTTCCTTTCTCCAGGGGATCTTTCTGACCCCCAGGGATCAAACCTGGGTCTCCTGCATTGTAGGCAGACACTTTACCATCTGAGCCACCAGGGAAGCCCTATTTCTCCATTGCTGCCCTGTAAATAAGTTCTTCAGTACCATTCTTCTAGATTCCATATATATGTGTTAGAATACGATATTTATCTTTCTCTTTCTGACTCACTTCACTCTGTATAATAGGTTCTAGGTTCATCCACCTCATCAGAACTGACTCAAATGTGTTCCTTTTTATGGCTGAGTAATATTCCATTGTGTATATATACCACAACTTCTTTATCCATTCATCTGTCAATGGACATCTAGGTTGCTTCCATGTTCTAGCTATTGTAAATAGTGCTGCAATGAACAATGGGATACATGTGTCTTTTTCAATTTTGGTTTCTCAGGGTATATGCCTAGGAGTGGGATTGCTGGGTCATATGGTGGTTTTATTCCTAGTTTTTTAAGGAATCTCCATACCATCTTCCTATAGTGGCTGCATCAATTTACATTCCCACCAACAGTGCAAGGGGTTCCCTTTTCTCCACATCCTCTCCAGCATTTATTGTTTGTAGACTTTTTGATGATGGCCATTCTGACTGGTGTGAGGTGATATCTCATTGTAGTTTTGATTTGCATTTCTCTAATAATGAGTGATGTTGAGCATCTTTTCATGTGTTTGTTAGCCATCTGTATGTCTTCTTTGGAGAAATGTCTGTTTAGGTAAAAAACTGGGTTGTTTTTTTTTCTGGCATTGAGTTGTATGAGCTGCTTGTATATTTTGGAAATTAATCCTTTGTCAGTTGTTTCATTTGCTATTATTTTCTTCCATTCTGAGGGTTGTCTTTTCACCTTGCTTATAGTTTCCTTTGCTGTGCAAAAGCTTTTAAGTTTAATCAGGTCCCACTTGTTTGCTTTTGTTTTTATTTCCATTACTCTAGGAGGTGGGTCATAGAGGATCTTGCTTTGATTTATGTCATCGAGTGTTACTGCTTATGTTTTCCTCTAAGAGTTTTATAGTTTCTGGTCTTACATTTAGGTCTTTAATCCATTTTGAGTTTATCTTTGTGTATGGTGTTAGGAAGTGTTCTAATTTCACTCTTTTACATGTAGCTGTCCAGTTTTCCCAGCATCATTTATTGAAGAGGCTGTCTTTGCCCCATTGTATATTCTTGCCTCCTTTGTCAAAAATAAGGTACCCATAGGTGCATGGGTTTATTTCTGGGCTTTCTATCTTGTTCCATTGGTCTATATTTCTGTTTTTGTGCCAGTACCATACTGTCTTGATGACTGTAGCTTTGTAGTATAATCTGAAGTCAGGAAGGTTGATTCCTCCAGCTCCATTCTTCTTTCTCAAGACTGCTTTGGCTATTTGGGGTCTTTTGTGTTTCCATATGAATTGTGAAATTTTTTGTTCTAGTTCTGTGAAAAATGCCATTGGTAATTTGATAGGGATCACATTGAATCTGTAGATTGTGTTTGGTAGTATAGTCATTTTCAGAAACATGGAACTATCTCTCCATCTGTTTATGTTGTCTTTGATTTCTTTCATTAGTGTCTTATAATTTTCTGTGTACAGTTCTTTTGTCTCCTTAGGTAAGTTTATTCCTAGATATTTAATTCTTTTTGTTGCAATGGTGAATGGGATTGATTCCTTAATTTCTCTTTCTGATTTTTCATTGTTAGTATATAGAAATGCAAGTGATTTCTGTGTATTGATTTTGTATCCTGCAACTTTGCTAAATTCACTGATTAGCTCTAGTAATTTTCTGATACTATCTTTAGGATTTTCTATGTACAGTATCATGTCATCTGCAAACAGTGAGAGCTTTACTTCTTCTTTTCTGATCTGGATTCCTTTTTTTCTTTTTCTTCTCTGATTGCTGTAGCTAGGACTTCCAAAACTATGTTGAATAATAGTGGTGAAAGTGGACACCCTTGTCTTGTTCCTGATCTTAGGGGAAATGCTTTCAGTTTTTCACCATTGAGAAGTTAATGTTTGCTGTAGGCTTATCATATATATATTACTATTCCCATTTTTTGAAGAGTTTTAATCATAAATGGGTGCTGAATTTTGTCAAAGGCTTTTTATGCATCTATTGAGATTATTGTATGATTTTTATCTTTCAATTTGTTAATATGGTGTATCACATTGATTGATTTGTGTATATTGAAGAATCCTTGCATTCCTGGAATAAACCCAACTTGATCATGGTGTATGAGCTTTTTGATGTGTTGCTGAATTCTGTTTGCTAAAATTTTGTTGAGGATTTTTGCATTTATGTTCATCAGTGATATTGGCAGGTAGCTTTCTTTTTCTGTGTTGTCTTTGTCTGGTTTTGGTATCAGGGTGATGGTGGCCTCATAGAATGAGTTTGGAAGTGTTCCTTCCTCTGCAATTTTTTGAAAGAGTTTTAGAAGGATAGGCATTAGCTCTTCTCTAAATGTTTGATAGAATTCTCCTGTGAAGCCATCTGGTCCTGGGCTTTTGTTGAGAGATTTTTGATCACAGCTTCAATTTCAGTGCTTGTAATTGGGTTGTTCATAATTTCTATTTCTTCCTGGTTCAGTCTTGGAAGATTGAACTTTTCTAAGAATCTGTCCATTTCTTCCAGGTTATCCATTTTGTTGCCATATAGTTGTTCATAATAGTCTCTTATGATTTTTGAATTGCCTGTTGTAATCTCTCCTTTCTCATTTCTAATTTTGTTGATTTGATTCTTTCTTTTTTTCTTGATGAGTCTGGCTAAAGGTTTGTCAATTTTGTTTATCTTCTTAAAGAACCAGCTTTTACTAATTTTAATTATTAAATTTAATTAAAATTATTAATTTTTTTCCATTTATTTTTATTAGTTGGAGGCTAATTACTTTACAATATTGAAGTGGGTTTTGTCATACATTGACATGAATCAGCCATGGAGTTACATGTATTCCCCATCCCGATCCCCCCTCCCACCTCCCTCTCCACCCGATTCCTTTGGGTCTTCCCTAGTGCACCAGGCCCGAGCACTTGTCTCATGCATCCAACCTGGGCTGGTGATCTGTTTCACTATAGATAATACAAGTTTTGATGCTGTTCTCTCGAAACATCCCACCCTCGCCTTCTCCCACAGAGTCCAAAAGTCTGTTCTGTACATCTGTGTCTCTTTTTCTGTTTTGCATATAGGGTTATCAAAGTTTTATTAATCTTTACTATTGTTTCTTTCATTTCTTTTTCATTTATTTCTGCTCAGATCTTTATGATTTCTTTCCTTCTGCTAATTTTGGGGTTTTTTGTTCTTCTTTTTTCCAGTTGTTTTAGGTGTAAAGTTAGGTTGTCTATTTGATGTTTTTCTTGTTTCTTGAGGTAGGATTGTATTGCTATAAACTTCCCTCTTAGAACTGCTTTTGCTGCATCCCATAGGTTTTGAGTTGTCGTGTTTTCATTGTCATTTGTTTCTAGAAATTTTTTTATTTCCCTTTTGATTTCTTCAGTAACCTGTTGGTTATNTTAGAAACATGTTGTTTAATCTCCATGTGTTTGTGTTTCTTACAGTTTTTTTTCTTGTAATTGATATCTAGTCTCATAGCATTGTGGTTGGAGAAGATGCTTGATATGATTTCAATTTTCTTAAATTTACTGAGGTTTGATTTGTGACCCAAGATGTGGTCTATCCTGGAGAATGTTCCATGTGCACTTGAGAAGGTGTATTCTTCTGCATTTGGATGGAATGTCCTGAAGATATCAATGAGATCCATCTCATCTAATGTATCATTTAAGACTTGTGTTTCCTTATTAATTTTCTGTTTTGATGATCTGTCCATTGGTGTGAGTGGGGTGTTAAAGTCTCCTACTATTATTGTGTTACTGTCAATTTCTCCTTTTATGTCTGTTAGTGTTTGTCTTATGTATTGAGGTGCTCCTATGTTGGGTGCATAGATATTTACAATTGTTATGTCTTCCTCTTGGATTGATCCCTTGATCATTATGCAGTGTCCTTCCTTATCTCTTTGTAATCTTCTTTATTTTAAGGTCTATTTTGTCTGATATGAGATTGCTACTCCAGCTTTCTTTTGCTTCCCATTTGCATGGAATATATTTTTCCATCCTCTCACTTTCAGTCTATATGTGTCTTTAGGTCTGAAGTGGGTTTCTTGTAGACAGCATATATATGGGTCTTGTTTTTGTATCCATTCAGCTAGTCTGTGTCTTTTGGTTGGAGCATTTAATCCATTTACATTTAAAGTAATTATTGATATATATGTTCCTATTGTCATTTTCTTAATTGTTTGGGGTTGATTTTGTAGATCTTTTTCTTCTCTTGTATTTCTTGACTGTATAAGTCCCTTTAACATTTGTTGTAAAGCTGGTTTGGTGGTACTGAATTCTCTTAACTTTTGCTTGTCTGAAAAGCTTTTTATTTCTCCATCAATTTTGAATGAGATCCTTGCCAGGTACAGTAATCTTGGTTGTAGATTTTTCCCTTTCAGTACTTTAAATATATCTGCCATTCCCTTTCTGACCTGCAGAGTTTCTGCTGAAAGATCAACTGTTAAGCATATGGGGTTTCCCTTGTATGTTACTTGTTGCTTCTCCCTTGCTGCTTTTAATATTCTTTCTTTGTGTTTAGTCTTTGTTAGTTTGATTAGTATGTGTCTTGGCATGTTTCTCCTTGGGTTTATCCTGTATGGGACTCTTTGTGCCTCTTGGACTTGATTGACTATTTCCTTTTCCATGTTGGGGAAATTTTCAACTATAATCTCTTCAAAAATTTTCTCATACCCTTTCTTTTTCTCTTCTTCTTCTGGGACCCCTATAATTGAATGTTGGTGCATTTGATATTGTCCCAGAGGTCTCTGAGACTATCCTCAGTTCTTTTCATTCTTTTTACTTTATTCTGCTCTTCAGAAGTTATTTCCACCATTTTATCTTCCAGCTCACTGATTCATTCTTCTGCTTCAGATATTCTGCTATTGATTCCTTCTAGAGTATTTTTAATTTCAGTAATTGTGTTGTTTGTCTCTGTATGTTTATTCTTTAATTCTTCTAGGTCTTTGTTAATTGATTCTTGCATTTTCTTCATTTTGTTTTCAAGGTTTTTGATCATCTTTACTATCATTATTCTGAATTCTTTTTCAAGTAGTTTGTCTCTTTCCTCTTCATTTATTGGACTTCTGTGTTTCTAGTTTGTTCCTTCATTTGTGCAGTATTTCTCTGCCTTTTCATTTTTTTTTAAACTTATTGTGTTTGAGGTCTCCTTTTCCCAGGCTTCAAGGTTGAATTCTTTCTTCCTTTTTGTTTCTTCCCTCCTAAGGTTGGTCCAGTGGTTTGTGTAAGCTTTGTATAGGGTGAGATTTGTGCTGAGTTTTTTTTGTTTGTTTGTTTTTCCTCTGATGGGCAAGGCTGAGTGAGGTGGTAATCCTGTCTGCTGATGATTGGGTTTGTATTTTTGTTTTGTTTGTTGTTTAGATGAGGCGTCCTGCACAGGGTGTTACTGGTGGTTGGGTGATGCCAGGTCTTGTATTCAAGTGGTTTCCTTTGTGTGAGTTCTCACTATTTGATGCTCCCTAGGGTTAGTTCTCTGGTAGTCTAGGGTCTTGGAGTCAGTGCTCCCACTCCAAAGGCTCAGGGCTTGATCTCTGGTCAGGAATGAAGATTCCACAAGTGGTTTGTTATGGCATTAAGTGAGATTAAAACAAATATCCAAAAATGAGAAACCAAAGATGAACCCCAGACAAATGGCAGTTACAAAATCAGGCAAATAATAATTAAAATAATGGAATATACACATATACATATACACCCATAAGCAAAGTCAAAACAGTCCAACAAAAATAAAGTACAGTAGATTGACCCAGCAAACAAAGGAAATAAAAAATTATATTTACCAGTTAAGAACAAAACTAACTAAAGCACAAACTGGAAAACAAAACTAAAGCAAGGTGCCAAGTGGGGAATAAAGCAATGAAAACAAAGCTAACAAATATGTTGAGAGGAAAGGAATAATAGGTTTAAAAAAATTAAAATTAAAAAAAAGAGAGAAAAGAAAGAAAAAAATGGAAGAAGAAAGAAAAAAGAAAAAAAAAAAAAAAAAGGAAAACTCCACAGAACTGCAAAAGCCCAATGTAGAGGCAGAGGTTTATAACAACAATAAAGTGTGACTGAATATACACATATACATATACACCCATAAGCAAAATCAAAACAGTCCAACAAAAATAAAGTACAATAGATTGACCTGGTGAACAAAGGAAACCAAAAATTATATCTACCAGAACAAAACTAACTAAAGCACAAACTGGAAAACAAAACTAAAGCAAGGTGCCAATTGGGGAATAAAGCAATGAAAATAAAACTAACATGTTGAGAGGAAAGGAAAGAAAGAAAAGAAAGAAAGAATAGATATGCAAAGTTAAATAGAAGTAGATAAAGAAGATTTATATACATTAAAGATTAACTGCAAGGGGAAAAGAACAGTAGGAAAAGCAAACAAAGGAATAAATGTAGAAAAAATAATAATAGGTTTTAAAAAAATTAAAAATTAAAATTAAAAAAAAAAAAAAAAAAAAAAAGGAAAACTCCACAGAACTGCAAAAGCCCAACGTAGAGGCAGAGGTTTATAACAACAATAAAAAATGTGACTGAGGAAAAAAAAAAGCTCAAAAGCTTAATTAGATTTCATAGTGCCAATAAAATCGACAACTACAACAGGGGGGGGGGGGGGAAAAAAAAAAAAAAAAAAATCCAAAAGAATCTACAGAACAAGTCAAAACATAAGAATAATAAATGTTTTCTTGAGTCACTGCTGTCAGAGTCCTTTCCCTCGCTGGGAGTCACAGTCCACCTCACCTCCCTAGGATGCCCTCCAACACTGTGCTGATCTCTGGACCTGCTGTGGGGGCAGCTCAGATTCTAATCTGGTCCTACTCCTGTGTGTTCTTGCCTCCAATGTCCACAGCTATCAGAACTAGTGTGTTTTCTTTTGTGGGAGCTCTCAATGACCTTTTATATATTCCATAGACACAGAAAAGGAGTATGTCAAGGCTGTATATTGTCACCCTGTTTATTTAACTTATATGCAGAATACATCATGAGAAACACTGGGCTGGAAGAAGCACAAGCTGGAATCAAGATTGCCGGAGAAATATCAATAACCTCAGATATGTAGATGATACCACCCTTATGGCAGAAAGTGAAGAAGAACTAAAGAACCTCTTGATGAAAGTGAAAGAGGAGAGTGAAAAAGTTGGCTTAAAGCTCAACATTCAGAAAACAAAGATCATGGCATCCAGTCCCATCACTTCATGGCAAATAGATGGGGAAACAGTGGAAACAGTGTCAGACTTTATTTTTTTGGGCTCCAAAATCACTGCAGATGGTGATTGCAGCCATGAAATTAAAAGATGCTTACTCCTTGGAAAGAAAGTTATGACCAACCTAGACAGCATATTAAAAAGCAGAGACATTACTTTGTCAGCAAAGGTCCATCTAGTCAAGGCTATGGTTTTTTCCAGTAGTCATGTATGGATGTGAGAGTTGGACTATAAAGAAAGCTGAGTGCCGAATAATTGATGCTTTTGAACTGTGGTGTTGGAGAAGACTCTTGAGAGTCCCTTGGACTGCTAGGAGATCCAACCAGTCCATCCTAAAGGAGATCAGTCCTGGGTGTTCATTGGAAGGACTGATGTTGAAGCTGAAACTCCAGTACTTTGGCCACCTGATGCAAAGAGCTGACTCATTGGAAAAGACCCTGATGCTGGGAAAGATTGAGGGCAGGAGGAGAAGGGGACGACAGAGGATGAGATGGTTGGATGGCATCACCGACTCAATGGACATGAGTTTGGGTAAACTCCAGGAGTTGGTGATGGACAGGGAGGCCTGGTGTGCTGTGGTTCATGGGGTCACAGAGTCAGACACGACTGAGCAACTGAACTGAACTGATCTGAACTGATAGACACAGAGTCTGCCTAGTTGATTGTGTGGATTTAATCTGCAGCTTGTACAGCTGGTGGGAAGGTTTTGGGTCTTCTTCCTTAGCCACACTGCCCCTGGGTTTCAATTGTGGTTTTATTTCCACCTCTGCATGTGGGTCGTCCACTGGGATTTGCTCCTGAGGCTGCCCTGGAGGACTTGGGTTTGCCCCTGTGAGGGCCAGGTGTGGAGGTGGTGCAGCTGCTTGGGTTGCAGGGGTTCTGGCAGCACCAGGTACTCAGGGGAGTTGGTGGCTAGGGCAGCAGGAAATATAGTGCTCTAGAAGGGTATGGCAACCAGTATTGGCCAATATGCTCCAGTATTCTTGCCTGGAGAACCCCCCTCCCTGACAGAGAAGCCTGGCAGGCCACAGTCTACAGGGTCACAAAGAGTCAGACATGACCGAAGCGACCCTGCGTGCATAGATGCAAGACTTTTTTTGCCTGTGGCAGCTCTGCCCCAGTGAGAGTTGAGCGTGAAGGTGGCACAGCTGCTTGGCTTGTGGGGACCCTGGCAGCGCCAAGTGTGCAGGGACACGGACTGCCTCTGCCACAAGCAGATGGCCCTATCAGTCTTTTTTTGAGCCTCTTGTAGCTGGCGATCAGAAGGCCTCTTTGGCCAGTCTTTCTCCGTAGCTCCGCCTGTTCAGGCACTTAGAGGGCTCCCTTGCCTGGGGTCCTTCTCTGTTGTTGGTGCATCAGGCACATAGAGGGGCCCCCCTGGCTGGGGTCCTACTCTGTAGATCGGCACATCAGGCACTTAAAGGGGCACCCTGGGTGGGGTCCTACTCTGTAGTTTGGTGCATCAGTCACTTAAAGGAGCACCCTGGGTGGGGTCCTACTCTGTAGTTCAGTGCGTCAGGCATTTGATGGGCCAGCCTCTCTATTGTTCAGCTGCTGATGCTGGTGTGTGGGGAGAGAGAGGCTATGGTGATGGCTCCACCCCCTATGTGTGACTCAGCAGTATCGCCTTGCTTCCATGGCTGCCTGGCTTTCCTCCACAGGCATTTCCCACCACAGTCTCCTCCCTCACATCCCCTTGATCTGTCTCTCCACAGTCAACAGCAGCCCTCGCCCTGGGATTGCTCCACAATCCCTAAACTCCAGCTCCCAGCTGCTGTGCCTTCCAGGGGACCTGCATCCCTGTCTGGGGTATGTATGGCTGTGGCAAGGACTGTCTGATTCTCATTCCATTTAGGCTGCCACAGATCAGCTGTTTCACTCTCAGCCTTAAATGTTTCTCCTCTGACTCAGACAATTGCCCTGATGTGGGGATCAGACCCCTGCTTCAGTTCCCCCACCTGCCGAGGGCAGGTCCAGTCCTACTAACACTCTTTTTTCCCCCTAGTTCCTTCATCCTACCGAGTTTTGCGTGGTTCTATATATTCTTTTCCGCTGGTCAGGTACTCCTGTCTGCTCTCAGCTGGTGTTCTGCATGCACTTCTGTGTCTGAAGGTGTATTCCTGATGCATCCATGGAGAGAGATGTACTCCATGTCCACCTACTCCTGTGCCATCCTGTTCCCCCCATTAAAAAAAAAAATCTAGAAAAAAAAAAGCTCTGCACAGCAAAGGAAACCATCAATAAAATGAAAAGACAACCTATGGAATGGGAGAATATATTTGCAAATTATATATGTGACGAGACGGTAATATCCAAAATACGTAAAGACCTCACATAACGTAATAGCAAAAACCCAAGCAATCTGATTAGAACTAGGAAGATCTAATTAAACATTTTACCCAAGAAAACAAACAGATAACCAACACCCACATGAAAAGATGCTGAACACCACAAATCATCAGGGAAATGCAAATAAAAACCACAAATGAAATATCACCTCACAGCTGTCCCAATGACTGTTATGAAGAAGACAAAAAATAATAAGTGTTGGTGAGGATGTGGAGAAAAGAAAACTTTTGTGCACTACTGGAGGGAATGTAAATTGGTACAACCACTATGGAAAACAGTATGGGAGTTACTGAAAGAAAATTAGAAAGAGGAGTACAATATGATCTAGCAGTTTCACTTCTGGGTATTTATGCAACCAACATAAAAAGATACATATCTTCCCATGTTCACTGTAGCACTACTTTTAATAGCCAAGATATGGGAAAAAACTAAGTGTCCATCAGTGGACAAATGGGTAAAAAAAATGTCACAAGCACACACAAATATTATTCAGTCATTAAAAAAGAAGGAGATTTTGCCATTTGTTACCATATAGATGGACCTTGAGTGTATTATGCTAAGTGAAATAAATCAAACAGAGAAAAACAAGTTCTGTATGATCTCACCTGTATGTGGAATCTAAAAACCAAAATCAAGCTTAATAAACACACTGGTGGTTCTTAGGTCCAGAGGCTGGAGGGGTAGGTGAAATGAGTGAATGAAGTAATAATTACAAACCTCCAGTTATAAAATAAGTAAGTCTTGGGGATGCAATGTACAGCATGGTGACTATTGTTAATAATACTATATTGAATATTTGAAAATTGCTGCAAATAGATCTTAAAAGTTCTCATCACAAGGCAAAAAATATGTAACTATGTATGGTGATGGATGTTAGATCTATTTTGGTGAATACAAATGTTGAATTATGTTGTACACTGAAACTAATATAATGTTATATGTCCATTATCCATACTTAGTCACTCAGTCGTGTCTAACTCTTTGTGACCCCATGGACTGTAGCCTGCTAGGCTCCTCTGTCCATGGAATTCTCCAGGCAAGAATACTGGAGTGGGTTGCCATTCCCTTCTCCATGGGATCTTCCTGACCCAGGGATCAAACCTGGGTCTCCTGCATCACAGGCAGATTCTTTGTTGTCTGAGGTATATCTCTATAAAATTAGTAATTCATTTTTTGTTACTGTTGAGTTGGAATTTTTAGTCAAGTGGATTCTAATATCTGAAGGGGTAGAGGATTAGAAGTTAAAAAAAAGAAAGATCTTTCATGGAGAAAAGCAGAATGGCTGAAGAATGGGTTATACCTAAAGTTTCAGGGTGAGTTGAGTAATAAGGCAGAAATCTGCAGGTTCTTAGGGCTAAAAGACCTTTAGTGGGGATGGGGAAGGGTGTTGACTGGGGAGTGTGAGTGGGGTAGTGGTTTGTGGTAGGAGTAGCTTTAGTTTTTTTTAAGCCTTTACTTATTAAGAGCAGTTTCAGGTTTACAGTGAGAAATAAAACACCGTCTGCTTATCAGTAAACAAAGGATGTCACAGGAAACTTGGGATGAGAAAACAGGATACTGGCCCCAGATAGCTGAGGTGCATATCAAAGGAATGATTTCAGTGAGCCCAGACTCTTGCATCTTCCCATACATAGAAAAGCACTAAATTCCTTAACTTGAGATATCTGGTTTTCTTTAATTAACAATAATCTGATGTTCAGACTACCTGCCTTTTATTAGAACACTCTTATATAGCCCAGCTCCCCCCTCACCTCCTCGGAGCAGTTTTCTCAGGGTTACTTGAGATGCTGTTAGGCTTGAAGTTCTAAGAATGTCTGCTGAATAAAACATAACTCTGAACTTTTAGGGCATTTTTTCAATTGACAACAGCAAAGTTGAAGGGAAGGTATAGAGATTTCCTATAAGACCTCCTGTCTCATATGTGCATAGTTTCCCCCATTATCAACATCCCCTACCAGAGCAGTCTATTTGTGCTACTTGATGAACCTCTATCAATAAACCATTATCACCCAGACTTCATAGTTTACATTAGGGTTCACTCCTGGTGGTGTATATTCTACAGGTTTAGACAAATATTTAGTGACATGTATCCATTATTATGGCATCATGCAGAGTATTTTCACTGCCCTAAAAATCTTTTGTTCTCTTCCTGTTTGTCCCTCCCCAACCCTGCCCATTCCTGCAAACCCTGGCAACCGCTGATTTGTTATTTTGTAGTTTTTTTTTTTTTACTGTCTCCATAGTTTTGCCTTTTCCAGAATGTCATATAGTTGAATATATATATGTAGCCTTTTCAGATTGGCTTCTTTCATTTAGTAGTATACATTTAAGATTCCTCCATATCATCACCATTTCCATTTATGTTGAATAATATTCCACTAGCTAAATGTACCACTATTTATCCATTCACATGTTGGTTTGGCTTCTAAGTTTTGGCAATTATAAATAAATAAAGCTGCTATAATATATGTGTGTGACTGTGTTGGGGACCTAAGTTTCCAACTCCTTTGGGTAAACACCAAAGAGCAGACACCTTTTTTATTTCATTTACTTCTAAATTGTTTGAGACTTTTAGTAGTGATATTCATTAATTTTATAACTGATGTTAATTAAACACTTAGTAATTATATATAATTAAACTAAATGAAAAATATACATTAACTTGTGGACACATCAAACCAAGTGTGGGATAGAATCATTGCACTGTATTAGGCAATTGACCAGAAAGTAGAAATAGTGTCTTACAAGGGCCAATAAGGCATTAGGAGTGCACACAATTTGATTTCTTAAATGTATTCTCTCAAACACATTTAAATTAAATGATTATGAGTGGAATCATTTGGTACTAAGTAAGCTATTATCTAAGATACCAGTTTTCACAGGAAACAAAAAGTCCATAAAAGCATAAAATTCTGTTAAGTCCATTAGTAAAGAAATTTCCTAAAATGATGGAAATATTTATATTTAACAGACAAGCAAATACTTTTCCAGTGAAGAATTAGAACTAACAGAGATGAAACACTCTCCTGAAGTGCAGTGCTGTTCAGGCCATGGTGCTCATCAGTGAAATGAGGAGGGTGGATGGCAAGAAGACTCCATTAGATGGATGAGCAGTTCCTGCTTTTGGGAAGGGAGTGTTTCCACAGCTTTTTCCTTCAGAGTTTTCCTTTTCACTTAGTACCATCTTTGAGTCATCTTAGTATGCTATTTCCTCTATACTTAGAAAAGGTATATTTTTAGTGGGTTCATTTATCCTTCTCTTCAGCAAAGCAAAGCAGTATACTCACCAGAGGCAAAATACCCATGGTGCAAAGAGCAGGGGCAGAGTGGGGGTGAGGGGAAATGAGGCATCAGTCAGTCAGTTCAGTCGCTCAGTCGTGTCTGACTCTTTGCGACCCCATGAATCGCAGCACACCAGGCCTCCCTGTCCATCACCAACTCCCGGAGCTTACTCAAACTCATGCCCATCGAGTCAGTGATGCCATCCAGCCATCTCATCCTCTGTCGTCCCCTTCTCCTCCTGCCCCCAATCCCTCCCAGCATCAGGGTCTTTTCCAATGAATCAACTCTTCGCATCAGGTGGCCAAAGTACTGGAGTTTCAGCTTCAGCATCAGTCCTTCCAATGAACACTCAGGACTGATCTCTTTTAGGATGGACTGGTTGGATCTCCTTGCAGTCCAAGGGACTCTCAAGAGTCTTCTCCAACACCACAGTTCAAAAGCATCAATTTTTCGGTGCTCAGCTTTCTTCACAGTCCAACTCTCACATCCATACATGACCACTGGAAAAACCATAGCCTTCACCAGACAGACCTTTGTTGGCAAAGTAATGTCTCTGCTTTTTAATATGCTATCTAGGTTGGTCATAACTTTCTTTCCAAGGAGTAAGCGTCTTTTAATCTCATGGCTGCAGTCACCATCTGCAGTGATTTTGGAGCGCCCCCCAAAAAAGTCTGACACTGTTTCCACTGTCTCCCCATCTATTTCCCAGGAGGTGATGGGACCAGATGCCATGATCTTAGTTTTCTGAATGTTGAGCTTTAAGCCAACTTTTTCACTCTCCTCCTTCACCTTCATCAAGAGGCTTTTTAGTTCCTCTTCACTTTCTGCCATAAGGGTGGTGTCATCTGCATATCTGAGGTTATTGATATTTCTCCCGGCAATCTTGATTCCAGCTTGTGCTTCTTCCAGCCCAACGTTTCTCATGATGTACTCTGCATATAAGTTAAATAAGCAGGGTGACAATATACAGCCTTGACATACTCCTTTTCCTATTTGGAACCAGTCTGTTGTTCCATGTCCAGTTCTAACTGTTGCTTCCTGACCAGCATACAGGTTTCTCAAGAGGCAAAGGGAGGTAGATTCAGACAGGAAATAATATTATTGTGTTCTCAACTACGCATGCCAGGCATTACACTTACTTTGCCTTGTTTAATCTTCCCAAGAATCCTGCGATCTAAGTTTTATCTCCATTTTACAGAATAAGGAAATGAAGCTAAGAGCATTTAAACAACTTGTGTAGGTTGCACAAGAAATGTCTCCATCGTCTGTCGCAGGTCTAAAATTTTAGCCCAAATGGATCCGGCCTCTAGCACATCCTTTTCCACAATAGCAGTGAGCTCTGGTTAAGAAACCAAAGACTGAGAGCCACGTAACTCCTATGTGGGGCTGGGCAAGTGCCAATGCCTCACTTAGAAACATTGAAAGTCTAATATTTTAAGAACACCTTTGAGGTTAGACTGAGCAAATCTGCAGAACTAAATTTGCATGCATCTTCTGCAAATAAGGTTGAAAGAACAAGTACATGGGTATTTACCACATTCAATCCTCCTTTCTTAAATTATTTAAGGAACAAGATTGGGGGCTGGTGGTATAAATAAATACCCAGGAAAATGAGAGAAGGCAGCTTTCACTTTAGAAAAGTTATTCAGTGCAGAATGATATGTCATATTTTGAATGCACATTAAGTGATATTGTGAAGGTTACTGTAGAGGGGGTGATGATGTCCAAGTCACTGTCAATGGTCTCTTATTTCAAGGAACATTTGACATAAAGTTTAAATAAAAAATCATTTTGACCTGTGAAACTTGGAGTGAATGTAACTAACACCAACTGGGTTACTCAAAGTTTGCTGGTCCCAGCAAACTGTTAGTCCACAGACTGTTACTAGTCTGTGGTAAGCACAGGGATTGGGAATAAGCATGTAAAAGCTTCTATAAAAATTTGACATTACTGTAACACTATGTGATCAGTGGGCTTGCATTTTGTGTGCTTTTTAATACTTTCCTAATAATTTATTTTCATTGTAATTTATAAAATTATTGGTCTGTGACAATAGCTTGAGAAACACTGACCTATGTGATGTGAATTATGATGTTAATTAAGGTCTATCCTAGTGCATATTAAGCCATATGAAGATGTATGGCTTCTGTCTCTGATTCTTTATTTTATTCCTTAAAGAAAAATGAGTGCTGTTAGTCACTTATTAAATCTGCTTTTGTTGACTGACTTAGTCTCAGATGTGATAATACAAAGTACAGCCATGCTGGCATACTACAGGCAAAGATGACGGGTAAATTGGTTCTCTATGGGAGGCTCAGTGTATTTCAGAATAGAGAAATAACAGTTCAGTGCATATTCTAACAAATATAATCATGATAGCCTTAATTTAAAAAATATAACACTTGAATATTCTGACTCTTAAACAGCTCTTTGTTAAATGCCTTGAATGTGTTATTGTGTTTGCCTTGAATTTTTAAAGGGAGTTTTATTTTTATCTTGAGTCTGCTGAGAATACATACTTCATATTTACTTCTCTAATTTCTCATATGCCAATGAAATCTTCCAGTATTCATAAGTAAAGTCCTTTGCTGCTCAGCTATAACAGAGTTTTGTGATTTCAGATGATTATTTCAACCCATAGCCAAGCTGTCCCTAATGATGTTTAAAACCTCAGAAGTTGCTCTAAAATACGTCTGCACCATTGAAGGGCCTAGCATCAACCATTTCTCTTCCCATAAAATTCTGGAGCTCTCAGTTCCTGTGCTGTTGTAGCAGCAAGAAAGAGGGCTGATCCAGGGCTGGGGCAGAGGAAGATGGCTCATCCAGAGGCCAGTGGGTCATAGCAAGCTCTGTGGTGGTTCTTCTCCAGTTACAAAGAGGCCCAGCAAGGTCATGGGTCAACCACTAATTCTACCTCTGGGCCACTTTTGATCCTGGCTTGTGGGGTCTCAATTCCCTGACCAGGGATTGAACCCAGGCCACTGGCAGTGAAAGCCCTTAATCCTAACTGCTAGGCCACCAGGGAACTCCCTCTGGGCCACTTTTAAGGGATATGAGGCGTCACTCTTTTTCTTAAGGCTTTCTTTTCTTTCATAAAACTAGCCCCTTCTGGAGGGGTCTCCTCAGCCTCCCGTATTGTTATCATTGATAGCAAGCAGTCAGTTTCTCTGCACTTCAAGGGCCTTTCTTGCCCAGACCCTAATGCAGGAAGGTACACCCACACCTTCTTAAACCCCTGCCCAGTATTTGTCCTCTTCTGGTCTGGAAGGATCTCTTCTTCTGTATAAACCTTCTATTAGTGCCTTTGATTTGTGTGTTCTCTAAATAAAAGTAATTTGGCATTTAACTGACACTGAATCATTTTGATCAGTGTAAACATATTTTTTCCAAAAACAGTCCACTATATTGTTCCTTGTGAGTGATAACAGTATATTTTAATTTCACTTCATTTTGCATGGTGTATGTTTTCATAGCATGCGTTTCTAACCAGTTTTATAGTCTCTATTAACATTTTAATGATGAAATCATGGTAAACTTACAGCATATGAACAAATTAACAAATACAGTGGTATTTGTAGTATTTTAGAAACAGTTGTGACAGCTAAAAGTCAATGGACATATTTTTAAAAATTCTCTGGAAGGGAGCACATGAAATGTGGTTATACACTGAACTCTGGTGACTCAGAGTAAAGGACACAATTGTACAGAAGACGTGTGTCAATCATGGGTCCTACTTTTAGCAGTCAGAGTACCCTGGTAAAACAGTTTCTGACCTTCAGATTGTCATGTTTTATTTACAAGATCACAGTGTGGCGTACTTAGCTGATGTTGCTTCAGGGTCTCTGAGGTCTGAACACATGAAGACATAACACAAAGAACCTACTCTTTTCACCAATGATTTTTGTACTCTCAGTGAGCTTGCCTGGTGCTCAAAGCCATTGTAATTTCTATGGAATCTGTAAAACAAATCAATTCCCTAATTTAATTCAGCAGGAAAAAACGTGTGTTTGACATGTAGTGATTCAAGTCAGATTAAAACATTTATATTTGGGGAAAATCTCATAGTCATATTTTTTTCCTTTCACATTTAAAGGTCCAGTATTTTAAAATCTAAATTCCTCAGTTTCTATGAACAATCCTTACATATAGTATAAATAATTAATTTCAAGTATTTATAGAGCCAGTTAGACTACATATT
Organism: Odocoileus virginianus; assembly: GCF_023699985.2. Taxonomy (NCBI): domain Eukaryota; kingdom Metazoa; phylum Chordata; class Mammalia; order Artiodactyla; family Cervidae; genus Odocoileus; species Odocoileus virginianus. The sequence continues at coordinate 1,070,929 of NW_027224266.1, forward strand.
CCAAGAGTTCAACCAGTGTTCCTTATTCTACTATTCTTTTAAAAAAAATCAATGATATGAAATATCATATTAATGATATGAAAATAAAGCTTTTTTTCCCAGTATGGAAAATAACAAAATTGTCACCAAAGTATTTATTAGCTGAAGTAATTGATCACAGGGTGGTTTTTTTTTAACTTGGCCTTTTCAAGAAGCTGTATTCTGTGATCATTCTTAAAAGCTTCTACTGTGAACATTGTTACTTTAAATGGTCTGCTTGCTATGTTTAGCTACAAGATGCTTGACAAAGAACAGTGCACATGCTTGATAAACTCTTCATAAATTTATTATAAGGCAATATCTATTTGTCAGTCCTTGAGTCATTACTTTTGGCATCAAGCTAAGATTCAAATGGAAGGTGAACATAAAGCCTCTGCAATTATTTCAAATGACTAATATATATCACAAGGAGGGGCTAATGAGAGCAAATGAAATAACATTTGCTGGCAACATGATGGTCACTCTTATAAAACCAAGAAGTAGTTGAAATTTAAAGTTGATTAGGATCTGTTAAACCACAGGTGAGCGAGTGGTATAAAAATAAATCTAGATTAACAGCTATTTTCATTGCATTTTTCTAAGTATCATTATACATAGTTTATCCAAAATTTAATCAAGTTTCTGATGTGCTAGTTACTATTAAATTGTATTCAAATAATACTCATTGACTGCCCTTGTGCTAGGTACCACTGAGGTTATGACCTAATGCTTAGCAAACAGAATTTTAAATACATGGCTGTGATCATATGTTTAGTGATCTAGAGAAAGGACTGAATTCCTATTAAAATTCAACTCCCATCAAGATTAGATTTGGTGGTTTCAATAAATCTCTTTACAGATTATTGGGCTAATGTGGTCACAAATCATATATCATCTACCTCCACTGGTGTCTGCCCTCTAGGATATTAAACACAATTGGGAAGACAAGATATACAGACATGAAAAGTTAATCATCCTAGACAGTGATATAAGAGCTATCACAAGGAAATGCATGATTGAATGTTAAATGATGCCTGTTGTCTCTGAACCAGTGACGAATATTGCTATATACAGAAGAAGTCAAGCCAAGATAAGCTAAAGGAGTTCAGAGAGGGGAGAGAGGAACGTGATCTGAAGTTCACAGAGACAGTTTCGAAAAGAGGCAAGAATGGGAGATGACCCTCCAAGAGCAGGTGGACTCTGCAGAGATGGAGAGAAAGGCAAAGTGTGACCAGTAGCTCTGTGGTTTGAACCCATGTCCTCAATTCTGCTTATTTTATCTTCGGATTATTCTGTCTATTCCTATGGAAGACTGCCCACTGCTTAGTAAAACCCTCTTATTTCTGGGCCAGGCTATGTTTCTCAGTTATGTATGGCCACGTGGCTGATTTCTAGAAAATGAAATAAGTGGAAATGTATTAATTATCTACTGTCACATAACAAATTACCCTGCAGCTAAGCTGCTTAAAACAATAGACATTTATTATCTCCTAGTTCCTGAGGGTCAGGCATTTAGGAGTCTATTAATAAGGTGGTCTGGTTCAGCACCTCTTATGAGGCTGCAGTCAAAGTGGGGCTACAGTCATCTGAAGGCTTGCTTTGGGCTGGAGGATCCACTTTCAAGCTGGCTCACTCACACGTCTGTTGGTGGGATGCCTCTGGGCCATCTGTGGGTTGCTTGAATGTCTTCATAAGATGGCAGCCAGCTTCCCTCAGTTATTTAAGAGTAAAACTCAGCCTTGGAAGTCACACACTGTCATTTCTGCGATATTGTATTTGTTCCACAGGTCAATCCCATTCAGTATGGGAGGGGCTCAGTATGATCAAGACCAGGAGGCAGGAGCTATCTCAAAGGCTGGCTACCAGAGGAAGAAAGAATTCCCACATGCTGCTTCAAGTGCATTTCCTTTTCCTGCTGACTGAAATGAAACACTCTTAGGGCAACTGGGGACATACATGTTAAAGGCAGTAGCCCCTCTGTCAGCCTGGGTCTTGAGTGACTGCATGGAGGAGTCTGTTGATCTGTTTACTAGTATTAGTAAGTGAACAAGAAATCAAGTTCTACTGTATTTCAGCCATTGTACAGTTTTGGGTCTATTTGGTTCAGTAGTTACTACATGCCAAGCAGCGTTAAGTCCCATTCGTTAAGTCCCAGCGTTAGGTCAATCATTGCAGTGTCTTCTCCTGAAGCAAAGTCAAGCACCATAGAATGTTGAGGGAATGAGTGGACTATCTCTGTTACATCCCTTTGTCCTGTGGTGCTTTTTAAAAATTTTCCACAAGTATCATTTGAGTGCCTACCGTATGTCAGGCCTTGTTCAAACTGCAAGGGGAAGACCTATAACAAAACAAAGTTCTAGCTTCATAGAGCTTGTATTCTAATGAACCATCTAGTCGAGGCCTCTTGATGAACACACCAAAAAGTTTGCCAGTGTTTGTCTTCAGGGGGTTAAAAACTGTAAAGGCATCTGCTCAATCTCCCAATCTGATGGAGGCCTGAGAGATTAGTGTTTCCCCTAATTGTGCTCTAGACCAGTGTTAGTGCTTCTCAGGATTTTACGCACACAGAGGTCACCCAGGGATCTTGTTAAAATATAAGATCTGATGTTCTGGCCAGGGTGTTGCCTGACTTTGTATTTCTAACAAAGCTTAATGCTTGCTCTAACAAGGTTCTAAGGATCACTAGTTACTTGGTGTTAAGGATATCCTATGTAAAAGGATTTCACATTCAAATAATAAGATGTTGCCCTGGTTCCTGACTGCTTTCTAATTCCTGGTGCCAGTCCTATCAGAAGCCTACCAGTACTTTCTACCTTGTGCTCTGTGAGATGACCCTCTATAACATATTTACCTTTTGAAATTTAAGCCACTTTGAGAGAATTTCTGCAATTCCTACCCTCCCCCCACCCCTCAGCCCCAAACACCTCGAGTAAAGGCCAAGAGACTCAGGCGCAGGGAATGAAGGAGAAACACAGTCAGGCTGCAGAGTTGAGGGCAAAGTCAAAGCACTGAAGCTGCAAGGGGAACACGAAACCGATTTCCCAAGAGCCTGAAATAGCACACACTCTCCTGCCGCTTCTAAGCCTCAGTTTCCTCACTGATAAACACAGGATTTGCTGTGAGAATCAAGCAGGATGATGTGCTGGGATCTCATAACACTGATAATCTAGGCACAGGGCCATCATATTTTTCTTCTGTAAAGAACCACCTGCATCCAGGGTCTGGGAGAATAAAGTGGGATGATGACCAAAAGCAATTAGCAATTTGCTGGCACTGAACAAATGTTAGCTACTGGGAACCCAGCTGGATTTAAGAGAGAAGAATTAACTGCTTTTCCCCACAGATAGAGGAGAACTGGCATGTTGAAAAAAAGAAAGATAGCCCTGGAGAGGGAAGGTCATTGATGGAGGCTGCAGGAGGGAAGGGGACAATAGAAGGAACCAGGTCATCCACATCTCATCTCAACGCAAATGTCTTGAACACACTAGAACCAAGATGATTCCTGAAGAAATACCCCACCTTGACTAAATAGTAGTTGCTGACCAAGAAGAAACAGCTCAATTATTCTTAAAACATACCTGTTCACATTATTATTTGATAAAATCTGGTGGTTGGGGCTGCTGCCCATTGTCTCCTGCCCAGATGGGCTCTGTGGCCTAGTGCTCTGGTCCCTGCTGCCTGTGATCACGAGCCCAGGCCTTTGAGGGGTCGCCACCAAGGCTTCCCTCAGCCCCCAGGAAAGAGCATGACAGCCACCAATGACCACTACTGGGGCCACCTGGGCTCCAATTCCAGTAACAGCTCCATCCCCCACCATCCCGGTGTCCCCAAAGCCCAGCCCGGACACTGGTGGGGTAGCTTCTTTTTTGGGAAATCCACTCTCCTGGTCATGGCCACAGTGTTGGAGTCCCCAGAACACCCTGGATCTTCCCAGGCCTCCAGAGCCCCCTTCTCCTCCTTCACCTCCTCGAGACTAAGCAGGGTGCAGCCAGAAGCAGCAGTTGGTTTTTTTAATATCAAAACAGCAAAACAGCAAAAAGGAAATGGCTACTACCCAATTGCTTTGCTACCCAAGCCACACGAGAACCTTCCTGACACCCCCATAACTCTGCCTTGCACCAGTGGACAATAAACTCCAAGCAGACAGAAAAAGATAAAGTCAATCCTCTACAATTCAAATTGTCCAGATGAAGATTGCAATTTTCACATATCAGCTATTTTGTTTATGTATCTAGAAAAAACAGCTCAATTTATATAAAAATATATGTTTAGTAAAGGTATCTTTATCTTTATAATATATTTTTATTTTTATATTTATGTAAATATTTTGTATTTATCTTTATAATAGTTTATCCATTGTAGCTTAAACTCCCAGGCAAAGATTCCATTTCAGTTTTCAAGTATTAACTTTATTTTCCATGCTTGTGTATCTTTGTATCCCCAACTTGTCAGCAGAGAGAGAGAGAGAGAGAGAAGGTCCTAAGGTTTCTAAAGTACATGTTCTTGGGGTGATGGTGATAGGGAGCAGGACCCTGCGGGGCTCCTGGGCACAAAAGCCTTTCTGTGTCCCCTTATTATTTCTTGATTACAGGAAATAGGCTTCATTCAGCCTCCAGACCTTCCCTGAGTTCCAAGGGCAGGTTCAAACAGTTGCTAATCAGGGAAGGGAGGGGATGCAGAGACAAAGGAGGAGCAGTCAGGAGAAACAATAGTGCAGCCTTGGGGTAGAGACCTGGTCCCCTCTCATGGTATACAGAACAATATCTTTGAGCTGTTTGCAGATACTGAAACCCCCACCAGGTGGGAGAAGTTAAATTTAATGATGGTCTGCTGCCCACAAGCATAGTAGACACCACACCTGTTGGAACCAGGATGATGATGCTGATGCCCACGTACCTCACCACCAACCAATCAGAAGAATGTCCACAAGCTGATCACGCTCCTCTTTGAACCATTACTATAAAACTCCTCACTACCCTCTCCAGGTTGGGACACACAGTTTTGAGGGCATTAGCCCACTGTGGCCCCCTTTGCCTGGCAAAGCAATAAAGCTATTCTTTTCTACTTCACCCAAAACTCTGTCTCTGAGATTTAATTTGGTGTCAGGGTACAGAGGCTTCAGTGGAAATGTTCTGTGTCATGCTTGTGGTAGAGTTAACACAACTCTGTGTATTTGTCAAAATTCAGAGAACTGTATACCTAAAAGGGTGACTTTTTACTGAGTACAAATGATACATTAATAAACCTGATTTAAACCAAACCAAAATGAAAAAAAGATCACATCCTTGAACCACGAAGTAAGAGGGCATGTAAGCAGATTTTAAAACCTGATTTTAAACTGAACTAGGAAAGAAAAGTTCCAATGTTGTAATCCAAATGACCATAAAGGAAAATCTAGACTGTTACCTCTCAGTAGGTCATGTCAGCCATGGCCCTGTGCACACTCAGCCCTGAAAGTGAAAGTCGCTCAGTCGTGTCTGACTCTTTGTGACCCCATGGACTATACAGTCCATGGAATTCTCCAGGCCAGAATACTGGAGTGGGTAGCCTTTCCCTTCTCCAGGGGATCTTCCCAACCCAGGGATTGAACCCAGGTCTCCTGCATTGCAGGTAGATTCTTTACCAGCTGAGCCACAAGGGAAGCCCACTCAGCCCTAAACAGGGAGGCAAAAGCACCAAGCGAAGGCCCTCGCTGATCCAGAAGGAACACATACCCCCTCACCCCCAGGAGCCACGGTAGGTCGTCTCACGTACAATCCCGCAAGCCATGATGTTTCAAAATCAGACTTCTGGTTGCAATTGAAAAATATTTGCCTCCTGCCTGCGTGTTTGCACCCTCACTGTATTCAAGTTTCTGCTCAAATGTCCCTTGGCAGAAAGGCCTCCCTTGACAGCCCTGTGCCAAATAACCTCCTCACTCTTCACTCCATCCACTTGCTCTGACTGGCTGTTTTCCTTCATAGCACTTGTCTCTATGGGACATTGTCATATGCACATATATAAAATGGAGCTTATAGTCTAGTAGGAAAAGAACTAACTCACAATTCACACAGATGATCGCTTCTCCCTCCACTAGGCTGTAAGCATCATGAGGATAGAAGGCTTTATCTTTTCTGTTCACTGCCACAGTCTCAGCACTCGAGTGGTGCTTGGTATATAATAGGTGCTCAGTAAATATTTGAAGAATAAAGCGAAGAGGAGAATTAATTTCTGAATCCAATCCATGGCAAAAAGGATAAATAATAGCACTAAGGGCATGAATGCCCTCAGGGCTCCCTTTGACCGATAGGCTGGGCTGCTGCCCTGTCTGGTGTCCTTCATGATCTTAGTGAGCTGCATCCTGGTGACTTCAACGAAGCTCCAGTTTACCCGATCACAAGTCTACAGCCAAGGACAAACGGTTTCTCTCTCTCAACTCCAGGTTGCAGCGCCCTGGGGAAGTGTTCAGATTGGCCTGTCTCCCACAGATGTCCAGAGCAGCCTGGAAAAAGCCACAGAGCATCTCATGTCTCCCTCTCCGATCCTGCTTGCTCTAGGGATTTTGGAGCTGTTGCCCCACTTTTAATTGTGAGGCTTTAGAGCTCTGTAGCAGATGCTGTTGGAGCCCAGCCTGTTACCTCCTGGATCCCTTCAGCATCTCTGCACACTCCTGCTCCCCACTGCATGCTCTCTCAGCAGCAGCACCTTCCCCTCCTTCCTGGAGGACCACCCCGGCTGCCGGCACCCACTTGGCCTGGGTGAAGAGAGAGCTGCAGGAGCCCCCAGGTAGCTTCTGACCAATGACTGACAGTCCAGGAGTGCAACTCCAGTCCCCGTGCTCCCAGTGGCGGACAACTCTGGGGTGTGACCACCACCGCCTGCAGAGCTCCCTCAAGACGGAGCCCACGTTACCCTCCATGGGCTTGCTGGCTGCAGCACCGTTGCTCGGCCCCCTCCCTCCCCATGCCCCCTCCCCGCTCCCCTCCTTGGCAACACCTACTAATAAATCACTTTCATGTGAATTCTCATCCCGATTTACATGTGGGAACTCAACCTACAAGAAGCTCTGTGTGGGCCTTTAGCTCTCCACTGATTTGCCATAAGTTTTTCAAGAGAAAATCTTTTCATAGATTCTGGTCTCCCCTCCACACATGTGCATTACAGGAATGTTTACCTATTTGCTTTTAATATGTTCCAGTCCTTAGAGATCTTTCTCCTCTTCCCTGTTTTCACATGGGATCCTTTCTGTTTATTAGATCTGCTCATTTTCCCTTATGACTTTGCTTTTCACTTCCCTTTTCACTTTGCTTATGACTGATGGTTTGTCTAGCCATCCTAACTCAACATGTTAGAGAAACACTTCTATTTTCCCCTCTTATTTTCCAAACCTTTCTTCTATACTAGATTCCTGCTCAAGATAGCTCAGGGCTCCCCAGGTGGCTCAGTGGTAAAGAATCTGCCTGCTAATGCAAGAGACATGGATTTGATCCCTGGATTGGGAAGATCCCCTGGAGGAGGAAATGGCAACCACTCCAGTATTCTTGCCTGGGAAATCCCATGGACTGGTGGGCTACAGTCCATGGGGTTGCAAAAAGTCAGACACAACCGAGCATGCATGCAAGATATCTCAAGGTCATGTTTGAGTTCACATTAATTTAATCATTATTAACCATACTTTTCCTAGTTTACATCTCTGAAAAGAGGAAATACAATAAAACCATCAGAACAACCCGTGGGAATCTTTACTTTTTAACTATTTTCTAAAACATTATTTAATTCAGTTCAATTCAGTGAAACTCTTAATAATTATCAGATAAATTTATATATACATCATTGTGGAAAATAATAAAACAAGTCCCAAGTATCTACAATTCAGGCTCAATTGAGATAAACACTGAAATCAGAGGCTACGAGTTTCAAATAGAAAACACAAAGAGAATGTCTAAGACATGACAGACACAAGCATTTTTGACAAATGAAAACACTGGATTAACATTACCCTTTGCCTAGACAGATAAAGGCGAAGTTTAGCAAATATTTACCTACAAGTTTTCATAACATTTAAGCTAAATCTTTGCTTCTATATATTGTCATTATATAGTTGAATTTCTAAGGTTGTTTACTGAAAAGGGGCAAAGAACATTTCTATAATCTTGCAAGGTTTGTTTTAGTAACCCTAAAGATTGTTGACTTGTAACCCTGAGACTATGAATGTTTATGACAGGAAACTGCATGTTAGAATGGTTGGGGTAGAAATTTGTGCTTGTTTGCTTAAGCTGGTAAATTGTGTTTGTCCTAGGAGGTTGACTTTACTCACCAACTCTTTGATAATTGATCTGTCATTTTTGACCTCACTGATCCAGCTCTAATTAACTCAACAAGTAAAAGAATGTGCAGATTAGTTTGGAATTAAGGACATCGCTGAAGGCATTTTTCGGGAAAAGTAATTTTACCAACAAAATAAATATGTGACTAACAGAAGAACTCTAAAACCTGAATATGGATCACAGCACTTTGTAAAAGCCCCAAATCAGAAACTATCCAAATACTGCCTGATGATAGTTGGATAAATACACTGTGATATATTTACACAGTGGAATAGTATACAGAAATGAGAATGAATGATTTACAAACAGACGCAATATAGTTGTGCTGGGGCTCATAAACAAAATGTTGAGTGAAAGAAACCAGACACAAAAGAGTACATATTGTATGCTTCCATTCATTTAAAGTAAAAAACAGGCAATACTAAACTGAGGGTCAAGATAGTGTTTACTTTGGAGCAGTGATGCCTGAAAAGGAAATGGCAACCCACTCCAGTGTTCTTGCCTGGAGAATCCCAGGGACGGGAAGCCTGGTGGGCTGCCATCTACGGGGTCGCACAGAGTCGGACACGACTGAAGCGACTTTGCAGCAGCAGCAGCAATGCCTGAAGGGGGCATGATGAGGGTGCTCTGGGTAGTTGATACTGTTCTATTTCTTGAGTTATAGGTTACTCTAACTATATATATTTATATATAACTTAAGCAATATATTTTACTATATATACTTATTCCTGAGTATTTTATTCTTTTAGATGCTATTATAAATTGGAATATTTAAAAATTTCTCTTACTGATACTTCATTTTTAGTATACAGAAACACAAATTTATTTTTAGATATTTTTCCAATGTTGATTTTGTTTTCTGCAACTTTACTAAATTCATTTATTCTAACCATTTTTTGGTGGAGTACTTAGGATTTTTATATATAGGATCATGTCATCTACAAACATAGACAATTTTATTTCTTCGTTTCTGATTCAGATGCCTTTTATTTCTTTTTCTTGCCTAGCTGTTCTATTAGGACTTCCATACCATGTTGAATAAAAGTGACAAAAGGGGGCATCACTGTCTTATTCCTGATCTTAGAAGAAAAGCTTTCAATTTTTCATTGTTGAATATGATGTTAGCTGTGGGTTATATACAGTCAACCCTTGAACAACACAGGTTTGAACTGGGTGGGTCCACTAATACATGGGGTTTTTGAATAGTAAATAAGGTACTACATGATGTGTGGTTGGGATTGGTTGAATCTGCAGATGCAGAACTGTAGATATGGAGAGCTGATGATGAGACTTGAGCATCCTCAGAGTTTGGTATCTGTGGTTGTCCCTGGTGGCTCAGATGGTAAAGTGTCTGCCTGCAATGCAGGAGACCTGGGTTCAGTCCCTGGGTTGGGAAGACCCCCTGGAGAAGGAAATGGCAACCCACTCCAGTATTCTTGCCTGGAAAATTCCATGGATGGAGGAGCCTGGCAGGCTACAGTCCATGGGGTTGCAAAGAGTTGGACATGAGTGAGAGACTAACACACACACAGTGGTGGGTCCTGGAACCAATTCCCTGTGGATACTGAGGGAAAACTGTATGGAATTTATTATGGTGAGGTACATTCCACCTATGGGCTTCCCTGATGGCTCAGTGGTAAAGAATCTACCTGCCAATGCAGGAGACACAGGAGATGTGGGTTCGATCCCTGGGTCAGGAAGATCCCCTGGAGAAGGAAATGGCAACCCACTCCAGGATTCTTGCCTGGGAAATCCTACAGACAGAGGAGCCTGGCAGGCTACGGTCCATGGGGTTGTGAAGAGTCGGACATGACTGAGCATGCAACACATTCCATCTATACCCAATTTGTTGAGAGTTTTTATCATGAAAGGATGTTGAATTTTGTCAAATGCTTTCTCTGCATCTATTGAGACATTCATATGATTTTTGTCCTGCATTTTGCTCATGTGGTGTATCACATGTATTAACTTGTATATGTTGAACCATCTTGAACCCCAGGAATAAGTCTCACTTGATTATGATGTGTGATCCTTTTTATGTACTGTGGAATTCATTCTGCTAATGTTTCATTGAGGATTTTTACATCAATGTTCATCAACAATATTGATCTGTAGCTTTCTTTTATTGTGATGTCCTTGTCCAGATTTTGTATTGGGGTAATGCTGGCCTGGTAAAATGAGTTTGGAAGTGTTCCATCTTCTTCAATTTCCTATTGGTATTTTTAAATGGTCATACTGGCTACTGTTGGAACCTGATGGGTTCTTGTAGGTGGGTATGTGAACCTGGACAGATACAACAATAATAACAATGAACATCCAGACAAGAATAAAAACACAAAATCTGGGATGTGACAGGGTGGTAAGGTGAGGCAGGGAAAGATTGGAAACAATTACTTACCGTTTTCTATGATAGGAAAACACAGCTCCAGGTCTTGATCACAAATATTAGCAATCCAAATAAGCCCACTGGTGGACACTCAATACCACAGTGTTGCAACAGTCCTTTTGCTTTGCCTTAACCCCATAATCATTGCTCAAATATATCCATGGGAACTTTCATTGCACAATTCTCCCATAGATGCATCCAAAAATCCTGACCATCAGAACTGTGGATTGTTTTAGTCATCTCCAGATTTTGCCCATGAACCTGTGATTTAGTAAAGAGATGCTTCACCCACCTCAGGAATCAGCAGAAGCCTGTCATCAAGTAGTTGCATATCCTCCAGTTCAGTGGGTAAAGTGTTACCACACTAAACCTGGGTTGTGAGTCTAGAAGCCTTGAACTCAGTCTAATTCTTTGTTTCAACAGTACTCAAGCAAGATGTTATCTGTTAATGAATATCTAGGTGAAGATGATTCTTGCTTTAAATATGAGAGGAGGGGAAAGAGAGGGAAGAATTTCTGATGCAAAGTCAAGGCTAGAGTTTACAGTTGGGTGCTCTCATCATCACATTTATCAAAGGTTATTTATTTTTGTTTACAGTGAAACAAAGTCTAACCCACAGGCTCTCAGCTAGGCACGATGAAACAAAACAGAGATTATAGTTTTGAAATTCAAGGCAAATTATGTTTTGACTTGAATGCTTTTGATTAGTTCTGCTGACAAATAAGTTTGCTTAAAAATTAGAGGGGAAAGAGACATTCTCTAGGTGTTAAAGTAGGAAAAATATAGCCCTTCTGAGATGCTTTATTCCTCCCAAACCCTGACACTCCATATGCTTTATAGACTAAGAACTTCTGCCCGTTTTTAGTATACCAAAAAGCTAAATCTGCATGGAGAAGTGTGGCATGAATCAATGTCTTTTGGTTAAGAAGAAGATACCCTGTGAAGTCATTTTAAACCAAGCTTTGAATGGAGTCAATGTTTAGTATGAAGAGTGAAAAAAAAGTCCATGACTTAGAAAAGCAGATGCACAGTGTGGAATTTTAGAGCTAGATATTTATTGACAGATAACAACTTGCAAAGTACTGTTGGAGCAAAGAATTAGGCTGAGTACAAGTCTTCTGAACTCACAACCCAGGCTTGGTGGGTTAAAACTTCACCCACAGAACTGGACGGTGGCAAATACTTGATGACATGACATTAGGATGTCACCTTCTCCCACCTCCTTCCTTGCAGTATGTGTGTCCAATGTGGATGTGTCAGGTCAAACTAGGAGCCAGAACTTAAATTGGTACAACCCCATTTGCATAGTGTTAACTATGTAACTAGAATTTCAACATTTGTGCCATTGCTTTGTCTTTCCCAAATTTATTTTCTGAATTAGTTAATCCTTGCAAAATGGAATAACATTTAATATTTTGAAATCTTCAGAGATGATGCTGAAGACTTAAACTTGAAATATTCTACAATCTCTTAGTTGCAACACATTTTCTTATTGATCATTAAAACGTAAAGGTATTGGGACTTCCCTGGTGGTCCAGAGGCTAAGACTCTGTGCTCCCAATGCAGGGGGCCTGGGTTCAATCCCTGGTCAGGTTTTGTTGAACCACATGCCTCAACAAAAGAGTTCACATGCTGCAACTAAAGATTCTCCACACCTCAACTAGAGATCTTCCATGCAACAATGAAGATCAAAGATCCCGTGTGCCACAGCTAAGACCTGGCACAGACAAATAAATAAACAAAACTTTAAAAAAACGTACAGACACCAATGACCCAAACTCTCTAAGTGAAGTGAAAGTCGCCTCTGACTCTTTGCGACCCCATGGACTATACAGTCCATGGAATTCTCCAGGCCAGAATATTGGAGTGGGTAGCCTTTCCCTTCTCCAGGAGATCTTCCCAACCCAGGGATTGAACCCAGGTCTCCCGCATTGCAGGCGGATTCTTTACCAGCTGAGCCACAAGGGACGCCTGAGGATACTGGAGTGGGTAGCCTATCCCTTCTCCAGCGGATCTTCCCGACCCAGGAATTGCAGGCAGATTCTTTATCAACTGAGCTATCAGGGAAGCCCCAAACTCTCTAAGCAGAATACTCTCTAAGCAGTATTCTATAATATGACCAGGGACTAGAAAGCAGGATTGTACCACATGGCGCATAGGTTGCATACACACACACAGAAAATAGGAAGTGTCCCAGACTTCTCACCACTCAAGTCAACACAGCAATTCTTCATAAAATAAGTTCAGGCTCCTGGTTTCACAGATCCATGCAAGGCAGTGATCTCTTTATTGTCTGCTAGTTGGCTTGGCAGGTACCTATGCATCAGCTAAGGAATAGGCCTGCTTTGGGAGGAGTTAGGGTGGGGATGTTTTGTTCTCTTCTTCTGGCAGCAAGCCATGGTTTATCATCCCATTTTAACAAATAGAGTTGGAAAAATGGATGCCATCCCAGTTTTCATAAGTAACAGGGAGGACTTTTTCCCACCAGGATTAAGGGCATGCAGGGGACAACAGGCAGCGATTTTCTGGGCACTTAAAGAAGCTGAGGGAACAGCTTAGGCTGGAATCATAACTTTGGAGCCAAAAGATGGTCGTTCAGGGCAGAAGAAAACCGTAGGCATAAAAGGAGGGTGGAGCTGGGAGAGGGGTGGTGGAGAGTACACTGCATATAGGGAAACTGTAGGCAGTGGAGGTGTTTACAAGACTTGGGGGGAAGAAGGATTTGTTTCCTTAGACGACTTGCAGATTTAATGGGTATAATATTGTTGTCTGTTAATTAATTCTCTCTCTAGCTTTGAGCTGAGGAGGCATTTCCTAGGAGCTGGGTACCTTTCTGGAGAAAGTGAAGCATAAGCTGGACCCTTTCTTCCACAAAAGTAATCCAGACCTTTGATGTCAGAGGATTATCGAAGCCAAGGGTTACACTGGTAAGCAGTGTCAGCCCTTGAGTTCTGCATTTCAACTCTTATTTCAAAATAGATGCACTATTTATAAAAGTTATTTGCCCCAGCTTTACTATTTGACCTAAATCAGTCTTTTGGCTTTTGGGGATCTCAGCCATTCTCTTTGCCTATATAACAGACTTACAGGCTCATCTTAAGGAGATTCAGACTGGATGAATAATTGCCTTGAAAAAAACAGAAGCAGTGACTCATCATTCTAAAAATCCATACTGCTTGGCATTTACAGCACTCCTACTCTGTTTCATAGGAGATGAAAAAAGAATTTGCTGTTTGTGCCCTCTGAAGAATGAATTCTCTTCCCATCCCTGGAAGATGAGGTGCATTATCAATGGAGCAGGTCATTTCAGACAGAACCTCCAGTCCTTTTAAGCACGTTGCTGGGAGCAGGAAGTACGCATGGCTACAGGCTTGAGGTCTTAGGCCCACAAGAATCTGCACCTATGGGTACAAAGCCAGGGGTCCAGCAATGGCTCTAGTGAGAGTGCCATGGTTAGAATTCATGGCTTTTACCTTCCACCCCTCACCACTGGCCTGTCCTCAGGCTCTTCTCAGAAACTGGAGAGATTAGCAGAATTTAAAAAGCAAGAGAAAAGGCAAAGAAGTTAGAACTTGGGTCTTAAAGGGATCCCTCTGGAGGAGGAAATGGCAACCCACTCCAGTATTCTTGCCTGGAGAATCCCATGGACAGAGGAGCCTGGTGGGCCACAGTCCAGGGGTTGCAAAGAGTAGGTCACAACTGAGGGACTGAGCACACGTGCTTAAAGAGACACACAGGGGACACGCTGCCCCAAGCAGGAGTCATAGGGCTTTACCACACCTCGGTTGTAGCAGAGAAAGTTCAGCGGGGAAGAAGAAAAGAGATAGACCGCCAATGGCCTTGCATGGCAGAAACTGACTGGCTATTCAATAGACTCTCTTCTTTTCCACCTGGCCCCTTATTGGACTACATTTCCCAGCCTCCTCTGCGATTAGGTCATGCCACATGCCCGAGTTCTGGCCAATGGAATATGGGTAGAAAAGTCACATGTGCCACTTTCCAGCTTGGGCTGCTTAATTCCTCCTGTGCAAGCAATCTCTCTTAGTCTGTCTCACTCTGTCTCACCCCTCCTTACTATCTGCTGACTGGACTGATGCTTGGAGAAATTGTGGAAGCTGTGTTTTAAAAATTTTAGAGTCATCTTCTGCCTGAGCTCCCAAATACTGAGAGAACAGAGGCCCCTAGGCCCCAAACTGCACTTTTCATGATCAAAAAATAAAATTCTGTTTTGTTAAACCACCAAGATTATGGGGTTTATCTTATATAACAGCTAGCTTTAACTCAAGTAGCATGTAATTCAACCTAATAGAAAAAACATTTTTATATTGCTCCCAAAATTATTATTCACATCTACTTGAAGACCAGTTTAGACTTTTTCCCTAGTTTTCCACTGTGATAACAAAGTTTTAAAGACCTAGGACTCCGCAGAAGGAAGGGATTTCAGACACAGGCTAAGACCAAAGGCGAGGCACCTGAAGAATGGACAGAGTTTCTCTGAACACAGAAACATGCCAGAAAGACAAAAGGTGACCTCATTTCTCCCAATTACAGACATGAAGGAAGAAAGGGTGGTTAACCCCTTACATTTTAAAAAAAGATGATTGATTCCCAATTGAAACAGCCTATATTTTGAAAGTTTCAAAAACATACATTTTTACAGCCTAGAAACATATGACCTAACTGATCTTCCCTCAAAATTAGGCCAATATTTAGCACTGAGGTTTGGTATTGAATTCACAGAGACTTTTGGTATATGGCATATTTCTCTGTTTTCCTGTCATCAATTATAAGCTGGGTACTGCTGCTTTGAATTGTCAAATTCAGAATTATTCATCTATCCTGCTTCAGGGTGCCAGCATGTTGAAGCCAGCCTGTAAAAAGTGCATAAGTAGCTACCCAAGGCATCTTCAGGATGTTTGGAACGTCTCCAGGCCACCTAGATTGGTTGATCCATCCTCATGGATTTCCTGGTGTTTCTTGACCACTTTTAAATTTTATTTCTCAGTTCCCCCTTCCCACCTAGCCTTCTTGGGTCAGTCATCTAATACTGTATGTATATCTAATACTGTACTGACCTCTGGCATGATCCAAAAACAATGCTCAACTGTCAACCAATATTCAATTGTCAAAGCCAGAACATGGGCTGGCTGGTAGGGATATTTTCTATGAGGCCACAGCAGGACATGTGGCAGCAATGATGGTTGTCATGAGCTCAAAGAGCATGGTCAGGTACATTTTGCTGTAAAGGACACTAGTCACCTACAGATACGCCCAAGTCTCAATTTCAGTCAAAAACTTTATCCAACAACTATCACCAGCCTTTTACCAAAGCTAGTATAAAGGGGCAGAGCCACACTTTGAGTTTCCTGTGTCAGTACCCGTCTATGCCTTCCTGGAGCAGATGCTATCAGTGCCCTGCCCATATCTCCTCGGTATTACTGCTGTTTACTGGTTGCCCGTGTTGGTGACTGGTTTGGTAGAAGATTATTAATTGGCTTTCCTCCCCCCTCTATCTCACTTCTCCATATCCCTACTGATGCTTCCTGGGATCACCTTCCATATAAACCACTCACACCCAAATCCTTGCCTTAAATCTGCTGAACAGAAGTAACCAATCTAAGAAAGCTACTGTTCTCTGATTGTAAAGCAAAGCAGAGAAACAACCCCTAAGAAGTTAGTAAAATAAGGCAGAAGCAATGAAAGAGGTGTATATATTCCATAGAACAAACAATAGAGCTCCCTGATAGAGACTATTCATTATCCTAGACTTGTCCTGATCAACATGGTATCCATTAGCCACATGTGGCCATCAAACACTAAAATGTGGCTAGAGCAACTGGGGAAATCAATTTTAGATTTCACTGAATTTTAATTAGTTTAAATTGAAATGACCACACGTGGCTAGACTACTGGATTAGATAGTAAAAGTTACGGAACTCTTCCATCATTGTAGAAAGTTTGTTGGGCAGCACTGGCATGGAGCAAGGGCAGGAAATATTTGTCTGTGAAAGGCCAGTAGTATTTTCGACTTTGTGGGCCATGTGACTTCTGAAATAACTACTGAACTCTGTTACCGTAGTGTGAAAGCTACCACAGACAACATGTAAGTGAACAAGCATGGCTGTGTCCCAATAATACTTTATAAAGGTTGAAATTTTAATTTCATATAATTTTTTCAGGTCACAAAAGGTATTATTCTTCTTTTGATATTTTCCCCAACCATTTGAAAGTGGATTTCATGGCACTGTACAAAAACAGGTGGTGGGCCATTGTTTGCTGGCCCTCAGTCTAGACTATCACCATTACCTGTTACGGAGGGGATTATTATTAAGATGCCCCGGTGATATCAACACAGTACAGGTTGCAACATTACTGACCAGAGTGTCAAATGAGCTAATGGTCCTAAACTAAATTAACCTTTGAAGACAAAAAGCTTAGTTCAGAGTGGAAATTACTGTCAACTGAGGATGGTAAGGAGAATTTTTTTCTGTTGTGTATAAGGTTCCTCTCACGGTGGTCACTGAGAATCATTAGGGCTGCTTTTAAGAAAATCATCGAAGCCCAGGATGTTCCTGTATCCCTCCCCTGGCCCATTTTGCTTCTCGTAACAGTGCTTTCCTCACGTAGAGGAGCTCAATGGTGTTCTCTAACCTCTTGATTCCTATTCGTTTGTCCTGTCTG
The DNA here is from genome assembly GCF_023699985.2 of Odocoileus virginianus. Lineage (NCBI taxonomy): Eukaryota > Metazoa > Chordata > Mammalia > Artiodactyla > Cervidae > Odocoileus > Odocoileus virginianus. Next base: position 1,088,320 of record NW_027224266.1, read on the forward strand.
CTACATTTCTTTCTCTACCTCCTGCCCTTGCCACAAAGATCAATACTTAGGTCTGGCAAAGATTCACTCAAAGCTTTCAAATGGCTCCTCCCAGCTGATAAAAGTTAGTTTGCAAAAACACAGTGTTCTCAGAATATGAGCCCATCAAAAGAACTAATTTAATCTTGAGACACCAGGAATTAAAGAAGTGTTATCTATACGACACAGACAATACTTCATTTTTGAGAGCCCTTTCAGAGCCAGCTCAAAACAAAATGGGGAGGTGAATGGGAGTGGGACTGGGACTGTTTCCAGCTGGACAATTTAATACCATAGTTCTCCACAGTAACTCAATGGCGAATTGGCCACATCAAGCTAAAGGATCAAAAATGAGGTACCTGGCAGGGATCAATAAAGCAGTAGGGGAGAACTGCTTCTGGAAAAGACTGAGTTATCCACTCAACCGGCTCTCAAGAGCTCCCAGAAGAAATGGTGGGCACTAACATTTTGTCAGCTGTGCCAACGGAACCCAGGGACCCACCTGGGGCCTCTGATGGTAGCTCTAGCCGCAGAGTCCAAGGTCTTGAGGCGTGGAGAGTCAGAATTTTTTTTTCCCTATTGCTTCCTTTTTAAAAAATGATGCATGGTGCTTCAGCAAAAAAAAAAAAAAAAAAAAAGTCAAAGTAATACCCTCTTCAGCTGGGGTTTAAAACAGCCACTGAAAGCTCTATGTAATCAATAATATAGATCTAATTACAGGGCCTACATTAAAGAGGTAAGAGTTATGTTAACTTTACAATTTCCTTGTGGGAAGAACAAGCAGAGCTTGAGCCCATGTGTTGTTTTTTTTTTCATTTATTTTTATTAGTTGGAGGCTAATTACTTTACAATATTGTAGTGGTTTTTGTCATACATTGACATGAATCAGCCATGGATTTACATGTATTCCCCATCCCGATCGCCCCTGAGCCCATGTGTTTTTATATCTCTCATACTGAATGCACAGACGACAGCAGAAGTACGCAATACCGGTAGAGGACCTGACTCATTATTATGCTATGGTTCAACGCTCCCAAGAGCACTCGGCTTCTTTTAGAGGTGGAGAATTATAGCCTGGGAGAGCTCGATTCGGCCAAGCCTCTGCATGACCGGTCAGTGGAGTCAGGCTGCAATCCAAGTCTTACTCCTGATTCCAGAACCAGCCCTGACCGGCTCTTCCACGCTGGGGAGAGTCTGATGTGGACAGTGGTGCAGAATGGGCCTAACTTTGGTGCAGGGACTGGTGAAAGGCCATGGGTAGGGCTAGAGAACCTGGCTGGAGTGCTCCCCAGCTAAACTCTCAGGATGTGATGGAGAATCCATAAGCAAGTGAAATTGCTTTCTTTGAAGCCCTTACCAAGGCCAGATGCCCAGAGTGACTGCTGTGTTAGCTGTCAGCCAATCAGTTTCACCCATAAATGTGCAAAGGAATTTTGTAGGTTTCCCCTTCCCCTGTCTCCAGCCTGTTAGAAATCCTGTTTTTGACTTTTTAATTCAGACCACCAATGGGTTCCCTCACATATAAGGAAATAACTTGCATACAAAAGGATTAAATATTTCTGAGTTATCCTTCAGTGTAGGTAAACCATGCCAGTGGTGGTGGGACTGTACACACTCTAGAACTAGATAGTGTTTAAATTTTTTTACATCAAGCATGTACCTTCTTTTAAAAAATTAAACAACATAAAAATAAATGAAAAAAAAAGGCTTAAACTCCCCTGTAAAAATTAAACATTATTTTGAGAGAAATGTAAATTCACATGCACTGTAAGAAATGATAGAGATTTTCCCTATGCCCTTTACTAAGTTCCCCCAGTGGTACCAATCTTACAAAACTATAGTATGGTTGTTTTTGCTTTTTTTAAAAGCTGTCTTTAAAAAAATCAGCTTCCTTGGGGTATAATTGACATAGAACATTGTGAGATATTTAAGTGTACATTGTGGTGATTTTATGTATGTGTACATTTTGGAAGGGCTCCCTATGTCTAGTTAATTAACATATCCATCACCTCACCTATTTATCTTTTTTCTTTTTTTAGTGAAAATATTTAAGTTCTATTCTCTTAGTGAATTTCAATTAGAAAATAGTGTTATCAACTACAGTCACCATATTTTAGTTAGATCCTCAGACCTTATTCATCTTACAGCTGAAAGTTTGTACTTTTTTACCAACTTCTCCCTATTTCTCCCACTCCACCAGCCCCTGGCAACCACTTTTCTACTCTCTGTTTCTGAGTTTGACCTTTTTTTTTTTTTTTTTTAAGATTCCCACATATAAGTGATGCTATGCAGTATCTGTCTTTCTCTTTCTGGCTTATTTAACTTAGCATAATGCCCTCAAGGTCCATCCATATTGTTGCAAATGGGAGGATTTCCTTCTTTTTGTGTTAACTTCTATAATAAATGAAAAATTGTTTTATTGCTAAGGGGAGGAAGGAGACAAGGGGCAGCTGGGGATTAACACAAAGTCATGGGAATGGATCTGTTTATTAATTTAAGGGTGGGAGAGAGTAGAGCAAGTTAAAATGATGACAGGAAGTAATGGGAGACCAGAGAGGAGACCAAATCCCCTAGGCCACCTTGCTGCACTATCCCAGAGTTTCCTGCTACTGTGTATTCAGCATATGCTCTGCTCAAATGGCAGAGAAGAGAGGGGGTATTTTATTTCAGTCCTGTTGGAGAAAAGAGAGCCTTCCTGATTGGGGCCCTGCAAATGGATTCTCCAAATGGACCGAAGCATGGATGGCTAATACTTCTGGTATGTATCCTCACCATCTCTCTTCTCTGTCCCTCTCCCTTGACATTCAGGCTCATGGGTGAGTTCATTTATCCACATCGTGTGCAAATGATACATGGCAGACCAACTTTTTGCCACTGAGCTGTTCATTACCCCCATTGTCTTCTAAACTGTAACTCAAAAAACAAGTAAAAAGCCCACACAAAACAGGCCCACTTTCTGTAATTTCCTTTTCTCCATCTTCACTCAGAATATTTCATTAACTTCCTTTATCATTTGTGTAAAAAGGCAACCAAGCATAATGTAGTAATTTTGATCTTAATTTGCAAAGAAGACATGCTTCTGTGTTTCATTTGCTCACCTTTAGCCCTGCTGTGAGAAAATATTTTAAAAGATCACAATGAATAACTCTTTACTTTCAGATGCTACTGTAACAATTACTCATCCTTTATAGCATTTTCTTGTTTACAAGGCATGTAAATATTCCCTCTGGGTATACAAATACACTGAATAAATATTCCCTCTCACTGGAGGGTCATACTGGATAAGAGGTACTCAGAAATCTTTATTCTGATCTATTTTTGTGGGTTTATTCTGCATATTCTACATTCATTTTAATGTGACAATTCCCCTGTGCTTTAAAATAGGATATGCTTATTCTTCCTAGATTTGAGGGACACTAAAATAAATTTGACTTAAATAGTTCCACCTGAAAAAAAAATGTACCAAGATATCCAGGGATAGCACCATAGAAACGAAATTTTGAAGCAAATCATGTTACATACCTTTTTGTTCTAAATTCAGTACTGGTGAAATATAGAAGACTGGGCATTCAACCCTGGACTCTGGAAACACCACCCTTGCTTGATAATTTGGAGTGCAAGAAGCCACCTCTCTCTCTTCTCCCCTCATCCCATTTTGCTTTTCCCCAGTTCAGACACCTGGTCACCCACAGCACTGGGGTGGTGGGAGATACAATCAGATTTTGGTTTGAGGAGTAGAAGAGAAGCATCTTAATTTATAGTATCCTATTAACAACTCTGGGCTTCTCTCGTGGCTCAGGTGGTAAAGAATCTGCCTGCAGTGTAGGAGACCCGGGTTCGATCCCTGGGTGGGGAAGATCCCTGGAGAAGGGAATGGCTACCCACTCCAGTGTTCTTGTCTGGAGAATTCCATGGACGGAGGAGCCTGGTAGGCTACAGTCCATGGGGTTGCAAAGTGTCGGACATGACTAAGTGACTAACACGAACATGAACAACTCTGATATGAATTCCCAAATTAAGGCTTCAAATGCTTTCTTCTTAACTATGGTCTGGAGCTTGTGACAAATGGAAGGGAAGGAGAAAACCATTATATCAGTTAGGATGGCATTGGACTGTATGTAATAGTAGCTTTTTCTAATGTGCCAAAAATCACAATTCTAGTGGCAGCAGGACAAGATGCCAGCTGGCACACAGGTTACTTTCATCTTTCTATTCTGCCATCCTGTGGCTATCATCTCAAAGACTGCAAGAGAACTGCTCCCCCACTACATCATGTCCACATCCCAGAGAGGAAGAAGGCAAAGGGTTAAGGGAAAGACACCGAGTTTGCCCCCTTTCTAGTGTGCCCCTTCCTATCATGAGAGCAATTGCTCTTGGGGAAGCCTCACCCATTTGACCCCTGCTCACATTTCAAAGGACAAAAATGGGTCACATGGACACAAGCTGTAAGAGTGTCCAGGGAAACAGTGCAGCTTTGAAAGATAGCAGGCTCCTATCAGTAGAAATCATGAATATGGGTTGGTAGCTATCAGTATCACTAGAATAAGCAGGGAGAATGGATGGACGGCCATCATTATCCTGTGAAAAAGTTAAGACATATCTGTCTTTATGTACACAGATGTAGAGGGTCAAAAGAGCACTTGGACTCACCCTCTACACGCAGAGAAGCGTAATGTATAGCATCTAGAATTAAGGCTTTAGATTCTGGAACAATTTATTTATTTATTTATTTATTTTGCTGCACAGGGCATGCAGCCCGTGGGATCTTAGTTCTCTGACCAGAGATCAAACCTTGGCCCCTGGCAGTGAAAACCCAGAATCCTAACCACTGGACTGTCGGGGAATGCCCTGGAACACGTGTATTTATTTGCAAGTTAGCTTTACCTGTTATCAATTAGGACTTTGAATAGATCATTTTGCTTTCATTTGTCATGTCTACATGTCTCATGTCTACATGAGAGAGCTACTTGAGGATTAAATAAAATCATGTTTTCAAACAGCCCTTTCTTCCATTCCCCTACATTAGAAATCCCAGCACACAGACCCCAGCAGGCACTCTCATGATTTCAAAGAGGAGAAGAAAATGATCAGCAGCCCATGAACAAGAGAAGACTTAGATAAAGCAAAGTAACTCACCCCTTAGGTCACGTTCTCAAGTAGTGTGATGCCAATTACATAATGAGACATAGTGAAAGGACCACGGCACCTACCCCGCAGCACGTGCGCTCCGTGTGCTGTGATGCCATGCAGTTCACGTTTACCTAAAGATGAGAAATGCGCTGAACTCCAAATGTGCTCAGCTACTCCAAAGTCCAGAACTTTCAGCAAATAATACAGATCTTCGTTTCTAACAAAACTACCCCCAACAAACATTATGACATCATATTGTGCTCCACTTAACAGAAGAAACACCTCCCATCAGCTTCCGTGTAGTTTTTTAGAATCACAGTGAATAGCATGAAATCTGAAATGGCCCCCATGGCTTTGATCCTCAATAACAGGTTCCCTACTCAAATATGGGAAACTTTACTTAGTCTTGTTTTAGTCACTAAGTCGTGTCTGACTTTTTGCGACCCCTTGGACTGTAGCCCGCCAGGCTCTGCTTAGGTAGATATAATTTCACTAAGTTCCTTACATTTTTATATTTCAATTAGAGTAATCTTATTCTACATCTCCATTCAGGAGATGGTTTGTTATACATTTTAAGGATCAAACAATCTTTGATGTTATTGTTGTTAAAAGATTTAAACAGATTTATAATTTTGTATAGTCTTGGAAGAGCTCCCATGCCTAAGGAGTTGGGTCTCTGGGTCATGAACTCCACAACCCTTCCACAGTAAAGAACAATTATGCCAGAGCAGCTATTTGCTGTCAGCTATAAGCTAAACACGGTTAAGCTGCTCTAATGGAAGTGTCGTACAGTGTGTGTTCTCTGTGTATTCTGTCACACCAATAAATCACACTGTATTTAAGGGTTGGATCGTACTCTAAGACTTGTATTGCTTATTTTGAATGCATCCAGGGCAGGCGCTGAAAACTGTATTAAGGAGCAACGATTGAAGGAACTAGGAATGTTTAAGCTACGGGAGAAGAAACTAATGCGAAACATGATCTCTGTCTTCAGATATTTAAATGATTCTCAGATTTAAAAGAATATGGTCTTATTCTATACAGCCTCAAAGGTCAGAAATAAGAGTGCTGAATACAAGTTACTCAAGGACAGCATTCAGTTCAGAGTGAGAAACAACTGTTTCAGCAATGAATTGAGTGACTTGGTAAGAATTGAGTTCCTGTGCATCAAATATCTATCCAGGGGCGTGGTGATCATCTGTCAGAGATATTGCATTAGGTGGGAGGATAGACTAGAGTAACCTAAACATCTCTCAACCCTGAGTTAATTCTAACACTCACAGTGCTTGGTGATTCCAACTTTCCAAATTCAGAAAGAAAATATCTCCAAATCTGACATAGGAGACACAGTGATCGTCCTTTGTTTTTAGTGTCCTTTAGACTTTGAGCATTTTAGTGGGATTATTGTTAGGGTTATTGTATTCTAGTGGTCTAAATAAGCTCTCTTACAGAAGTACCCAGATCCCTTTAAGAAGGGCTATTTTGTTTTGATGAGTTTTTGGTAAGTACTTCTCTTTATCCTTTGGCATCAATGTCAAAGCCACAGTTCCAAAGGCATGCTGATTCAAGGACAGAGGATTTCTTCCCTCCACTGTTCATTTTCCTATGTCCATTTTTTCTATTGGCTATCCTGTGCTCTGAAGAGGGAGGGAAGGGGGCACCTCACCCACTAGAGTTTCCATATCCTACCCCTTGGCTTGTAGCTCCCTGTCACAGATATACTGGCATTGTCTTCAGATTTACAACTTGACCTACAATGGGCTGGATGAAATAGAGGCTAGAAGCTGTCAGCTCAGAGTGCAGACTGTTCCCTCACTCTTTCTTCTCCTCCAGGCTCTAAATGTTTTTGCAGAAACAGAGAGGAAACATATTCTCAGTAACAGTAATATAGAATGCCAAGCACAACATGTATTACACATGCATTTATGGCATGTGAATATATGAAATCAGCACGGTATAAAAGGCATAAGTAACATTGTCTCCTGCCACCAAAGAAGTGAAGGAGAGTAAAAATCCTTTAGTGGTTTGAGTCAGATCAATACTGAACTCTCAGGAAGGAAATTGTGGTGCTCTCACACAGAAAGCTCCTCAGACATCACCCGCACCAGACTTGGAGCCAGACATCCTGACAGAGGCTAACATAATGGCTCATAAGCGGCGAGCGGCTCCTTAAATTGCAGCCTAAATTCTCCCACAATATCTCCAACTCAAAAGGCCCCTTGTAAAGGAAGCCTGAGATGAAAGAGCACTAAATATTTCCAAACAAATTTTAAATCGCCTGATTTGGGTGAATTACATCCCAGGGAACTAAGAGAGCATGCAAATGAGGTGACAGAATCATTCCTTCTTTATGGGAATTGGCAATATAAAAAGTCACAGAAAACTGAGACAGGGAAGTAGAATTCCCATTTCCAAAGGGTGGGAGAAGATAGCTCTCACATATGGCTGGGTGAATTTGATATCGATTTTCAGAAATGTTCTAGAACATATTATTAAGAGAATAATTTACATGTACTTAGAAAATGATATAGCAGTCTCTAGCACTCAGCAGGGGTTCATGACAAATGAGACCAATTTAATTTTTTCTTTAATCAAATTATTAGATGATTATAATAATCCAGGGAATGCAATAAACAATATTATTTTTCAAAGGATCATCTTTTTTTTTTTTTTTTGGCCATGCTGCATGGCTTGTGGGATCTTAGTTCCCCAACCAGGGATTGAACCCAGGCCCTTGGCAGTGAAAGCATGGAATCTTAACCACTGGACTGCTAGGGAATTTCTGGGATCATGTTTATTGAGGTGTGATTTACATAAAATAAACTGTACCCATTACAAATGTGTGCACCCATGCAGCCATCACAATAGTCAAGACATAGAACATTCCATTACTCCCAAAGTTTCTTTTGTGTTCCTTTGCAGTCAAGCCCCTTCTAATTCCTGGTGCCAGGCAAATACTTAATCTGCTTGTTCTTTATTTCTGTAGATATTTCAGTTTTCTAGAATTTCATATGCATACAAACATATAGTATGTAAATTTTTGTGTCAGGCTTCTAGCATTCACTGTATTGTTTTTGAAATTTATCCATGCTGTTGGATGTTACTTTTATTGACAGTCATATTTCATTATGTAGTCATACTACATTTTGCTTATTCACAAACAAATTGATAAACATTGGGGGTTGTTTTGCATTTTGAGGTATTAATAAAACTACTATGAACAGTCATGTACAAATTTTGTATGGATGTATGCTTTAATTTCTCCTAGTAAGCAATGATCTCAATGCCAGAGACATTTGACAGATGTTATATGCAACTATGAACAAGATGAAGATGTGTGAGCCAAGTACAAGAAATGTGTGTGCGTATGTATATATATACACACACACATGATACGCATCACATAGCAAAGTAACTGTCAATGACTATACTTAGTAGGTATTAATTAATAGATCAATGCCAACATGACAAGAGGTTTATGCCATGTTACAGGACTGACTCTGTCCTTAGTGTTCTTGTATCTGGTATTTTTATCGTGACTTGTGGGATCAGGACCATAATATTTATATATCTGTGAAGCTAGAAAAATTAGCTAATCAGTAGCAGATTCTGGGTCCAGAAAAAAATCTTCTAACGATTAAGCAATGATTTTAAACAACTAAAATCAAATTTGACAGGGAAAAATGAGAGGTATCAGGTATGAGTACCAAGAAACAACTGTCCAAGTTCAGGATGAAGGAAATATGACTTAGGGGAATATGGGTAAAAAACTTCAAGTTTTCAGTGGCTAACATCAGCTGACAGTCTTACCACCAAATAAACCAAGTTGATTTGGGACTACATTCATAAATGTAAAATCTGAATGAAAAACATAGTATTTCTTCTGTACCATCTTTTTGTCAGAGCACATGTAGATTATTGGGTAGAATTCTGAAACAACACAAATTGAGGTACATTCAGAGGAAAGGGGCCAAGATGGTGATTAGTCAGGATTATGTTATATAAAGACAGGTTGAAAGAATTGTCTTGGTTATAAAGATTTATGATGGAGGAGGCTATGGTTATAACAGTGTTTAAAAATCTGAAGAACTATCCTGTGTTAAAGGAATCGGATTCATCATGTGGCTCTGAGAGCCAAAATCATGGTTTAGGGGAAGCTACTAGAAGACATATGGAATAACACTCCAGCTACTAGGCTGGTCCAAAGATAAATGTGTTTTCCTCAAGAGATATTGAATTATTGGTCACTGGAGGTATTCAAATACCTGGAATGTTGCCTCACACGTATAAAGGGCATAATGATGCTAGTATAAGTGGATCAGGGATAATGTGAGTAAACATATATCTATTAAAATAGTTGTCATATTGTATTAGACTTACTGGTTTACAGGTCTATCTCAATTAGCTAAAGAATTCCCCAAATCAAGGACCACAGCCAATTCATCTTTTATCTGTAGCATCAACTAATGTATCTAGCACATGAAGGCATTTGATACAGGTTTTTTTGAATGGGTGAATTAATGAGGTAGCAGATGTAAGAGCAATTTAGAAATGGATAAAGCACAACATCAATGTTGTACTATTAATGATTAATAATTAATTTCTTCCCACTTTGCCTGTCAACACAGGTTATCTATATTCGTAATTATAACAAAAATTTATCCTTGCCATATGGCTTTACTGGTGAGTTCTTTCTACTCAGCAAGAAACATACTTTTTATATTATATAAACTGTTCACGAACAGAACAAAGGGACAAAAACCTGTCCCATCTATTTTTATTATCAAACTTATTTTATGACATTAGCATTAAACTAAAACTAAAACTTGACCAAAAAATTCAAAAAACAAAAATTGTAGTCTAATCTCAGTATGAATGTAATACAATAAAATAATATAGCAGCAAATCAAGTCTAAAGCATATTAAAAGAATAACTCACCAAGTAATACTATCCTAAGGATATAAGAATAATATAATATTACCAAATATATTAATATAATGCATCATATCAGGATGACAAACAAGAAAAATCACATGAGTACTGTAACAGATGTTGAAAAGGGTGTTGATAATTCAATAGTTACCTCCGATTTTAAAAAATAGAATAGAAAGAAAAAGTAACTAGCATAGCATTAGTAATAATATTAATCTCAGTAAAGCAGTAAATATCTAATTAATTGTGGTACACCAAATTACTCAAAATTCTCCAAGCCAGGCTTCAACAGTACATGAACTGTGAACTTCCAGATGTTCAAGCTGGATTTAGAAAAGGCAGAGGAACCAGAGATCAAATTGCCAACATCTGCTGGATCATCGAAAAAGCAAGAGAGTTCCAGAAAAACATCTCTACTTTTGCTTTATTGACTACACCAAAGCCTTTGACTGTGTGGATCACAACAAACTGTGGAAAATTCTTCAAGAGATGGGAATACCAGACCACCTGACCTGCCTCTTGAGAAATCTATATGCAGGTCAAGAAGCAACAGTTAGAACTGGACATGGAACAACAGACTGGTTCCAAATCAGGAAAGGAGTATGTCAAGGCTGTATATTTGTCACCCTGCTTATTTAACTTATATGCAGAGTACATCATGCAAAATGCCAGGCTGGATGAAGCACAAGCTGGAATCAAGATTGCTGGGAGAAATATCAATAACCTCAGATATGCAGATGACACCACCCTTATGGCAGAAAGCAAAGAAGAACTAAAGAGCCTCTTGATGAAAGTGAAAGAGGAGAGTGAAAAGCTGGCTTAAAACTCAACATTCAGAAAACTAAGATCATGGCATCCAGTCCCATCACTTCATGGCAAATAGATGGGGAAACAATGGAAACAGTGGACACAGACTTTATTTTCTTGGGCTCCAAAATCACTGCAGATGGTGACTGCAGCCATGAAATTAAAAGACGCTTGTTCCTTGGAAGAAAAGCTATGACCAACCTAGACAGCATATTAAAAAGCAGAGACATTACTTTGCCAACAAAGGTCCATCTAGTCAAGGCTATGGTTTTTCCAGTAGTCATGTATGGATGTGAGAGTTGAACTATAAAGAAAGCTGAGTGCCGAAGAATTGATGCTTTTGAACTGTGGTGTTGGAGAAGACTCTTGAGAGTCCCTTGGACTGCAAGGAGATCAAACCAGTCAATCCTAAAGGAAATCAGTCCTGAATACTCATTGGAAGGACTGATGCTGAAGCTGAAACTCCAATACTTTGGCCACCTGATGCGAAGAACTGACTCATTGGAAAAGACCTTGATGCTGGGAAAGATTGAAGGCGGGAGGAGAAGGGGACGACAGAGGATGAGATGGTTGGATGGCATCACCAACTCAATGGACATGAGTTTGAGTAAGCTCTGGGAGTTGGTGATGGACAGGGAAGCCTGGTGTGCTGCAGTCCATGGGGTCACAAAGAGTTGGACATGACTGAGCAACTGAACTGAACTGAACTGAAGGGAATTATTATTTAACATTGTTTTAGAAATTCTGGAAAACCAAAACAAAAGCAAAAACCCCAAACAAAAAGAAAAGTAGTAAAAGTAGACATGAAACAAAGGAAGAAACCCAAAAGAATCAACTAAAAATTATTATACTTAATGAGATTTCATCATACTGGTTGGATAAACAAATTACAGAAATAAATAGGTCTACCCTATAACAAACATAACCAGTCAGAAGAGAGTATAAAACAAAAGAAACCATTTGAAATAGAAAAAAGAACATAAACACTAGGAAAAATTTAAGAAGAAAAGTTTAGGAGCTTGTGTGACATGTAAGAGAAGATATTAATGAATTGAGAGACCATTCATCATCTTAATGGATGGAAATACTAAATATTTTAAATATTAATAGATCTATTCTTCTCTAATATCTAAATTTGGTGTAAATACATATTGGAATTTTTTGTAATGTAATAGAATGATTCTCAATTTCAAATGGAATAATAAATAGATGAGAATAGCTGAGAAAATATTGGAGGGGCAAGGATTATAGTACTTCTATGACAGATATTAAAACCTATTGCAAAGCTTTAATAATCAAAACACTGTTATACATTGGAAAGGAGATATCATATAACAACAAGGATAAGAATTTAATAAACAAAAAGTTGGCTAGCAGGTATGGCATTTGGGGGAGTGGGGAAATCAGTTTTATGTAATAGTTCATTAGATTTAAAAGAAATGTAATGCAGAAATACAAACCATAAGACACTAGAAGAAAATATAGGTAAATATTTACCTAATCTCTGGATGGGAAAATACCATCAAAAGACTGTCAAAGTTCAAATGTAATAGGAATAATCTCAAAGAGAAAGGTTATATTTGATTTCAGAAAACAGTTAAAATCTTTTTTGTATGTGTCTTTTTAAGAAACCCTCCTGTTGAAGACTGATTTTCAAAAGATCTCAGCAAGTGAGCTACTCTGCTATGTCATTTAAATTTTTTTATGTAAAAAATTGAAAGGACAAATGGTGAGATGGAAAATTTTCCATAAATATAATAAAGACTTATCACTAAATTGTAAAAGTGATAAATACCACAATAACTACTAGAAAAATTGGACAATGATATTTACAAAAAGGAAACAGGTGAAAAAAAACTAACCTCATCAGAAACAGGTAATAAATATGGAACCAGTAAGTCCAGTTTTGTCTTATGGACTTAACATGTTTATAAAGGGATGAAAATACTCATTATCAGCAAGGGTGTGGTGGTAGATACTCTTGCATTCTCTTGGTATTGGTGTGAATTGGGACAGCCTTTTTGGAAAGCAGGATACATTAAAAGCCTAAATATGCTATTGCCCTTAAAAATGACTCCTCTTCTGGAAATAATCCAAATGCAACTAAAAACTTAAGTATAGAATTATTAATTTCAGTATCTGTAATAGGAGTGAAGAAAAGAAGCAATACAAATGTTCGATAACAAGCAAAGAGTAAAGCAAATTTCATACACCTCTATGTCAGGAACATAATATAGCCTTTAAAATGTGTTTATCAGGATTTTTTTAAATGTCATGAGGAAATGCTAATAATGTAAAAAGCAATAAGCAAATTTATACACATCAAGAATATTCTCAGATATCAAAAATAAATAGACACCTAGGTGTCCATCAACAGATGAATGGATAAAGAAGTTGTGGTACATATATACAACAGAATATTACTCAGCCATAAAAGGAACAAATTTGAGTCAGTTCTAGTGAGGTGGATGAACCTAGAGCCTGTTATACAGAGTGAAATAAGTCAGAAAGAGAAAAACAAATATTGTATATTAACACACATATATGGAATCTAGAAAATGGTACTGATGAACCTATTTGCAGGGCAGCAATGGAGATGCAGACATAGGGAACAGACTTGTGGACACAGCAGGGGAAGGAGAGGGTGGGATGAATTGAGAGAGTGGCATTGAAACATATACATTACCATATGTAAAATGGATAGTGGGAATTTGCTATATAATGCAGGGAGCTCAAATCCAGTGCTCTGCGGCAACCTAGAGGGCTGGGATGGGCTGGGAGGTGGGGGGTGGCTTGAGAGGGAAGGGACACGTGTATACCTATGGCTGATTCATGCTGATGTATGGCAGAAACCAACACAACATTGTAAAGCAACTATCCTCCAATTAAAAATAAATAAATTTAATTTAAAAATACATAGACAATTGGATAAAAGGAGATGGCCACACTATCAATTGTGTGGTGCCTCTGTGGAGAATGGTATTGCAATCTTTATATTTCCCCGTATTTTCCCGAATCCCTATAATTAGTATGTATATCTCTTATTTTCAGAAAAAAATATTTTAAGATAAAAATTGTTCTTAAGTAAAGTGACAAAAAGCTGTCAAAAGGGAAAAGATAAGAAGGATCATAATGTACCGTGGTTTCTTCAGACTTTCTGATAGGCTCATTTGGAATGTGTTGCATTTGGGATGTCAGTAGAAACCTGGTGAGGATATCCAGTTGGCAAATGGAAATAATAGCTAGAGCCTGCAGCAATATGGATTGTAAATAAGTATAGAGACATCAGAACCTTGGACAATGTAGCCCATTTGGTTTTCAGTTTTCTCCTCAATAAAATGAGAATGATAAAGTTACCTCATAGAACTGCTGTAAGGATTAAATGAGCTAACATAGGTAAAACATTCAACCTAGTACATAAATGTTAGCTATTATCATTGTTAGTTTTACTATCACCGATGAGACTAATGTTTAAGGTGAGGAAAGAAGCTGACTAATGTTGCTGGTGCCCCAACCATATCCCTCAGCCTTTAACATTCTGCATATGGCGGTCTGACTTCCAACCAGGACACCTACAACTCTTTGCCTGAGGGAAGGTGAGAAGTGTAGGGAATCAATGTTCCTCTCAACCAACAGCTCATAGAATTGGTGGCTCCACAAGCAGGATAATTTGGAGGCATGTGTTCTACAGTGGGATTATGCTCCAGTTGCCCACAGTGGTAACTGGCTTGATATCACATGCTTTATTGGCTTCCTTCCCTTACCTGCCTCGCGTTCCCACTCCTCTCCTGGGATCATCTCCCCAATAAATGATGTACATGTAAATCCTTGTCTCAGGGTCTGCTTCTAGGAGAACCAAAATTAAGACAGGCAAGGATGGAACTTGGTTTACAATAACATTCAAGGGATGACTGGGGAAAAAGAAGCCCATGAGGGAACTAGAGAAGAAATATAGAGAGGTACCAGAAAACTATGTTGTGTAGTGTGGTCTGAAAACCCAAAGTAAAGGAGAGTTTCCCAAATGAGGTAGGAGGAAACAGCATCAAATGCTATGGAGATGAGATGCAAAAAGAACTGGAAACTGTCCATCTGAGTTGGCATCTTGAGGTGCGAGGTGACCTCTGCCAGGAGATTTTTGGTATAGTGGTGGAGGAAGACAGATGGCAGTGGGTTGAGGAAGTGAATGGGAGGTGAAAAAGCAGAGGCAGCAAGTGTAGGCTATTCATTTAGGAAGTCTGGCTGTGAAGGGAAAGAGAGAGAGGGAGAGAAGAAGGGAGGGAGGGAGAGAAAGAGGCAATTACCTACCTGCACATAGGAAATCTCTAATCTCCATCTTTAAGATGGAGAGACTTGGATATACTCTAATGATAAGAGAAAAAGAATCCATTGAAACATGGCTGAAAAACCATATCATTCTTGATATAATGCTTTATAATATATATGCTTTATAATATATATGCTTTATATAATATATATGCTTTATATAATATATATGCTTTATATAATATACATGCTTTATATAATGCTATAATGGGGATACCCTCATATCCCAAGAGTTTCCCAATATTCTCATCTTCATCAACACCTTTTTATTGAGCACCTACTGTCTGCAAAGCAGTGCTCAGTACTGAGATGAAAGGAACAGTAAGACACAATTTCTGATCTCAAAGAGATTATACTCCAGTAAGGGGAGTGAGACATCAATGTATGAAAAGTTTATTAAAAATATAAGCTAGGACACGATGATGAGAGGTACAATGAATAATTACTTTAGCTATTCAAAGGAGGATAGGTCAGGTATGGAAGGCTTCATAGATTTGGGGTGTTTAGATGACTTGGCAGAAAAGCTCATTGGGGGGAAGGGTTCAAAGAGAGAAATTTAAGAGAAAGGTAGAAGTTGGTAATAAACAGGTCTGGAAGGGGTTTGAATGCTAAACTAAATTGAAAAGCTTGTATTTCATTTAGTAGGCAAAAAAGGAGTCATTTAGTTTGTGAACAGAGTGAAATTAGTATTTTGGAGAAAGTAACTTGAAAAAGGTGTGCAGCTTGGTTTGGAAAATAAAACAAAAGCAGGAGGGCTAGCCAAATGAGGAGGAGAATCAAGCTTGGACTAGGAAGGATAGGGTGGAGGGAAAGGACAGAGAAGGGACCTTTTATATTTTGGGTATTGTTATTGTTCAGTCGCTCAGTTGTGTCCAATTCTTTGCCACCCCATGCACTGCAGCACATCATGCCTCCCTGTCCCTTACCATCTCCCAGAGTTCACCCAAGTTCACGTCCACTGAATTGGTGATGCTATCCAACCATCTCAACCTCTGCCGCCCTCTAGTAGGTTTGCCTTATTTCATCTTCTAGATTATAAACTACTTGGACTATGCCTTGGTCATAACTGGAACCTATATCATGCCTCAAAAAAAGGTCTATTACATAAATGTTCCTGAATAACTGGGTAAATGAAGTAACCCGTGAATAAAATGAATAGATGAGTGCACATCAAATGCATAAGCATTATGAGAGATGAACCACCAAATAGTTCTTGGAGGACAAAGAAATCAAAGAAGGATAGAGGGTTTACAAGTGTGTTTGGGGAAAATAACATCATTGATTGAATCAACTGGCACCTATGAGTGTAATCCTATATATTTATATATCACAATCTTTTATATTTATGATATTTATTTTATATATGCATGATATTGAAAAGAGACAAATCTGGAAGGCAGTGCACTCCTTTGGTAGTTTGGCAAAGAGGTAGCCCAGCAGGTCTAAGTTAACTCAACAAATGCCCGTTGCTAAGTTCCAGAGGCCCCCCTTTTCTAACTAGGCCACTTCTTCAAACATCAACCTTATATTGTTATATGGCTCCTGAAGATGCCCTACTCCCCATTTTAAAAATAAATATGTAGGGTACAATGGAAGATGGGATCTCTATTTTGAAAGTCTGTCTGTCCAGCCTAGCCTGGTCAGCCTAAGTACACCTCTGTATGGGATAATGAGAGTTTTGGGGATGTATGCATTCTCTACTTCTCTGGTGTAAGTTTTCCTTAAAAAAAAAAAAAGCTTATGTATTTACATGATGTGATCCTAGTGTGTGTGGGACTGAAAAATCTAACATATTGCAAATAACAAATAACCGACACATATAGCTGAGATTTTAGAGGGAGAATTTTTTGAGGGAAATTTTAATTTTAGACATGATCCAGAGAGTTTTCATCTGTAAAAATAAATATCAATCTGATACAAATAATAAAATCCTACTTAAATCCATTCATAAATGCTTAAATCTTTTCAATGGGCTTCCCAGGTGGCACTAGTGATAAAGAATCCACTTGCCAATGCAGGAGACTCTGGGTTGGGAAGATCCCTGGAGGAGGGCATGACAACTCACTCCAGTATTCTTGCCTGGAGAATCCCATAGACAGAGGAGCCTGGTGGGCTATGGTCCATAGGGTCACAAAGAGTCAGACATGACTGAAGTGACTTAGCACACACCAAAATCTCTTTAATAGAGAAATTCCATAAAACTTGATGAAAAATAGTCACTAAACATGAACTACAGATCAGATCAACAGATACTTCTTTACTGAGTGCAAGCCTATGCTTGGTACTATTTGACAGCTAACAAATACAGAAAGAATGATAGAATTAGAAGCTATCAACAGAATAGAATAGACAATTACCAGTTTTCTAATTCAAGTGAAATAACAGATCTAGAAAACATGATAATCAGTTCAGTTCAGTTGCTCAGTCGTGTCTGACTCTTTGCGACCTCATGAACCACAGCACTCCAGGCCTCCCTGTCCATCACCAACTCCTGGAGTTCACCCAAACTCATGTCCATTGAGTCAGTGATGCCATCCAACCATCTCATCCTCTGTCGTCCCCTTCTCCTCCTGCCCTCAATCTTTCCCAGCATCAGGGTCTTTTCAAATGAGTCAGCTCTTTGCATCAGGTGGCCAAAGTATTGGAGTTTCAGCTTCAAAATCAGTCCTACCAATGAACACCCAGGACTGATCTCCTTTAGGATGGACTGGTTGGATCTCCTTGCAGGATAATCAGTGGATACTAAAATCATTAGGCCTGAGGTTATTAACTTAACATGTGCGTTGGAATCACTTAGGGGGTTAAAAAATGCAAATACCCATGTCACACCATCAATGATTCTGATTTAAATGACTCTGGGTGTGGCCTTGCCATTGTGACTATTTAAATTTCCACTTGTGTGCATGTGCGCTAAGTCGCTTCGGTTTTGTCAGACTCTGTCACCCAGTAGGAGATCAGAAGGGTAAGAGAGGGCAGTCAGGGGATTTATTCCCTTCCACACACCTCACAGTGCTTCTGTAACTAAGCCCTCCTTGAACAATTCTGACCTGAGAGTGCTCTCTTGGGACGGGATGGATACAGATCCTCGCTGGACCAAATCAATTCTCCTTTGAGAGAAAGGAGAAATTCCCAATATGAAGTAAACATTAAAAACCATTAAGGGATCACTGCTAATTTTATGAGGTGTGATAGTGCCACAGTGCTTATGTAAACAAACAATTACTAGTTACAGATACACACTATTTCTTGATGAAATGATATGTCTAGGAATTATTTTAAACAGACTGCATTGGCGACCTGGGCAGTAGGGTGGGAAGATAAGAAAAAAGTACAGGGGGAATAGACGAAACAAGATGATCAAAATTTTGATAATTGAAGCAGGGTGACAGATATGTGAGGAAGTCCCTAAATGTACTATTCTCTTGATTGTGTGAACAATGGAAAATTTCTATAATAAAATGTTAAAACAGAGCAACCAATCTTTTATTTTTTCTTAGATGAGACCTGGTTTGTGATTTTTCATTAACGAGAGAGGCACACAAAATCTGAATTAACAGCAAATGAAGGTTTTTTAAAAAAAAAATTAAAAAAAAATTTAAATTGGAGGATAATTGCTTTATAATGTTGTGTTGGTTTCTGCCATATGACAACATGGCAAATGAAGGTTTTAAGGGTATGTTTAAAGCATGGAAATATGAAGATTTATGTTTCTACATTTTGTTCTTTCCTGCAGAGAAAAATTGATGAGAAAGCTGCATATATTTACTAGCTGTATTTTTTTTCTCTTTAAATATTCAGATAGCTATCAAATTCTGTCAATCTGCCTGTGAGCATCTGTAAAGGGAGGGGATGAAGAGGGTTTGGAGGGAGTGGAGGGGCCCCAGTAGGCCTGAGTTCCTATTGTCTGCAATCTCAATGACAAAGTCTGTTACTGCTTGGAGCATCCTTTTTATTTTGTTTTGGATTTTCCTGGTAATAGATACTAGTAATGGAGCAAATTTATGCATAAAATTGTCATTATTTATAATCCTTTCAGGGGATTTAGTTGCTCCTGGGGCAGCTCAGAAGCAAACATAATTTCTTCTGCAACAAATTCTGCTCTAGCCAAAGGAAGCAAGGTGCCAGATTGGTTCTGCTTCAGTAGCAGTTTTGCTTCTTAAACACCACAGATAAGAGAATTTTGTAGATATTTGAGAATGAATGAATGAATACAAATTGAAAGACATATGTATCTTGCAATAAATAAGCTTCCTTTTATCTGAAGCAAGTAGCAGACAATAAGGAAAATCTGAACACAAAGAATTCTACTGCATGCTCAACCATAAAACAAAATAAAAACAAAAGCCAAAGTATAATGTCTGTTGGGTTAATAAAGTTGCTTTGTTTTCTTATAATAATAAGTTGGCAGAGGTCCACCTGCATTAAAGTATTTCCTGGCATAATGCTCTTTACTCTGTTTTTCCTAGCCCCAATTTGCTAAGCTTGTTTTATTGACATTACTGTTAATTGATGGTTACTAGATATAGCCACAAGGCAGACAGATGAAGAAAGAACAGTCGAAGCTTGTTTACAAAAAATAGGAAAATGCTGCTTTTTAAACTGTAGCATTAATATAGGAATCTCAGTTTACCAAATAAATGTAGTATTAACACAAGAACCTCAAGTCACTAGGATGAAAGTTGTACTTACTACAAATACAATGTAAGTTGTATTAAATGTTGACATTAAGGATCAATATTGGGGGAACCAAGATGATTCAAGGGTGTTTTAAAAATAGTCTCCTAGAATGTATCTGAAAGAAAATCTGTATCTCTAAACTAAATCTCTATTAAGTGCCATTTGCAAATGTTGGCTAGGATATGGGAATAGATAATTTGGACTCAGGCATCTGGTGAGTTAAGAGGTTAAGAGGAAGGACTTCTGAGTCACTCTGCCTGGGTTCAAAGTCTGGCTCCATGACTTTATAACTGTATCACTGCTGTCCACTTTCTGGATCTCTCTGAAAGGTTGACTCAAATTCCTCATGTGAGAAAGAGGGATGGCAAGAGGGGGTTGTTGAGAGAATTAAAGAAAATTAATAACTTAGATAAAGTGACTTCAGAGCCTCAAGAAGTGACATAATCCAGAAAGGAAAGAACTACAACAACTTAAAGAGTGGGCTACTTAGTTGTTCATAGGATAAAATTATTATTTTGTCACCTTAAATAATTTATGGTCCATGTTGGGGAATAAGAGAGTAGCTTACAAACAAGCAGAATGAGAGAGATTAATCAGAATTATCAATACAACAAAACTAGCAACAGTTCTCAGCACAGCACTTTAACAGCATCATCTTTTAGGATTTGAAATAGCTCAGCTGGAATTCCATCACCTCCACTAGCTTTGTTCATAGTGATGCTTCCTAAGGTCCACTTGACTTTGCACTCCAAGATGTCTGGCTCTAGGTGAGTGATCACACCATGTGTAGTCAAAGCTATGGTTTTACCAGCAGTCATGTATGGATGTGAGAGTTGGACCATAAAGAAGGTTAAGCACTGAAGAATTGATGCTTTTGAGTTGTGATGTTGGAGAAGACTCTTGAGAGTCCCTTGGACTGCAAGGAGGTCAAACCAGTCAATCCTAAAGAAAATCAATCCTGAATATTCATTGGAAGGACTGATGCTGAAGCTGAAGCTCCAATACTTTGGCCACCTGATGTGAAGAGCCAACTCATTAGAAAAGACCCTGATGCTGAGAAAGATTGAAGGCAGGAGGAGAAGGGGATGACAGAGGATGAGATGGTTGGATGGCATCACCAACTCAATGGACATGAGTTTGAGCAAAGCTCTGGGAGATGGTGAAGGACAGGAAAGCCTGGCATGCTGCAGTCCATGGGGTCACAAAGAGTTGGGCATGACTGAGCAACTGAACAGCAACAGCAACTATTCAAGAGGCTGATCCCATGGGAAATTTGCTCCTCTCTCCAAAGGAAAATGGTCAATTGCACTGATTTTGAAGTTATTTTGTATCAAGAATTATGGACTCACCTATGCAGAAAAGTATAGAGGTTCCTTAAAAACTAAAAATAGAGTTGCCATATGATACAGCAATCCCCTTCCTGGGTATATATTCAGAGGAAACACTAATTTGAAATGACATATGCTTGTTTCAATGCTCTTCTCTCTGAACATCCCACCCTCGCCTTCTCCCACTATCAAGGGTGAAACAGATCACCAGCCCAGGTTGGATGCATGAGACGGGTGCTCAGGGCTGGTGCACTGGGAAGACCCAGAGGGATGGGATGGAGAGGGAGGTGGGAGGGGGGATCGGGATGGGGAACACATGTAAATCCATGGCTGATTCATGTCAATGTATGACAAAAACCACTACAATATTGTAAAGTAATTAGCCTCCAATGATTAAAAATAAATGAAAAAAAAAAGAAATGATATATGCATCCCATTGTTCATAACAGCATTATTTACAATAGCCAGGACATAGAAGCAACCTAAATATCCATCAACAGATGAATGGATAAAGAAGATGTGGTATATATACACAATGGAATATTACTCAGCCATAAAAAGAATGAAATAATGTCATTTGCAGCAACACAGGATGGACCTAGAGATTATCATACTAAGTGAAGTCAGAAAGAGAAAGACAAATACCATATGATATCACTTATATGTGGAATCTAAAAATATGATACAAATGAACTTATTTATAAAACAGAAATAGATTCATAGATATAGAAAACAAACTCATGGTTAGCAAAGGGGCAAAGGGGGGAAGGCTAAATTATTAATAGGAGTTTGGGATTAACATATACACACTACTATATATAAAATAGATAAACAGCAAGGACCTACTGTATAGCACAGGGAACTATATTCAATATCTTGTAATAACCTATAATGGAAAAGAATCTGAAAAGAATATATATATAAAACTGAATCACTTTGTTGTACACCTGAAACTAACACACTGTAAATCAACTATACTTTAATAAAAAATTATTATGGAGTCTCATCAACTCAGTCATTATTTGATATCAGCAGTTACTTTGATATTAGGGTTCAATATCAAAAATGATGGATATTCAGCCTGATTCTGAATCAGGAATGAAGTCATAAGAATGACTTTGAATATCTTGCCATCATTATTCTTATTAAACTAAAAGGAGGACTAACATTGAGTGAATTTACATTAATATTAAGTACAAACCCCAAATGAATACCAATTCACATTAATTTTCAAGTGCTGCATTCACTCTGCCTTTCCACATCAGGCCCAAGCCATGATTCAGAGGCAGCGCACTGATGAGTCATCCCCTGCTGATATCTAGATGGGTCAGAATGCCCTGCGTGGGTTGAGAGGGAGGAGGCAGCGAGTCCAAGAGCTTCCTTTGGTGTGGCACAGCGGAACCTAGGGGCCAAGATCCAAGAGAAGGACTCAACAAGCAACGTCCTTGCTCTCAGAGAACTCAGCTTCTAATTGTCTCCTGAATGAGACAATTGCTTCCACATGCCCAAAGGATGCATGAGTCCTTTGACAAATGTGGAGGCTTCATGGGCAGAGAAAGATATCACTTCCAAATTAGAGGACCAATCTTGTCCCCAGATGGTCCTTGTTCTTGATGTCAGAGAAAAGGAAGTGCAGAACAAAGAACACCCAAGACAGCAAAACTGAAAGTCCCCAAGGTTCTGTATTCCATGCGGTGCTAAAACACATCCAAACAAGCAAAAATAGCTAACATAAAGGTCCTCTGGGGAAGAGTTTAGTTGTCTCAGATTCTAGCTCCGTGTTCTACCCACCTTCTTCCTTTCCTCCTCTTGCTCTCCTCTTTATCACAGTCCAGCCCTCCAATCTCTGCCCAGTGGCCCTGTTTTCAGGGATCATCTTTCTGTCTATTCTAATGGTGAGTAATTTCAAGTTCTACTTCCTGCCCACCATCTGACTACACAGTAGGCCAGCCTCTCTTACACATTTGTTTATACTGAAAGGCTTGTGGCCTATGAGAATTTCCCATTCCTCCATGGGTCACACACCTAACTTAACTAGTCATTGCTACAGAAAATCAGACCTCCCAGGTGGCTCAGTGGTAAATAATCCTCCTGCCAATGCAGGAGATACAAGAGAGATGATGTGATCGCTGGGTGGGGAAGATCCCCTGGAGGAGGAAATGGCAACTTGCTCCAGTATTCTTGCCTGGGAAATTCCAGAAAATCAGGACAAGAGGTACTCCTGAACCTTTACTGAATCAGGCAAGAGACAGTGCTTGCCACACTGGTTTCAGTGTTCGAACACAGGCCAAGATATTACAATATCTGGCTATAGGAAATGGAACCCTGAAAAAAGAAGGTTTTACAGCCTCCAGTTTGAATGACCTTTGCAGTTATGGTTCCAGTTTTTCAGTTACTAGAAAGCATATACCTATGTCTGAGACTTTGGGAACCACTTTTGTGTATTCCATCCTGTATATCATGAGTTTGAGCAAGCTCTGGGAATTGGTGATGGACAGGGAAGCCTGGTGTGCTGCAGTCCATGGGGTCACAAAGAGTTGGACACAACTGAGTGACTAAACTGAACTGATCCTGTGTATCAGAACCCAGCAGAGCACAGAGCCCAGAACTGATGGATGACAACTTATTTTTTGATGTATTCATATCACAGAGAAATAATCTTTCCTGGAGATTAGAATTGGATAATAACTCCTCTATTATAGACTCAACCAGCTCTACAGTATATGTATTTATAGGTCACAACCTAGAGAAGCTCAAGTCAGTCACTGGTTATGGGATCATGTGAGTTAAATACTCCCGCATCACAAGCCACCCCAAATGTTGGTAGTTTAAACAGCAATTATTTCTAATTGCTCACAAGTCTGTGGTTGCCTAGGATTGGCTGGTCTAGCCTGGGCTCTGGGTGGGAGGCTCAAGTTCACATGTCTCTCATCCTCAGGCATGATCTTCTAATATGATGACAGAGCCACAAGAGAGTAAACAGAAACATGCAAACCTCTAAGGCCAAGACTCTGACGGTCATTCTACACTTGTACCCACATTCCTTTGACCAAAGGATATCACATGGCCTAGCTCAAAGACAAAGGGTGGCAATAGAAACTCTGCCTTTAAGAAGGATCTCCAAACTTACAAGACAAAAGGTATGATGCAGGCAGGGATGAAAAATTAGAGCCAGCAAGGCACTTTATCACAATTACAATTTCTGAGAACACGGGAAATTTGACTGTAAGGCATACTTTCATGATGTTAAAATTAAGAATGAGTTTCGGATGACATCAGTTGCAAGGTACTCATTTCTTCCAGATGCTTATTCTAAGTTCTTCCTACTTCCAGGAGGGTCACAATGGTTGAAACTAAAAATTGCCGTGTACAAGTAAATGTGTCTTGTAAAAGAGCAACAAGGTACCTGGTTTTGCACTGCATTCCCTCCCATCTCACCCCATGTACTAGGAAATACAAAATTAGCTTACTTGTCCAGAGAGATGAGTTAAGCTTGAAACCCCAAACCTTGTACAAGTTCCAACTGATTATCTATAGTGACTTTTTTTTATAGACTTCAGAACTTGTTTAATCAGAAACCTATGATAACCCTTGAAACGTTTTTATTGATTTGTTCCTTAATTAAGTCACTTTGCCTCATGGTCATCCAAATTAACAAGTTTACGTTTCTTGAATCTACAATTCTAAGAAACAAGAATCTTTACAGAAGCATATAACAAAATAAAAAGTAAGCTTATTCACAGAGTTTTCATGGTCGGTATTTTCAATTTCTTGATAAGATGGAACATGGAAAAAACTCTAATTAAAGCACCTTTGGAAACATCTTGTTGTCTTGGCTCTGGCAATTATAGAGCTACCTTGCTTCTAGTGGCAATTATAACTTTTATATATGCCAAAGAAAACATTTTCTCTAATTGCTCAAATTTGAAAGCTCTGTGCTCTACACGAAACAAGCAAAAGATGGCCTATAGTGGTTAATTAGGGGTTAGGATATATAGACTTACTACCAAACAAATTACCAGGGCAGCTTTTCTGTGAGAAGCGCGTTTACAAACCTCTTGCCTCATTTGTACACATAACAAAAACAGTCCTTGAGCTCCGGCAGTACCCATGTCCTTCCCTTGAGAAGGATGCTTTCTGCAACAGCACACACATTTCAGGTAATAGTAGAAGAACATCAAAGTCATCTTGTAGCTGAAAAACAAGCCAAAATACTCACCCACTCAGCTCCTCCCAGAGCTCTTTACTTCAGGAAGATACACATGCCTGCAATAAGAAATTGATGTATTAAAGATCCTACTTATGTTACATTTACAGCCAAACCCAGGGAGACAGCTAATGGCACTCTAAAACCGGTCATTTTGTCAGAGCTTTGGTGTCGATTACTGATTACACACAGGAAATGGTGACATAAAAAGCCCAGTGACAGCATAAACAGCACCTGGCCAGGCCTGTGCATGAGCACGGATGCTTGGTCACTGTTACATTTGGTTCATTTGATTAAAACTCTGGGTATCATCAGCCGGCAGGAAGAATTAGAACTAGTCAGCTTGTTAATTTTTTCTTTCAGTTCAATATCTAAAAATCTATTCCCGTGAGTGCAGCCATGAGGGGTGAGACAAACAACAATTAAAATTCATGAGAGGCTTATACAAAGTGGCAGAGATTCGGAAAGAATGTGCTGGTCCATAAGTTGGAACATAGCTAATAACAATAGCCAGCATCTCATTAATGCTTCAGGTGGTGCCTGGAACTGTGCTGAATGTTCTGTGTGCCTTAATCAATTTCATCCTTTCAACAACCCTATGAGGTAGACCCTGTTGTCATTATCCACATCTTAGAGATGTGGCTGAGAGAAACGACACCACAATGTCAGAATATGCTGGACTCAACTCCTGACATTTTCCTGGCTAGAAGTGCGTCCTTGAACAAATAATTTCTCTTCTGTGTGCCTTTGCGTTTTCACACAGAAATGAAGTAGTTGGACTCCATTGGTTCTTTATCCTTGGCTGCAAATTAGGATCTCTTGGAATGCTTTTATAAGGCAACTTGTTTAATATTTACTGCATGCCAAGGGCTTTATATATAGTATCTCATTTGATCCAACAGTAGCCTGAGATATCATCATGGAAATGAGGGATACCTAATCTCATGGAAGAAAAACTGAAGTTTGAGAAGCTCAGGAGCTTGCCTAGATTATAAAGTTTGGAGATGGCAGCTGGGTCTGGCTCAGGCATTTCAGATCCCTAATCCTGGGCTTTGCGTCCTGGGATGAATGATGCTCATCCTTTATCGACTGAGCACTATTCTTCCTGTTTCCAGGCTCATCCCTGGCTTATCTATCCTCCGCATTGTTTCCTAAATGCTCTTTCTAAAATGTACAACTTACTCCCGCCTTGAAATCTGACATTATGTCTTCAGAGCTTTCTAGATATTTCAAACTCCTCACTGCAGTGCACGAGGCACGTTGGGATCTGATTAGCCCTCTAGTCTTATTTCCCACTAGTCCCCCCAGCCCCCTACTCTTTTCAGGCAAGGTGTGTCAGACAGTTCCTCACATCTGTGTCTTCACATATGTTGCTGATTCTTCCCGGGATGTTGTTTCCCTCCTCTCCCCCGACCTCCTAGTTTAATTCTCACTTCTCCTAAGCTCAGCTCAAGCATCTACTTCTGAAGACTCTTCTGGCTGTGATGGGACTTGGTTAGGCTGCCCGTGTTTGCTCCCAGAGCACCCAGGACCCTCTTTAAGGGAATTGATTGGAAAGGTCATTTTCTTCCAAAGCATCTTCTAACCCTTCCATGTCTAAATGGCCTGGGTGTCTGAAGCAAAGCTGAGGAAGGGGAGCTGGAGAGGAGATGGGTTGGAGAGGGAGCAGGATCAGTCAATTTGCTAGGGGCTCTGGACCCCACTCCACATCTTCCCCCTGGATCATGGTGATGTCCTCCTGACTGTTCCCTCTGCTTTGATCCTAGAAGCTCTTCCCAAAAGGACGGGCCACAGTGACCCTTTGAAACAGAAGGTAGAGCCCGGGGCTCCTGTGCTCAGAACCCTGCAAAGACTCCCATCTCCCTCACAGTCAAAATCCAAGGGCTAGCAAGGGCCTTTCAGACTTGACGTTGCCGCTCCTTAAGTTTTCGTGTGACACGAGTCACCCAGGGATCTTATTAAAATGCAGACTCTAACACAGTAGGTCTGGGGAGGGGCCTGAGTCTTTGCATTTCTAACCAACCCCCAGGTGAAGCCAGGTGCTGCTGGTCCTTGGGTCCCTGCTCTGAGTAGTAAGTCTCCCCATTTCCTCTCTGATTGCCGGTCCTGTTCTCCTTGCTCTCTCCACTCCAGCCCTATGGGACTCCCTATTATTCACAGACCACACAAGAAATGTCCTCTTGTCTCAGGGCCTGTGCACCAGCTATCCCCTTTCCCTGGAACACCCTTGCCCCAGATCCACTTGGCTAATGCTCACTTTTTTCACATCTTTGCTCACATCTCACCTTTTCAATGAGCTCCACCGTGACCACCTGATTTAAAAGTGCAACCTGCCCTCTGTGCTCAGGTCTGTGTTCCTGAACCCTCTCTTGCTCTTCTGTTCTTTTTTTTTTTTTTTCTGCATAGCTCGTATGACCTTTCAACCCATGTTATAAATTTACTTGTGTATTCTAGTCATGATTTTGTTCTCTAGCTCGCTCTCCCCACCCCCAATTCTGCAAAGCCCGTTCCCGAGGAGCTCCCACTTTGTGTGTTGTGTTCACTGATGTTCCCCAAGAGTCTAGGACAGCTGCCAACAAATACTATTTGAATTTGAATGTTGTGGGTGAATGAGAAAGAGAAATAAAGATGATGTGGTGTGACTGTGCGTCCTCCACTGAGTGTATTTTCTCCAAGTGCATTTTGCTGGGTGCCTGGCATAACGAAGTGAGATACTGCTTGGCACATTCTTAAGGCTTTTCTTGGGCAAGACATAGCAAAGCATGTTGTGCTTGAGACATTTCATGTTTTCCTTTATTTCCAGATGACTTCTTCTGGAAGAAACGTTATCTGCTTCTAATAAACTTCCCATTATCTTCAGAGACAAATTTGAGGAAAGAAGTAAAGAGCAGTGCAATTACTGTCTTCCGTCTTGCCCATGACTCAGACAGGTAAGCGCTTCTTCTGTACTTCATCGTCTTCAAATTTAGTAAAGCAGTCAGCTGTGTCTTTTATGATGGCAGAAGCTGATTCCCTTTTAATTCTACCAGTCATTTCATCCTCCTTCTCCCTTCATTTTTCTCAATCCTCCTACATTACTAAGCTTTCACGAAGCATTGTTTGACTGACATTACAGTCAGCATTTTTATATAACTAAGAAGATTATATCACAGAATAAAGACATAAGATAAATTCTCCACTGATACAGCTCTTGAACTGATCTTGGGCAGTATGCATAAAGACCAATAAATTGCCTTTTAAAAAAAAATTGGATAGTCTACTTATCCACCCTCAACAAAATAATCTCTTGAATAGTAGGTTGAGCCACATGACATTGCTAACATTCAACCATTTTGACTTAGAAAAATAGAAATTTCAGTTCGTTCAAACTAAATATAATTAGCAGAGTTTCTTCTCTCCAGGGAACAATCAATTCCTTAAAAAAGAAGCAAGACTTGTGGGCTTCAAAACAAGAAGATTTCTGGAAAATAGAGCATTTAGCCTTGTTAAAGCGAGAACAGGCTTGTTCTCGTCCCCAAGCATAGGCTTCATCCTGACCAACCTGAGTCCTCTGAGCAAGCTCTGGGCTGCGAATAAAGTCTAGCTGACAACATTGGGTAAACAAGGCTACGGGGCTTTCTGGTGGTCATTCACGCTGGATAGAAATATTCTCAGTCTCCTAGTCCACTCATAGAAATTCACCCACACAGCCTTTCCCCAATCCTTGTCAGCAGTCTTCCAATTTTGTTTCTTTTGGGTCACGTCTTTTAGGTCCTTTAGGACTTTCCTGGTGGCTCAGATGGTAAAGAATCTGCCTGCAGTGTGGGAGACCTGGGTTCAATCCCTGGGTCGGGAAGATCCCCTGGAGAAGGGAATGGCAACCCACTCCAGTATTCCTGCCTGGAGAATTCCATGGACAGAAGAGCCTGGCAGGCTGCAGTCCATGGGGTCACACAGAGTTGGACACGACTGAGCGGCTTAACACTTAAGTCATGTGCAGCTATTCAGATGTTTACTCGGTGCCCAGGCATTTGTGTAGATGCTGACCTCAGGCCATCTCCCTTTCCACACGAAGTAGGTAGAGAGATGAACTGCTTGATATTCTCTTGTGAGAGGATTTCTCTTCATCATCCTTTTGGACCATATTGAGGGAGGCCATGTTCTGGTTATCTACCAACGCATAACAAACCACCTCAAACATAGTGGTCTAAAACAACTATTTTATGATGTTCATGGATTCGGTGGTTGGGAATTCAGATGGGTCACAGCAGAGATGGTACCACAATATCTGGAACCTCAGCTGGAACACTCAAAGATTGGGACTGATTCCACAACTAGGGTCTGGAATCACTTTGGGGCATCTTCCTTTATGTGTTTGTTGGTTCCTGCTGGCTTTGGAGGGACCTCATCCAGGTGATCAGCTAGAACATCTACACTTGGCTTCTGTAGGGGGCCTCTCTGAGTAAGCTAGTCTGGGTCTCCTCACAGCATGAGCAACTCAAGAGAATCAGGGAGAAGCTGCATCACTGTTCATTACTTAGCCTCAGTGGTCACACAGCAGCACTTCTGCCACAGTACTAAGCCTGCCCAGATTCAAAGGAAGGGGACATGGATTCCCTGCCTCTCTATGAGAGGAGTGTCAAAGGCCTGTCATAAAAGGAGAGTGTGGGATGGATAGCTCATAAATGCTAACTTTATTAAGGAGTCCCAGACCATTTTGTTGAATGCAAATTGTTGAAATAATTATTCCCAATAATTGATTTTCACTTACTGAACATTTTTGCATAATCTGGGATGATTTTTGCAACCTTTTCTGTGCCTTTAAAAATTTTTGTTCATTTTTTTAGAATTAGGGTAATTTTCACTCTATTCATTTTTTAAATTTCTAATGCTTTGAGAGCCTGTGTGTAGAGGTATCAGCTGTCAGCTGGAAAAGTGGCCTTCCATCAGAGAAAATTGAGGTTTATTTGTCATTGACCTCAAACTATAACTAGCTACATTGATTAATGATGGCCCAAAGCCCATGAAAACCATATAAAGATCAATGTTTAGATACAGTTTTTCTTTCTTAAAATCCAGAAAGAGATTTCTGTCTCCTGTCTAGCAGCAAGGCAAACATCAGATCGATCTGCCTTCAGGCCAGCAGTGTAAGCAACCTTAAGCTTGTCCTTGCATTCACATTGTGGTTGCACATGCTTTGCATTACAGCTTCAATCCTGACAGCAAACACTGTATGAATGCTGGCCACAAAACATCAAATTCAGCTAAGAATACTTTAAAAAATAAATGTTTATGCAATGAGAGTAAACATGTTAAATAAATTAGGTTAATGGTGATGGTTGAAAATTAAAAGGATGAAAAGGTTAATGAGAAGGTAGACAAAATTAACTTTTATGACTGTGTTTAAAATTTGTGCAATTACTCTAGGTTGCACAGAAATTATAAATACATGAACTGAATATTGTAAATGTTAATTCTTATACTAATTTGCTTACAGACGACTCATTTAGAGCTAGAGGCAGATGTAACAATTTATTAAAGCATTTGCAAACTGGCATAGCTGGAATAAGTGGACGAGAATGAATTATAAATAAAAAACAAAAAAATTAGTGTGTGTGTGAGAAGACACAAACTTCTGGAGAAGAAATGGATACATATGCTTTAAAACATTTAAAGGACCATAAATCTACCCTGTGCTGGAATCTCTATAAGGGAAGATACCACATCTGCTTGCTCAACATTCTATCTCCATTTTCTATAAATATTTCTCTATTAATGATGTATCAAATTATCAATATTTGAAAAAAAACTTGGCATATTCAGTTTAATTTTCAATTTGTTTCTCTGACTAGTTGTGTTCAACCAAACATTTTCAACCAATTTATTTTCTATAAATCAACCTGGATCCATGCTAGGCAAAACTCTATCATAAACCAAAAGGGCTGTGAGATACAATTTCTGGTTTCATTTTTTGGGGGCGGGGGTAATTTATTTGAGCAGAAAATGTGTGAGAAATTCCTTAAGATTTAAATAATAGATCAAGACAACAATAGGGGATCTGTCACAAGGTTCTCTGTGATTAATTATTGAACCAACTGTAACCTTCCATTTCTTCCAAAGTAGTATATTAGGTAATATTAATCATTCCAACACAAAACATCAAGAAATAATTAATGAAACATAATAAACATCCTTTTTATACAAAGCTGAGATAAAAGGAAACTAAAGGAATTCCCCTCAAAAACCAAAAATGGAGAGGAAAACTGGAAGAGGAGAGTTGTAAGAGGGGGAAGTTTGAGGTCTTGCTGCTCAGGGTTTGGGAATGGTGGGTTTTGCTCACTTCTGTAACCAAGGGGATTAGGTCATAAGCTCTGCCACAGCGAAATGGTGGAACAGAAGCAAAATCTACCTACTGCCAGCAAGACAACCACCCTGTTCCCTAGGTCCTTCACTCAAAAAGTTAGAACCTAAATCTTGCACTTGGTTGTATTTCTGTTCAAATATCTACTCCTTTTATGATCCAGTATACCCCAACCCATGAAATGAACAGAAAAAGTCGTCCTCATCCAGTGATTCCCCTGGTAGAAGTAAACACCAATCTTGTCTGGAGTGTTAGTCACATCCTCAACCCAGACCACAAAAGGTTCCTGCAGATAAAGCCTCACTAAACATGAGCTTACCATCTGAAAAAACCATTCTTTTTAAGATACACTGGTAGCCAACACAACCAACAGTTAGATCGGGCCCTCAAGTCCTTTAGATGATGAGATTGTTAAATATGTGCTTGTGCTATGAAGTATGACTGACACAACTGAGAAACTAAACACACACACATGAAGTATGACTAAACATATTTTTTAGAAAAAAATATGATAAATATCAAAGCACCACCAAAAAGACCAAGCAGGCTTGACAAAGAACCAACTGATTTTCTTTGAAATGAAAAAAAATAGTCATTAAAATACAAACTCAGTAGATAAACCACAGATTAGACAGAGCTAAAGAGTGAACCACTGAAATGGAAGATAGAGCTGAAGAATTTAGTCAGAGAGTAACACATTCTGGGGGTGTGGGGGCAATCACTTTAGACTGGCACAATCAGAGGAAGCATTGCGAAGGAGGTGGACTTTTACCTGAATCTTAAAAGTTGTGTAAGAATTGGTGAAAGAAGGTATTTCAGAGGAGTAGCATTACAGAAGCCAAATTTCAGAGACTAAATTAAAAGCTAGTTTAGGTCATAATAAGCTGGTCACTTTGGCTGAAATGGAGAGCTTGTGTAGAGAAGTAGAAAGATAAAGGCTGATTATGAATGTTAGAGCCTATCCCTAAAGCCACATATGAATTGCAGTAAAAATCATGTAAAATAGATGTGTTTTTAAAACAAAGCAGACACATAATGTCTGTTATACTGATATTACGGTCCTTTTCACACACAACACTCCAGCTTGACCAGCCTCCTTCCAATGAGCATGCATCTACTTAAAATGGAGGCGTCTTGAAGTCACTCCGCCCCTTGCCTTCCCTCCATCCACACAGAGGTATATTTCAAAAGATTTCAGGTTGAAATCTGAATGAAAGAGAAACAAATTCTACGAAACTTGTAGTTGTGCCAGGATTAGACTGGTGCTAAGCAGTTTATAACACTTTTCTTTTTTTGCAAAAAAAAAAAGGCTTTATGTTATCTCCTTAAATTAATTCCCCTAAAGTATAGAAGGCTTTGTTACCTCTAAATTCCTTTCAAACATGATGGTAAAATGGATTCCAGCTTGGAAATTTAATAAGGCCTCAGAGGAAAAAGCGGATTTCAGATTCCCTAGCAAGGGGTGATCTCAGTTCCCAGGGAATTATCTCCCTTGCCTTCTTTACATGGCTTCCACCTACACAAAAGAATGTAATATCCAGCCCTCCAACAGGGAGGACAGACTCACCCTGTATAAAGTGTGAAAAGTGTCAATTAAAATTTACCCATACAATTTCTGAGCAGATAGATTTGCACAAAGCTACTCACATTCAGCATTAGCAAGATGAAATAAAATGTCAGGAAATAGAACTGTATTATAGGTAAATAATGGCTAGAGAGACAGACAGACAGATAAATCAATAATAGAAGAATAATAGATAAATCAATAATAGAAAGGTAGGTTTAAGCAAATGAACAGTAATGAATGAATGAATAAATAAACAAAAGGCAGAAGTCCTCTTTCTAGAATCGGAAGAATAAGATTTATCCTTATACACATAATTTGTGTACTACAAATTACAAAAGACTTTGTAAGAATATAAATTCAATAAAACAAGTAGTAGTAGATAGATGATAAAACAACAAAGTGAGAAAAGGGAGACTGCAGAGGCTAAGAAATTTGTTTACCATTACCCTTATAAAAATTAATTTGAGACAGCAAGGAGAAGAAGGCTTTAAGGTTGAAAATAGGCATAGGAAAATATTTGAGATAGTCTTAGTACATATATGTGGAGGCAAAAAGGTAAATAGGAAAGATGAAATGGAAAATAGGTAATCCAACGTAATAGACAACTGTGTTACTGAAATGAAGGTAAAAGGAAATATTAATATCAAAAAGGTATCCTCTGTACCATGATATTCAAATGATGTTTATCAAATGATAAACAAATGATATTCATTATTGACCTTCAACTTTAAAAAAGAAATTTTGGTGTGCAGGTAATTAGGAAATAGAAAAGCAAGTCATCTACAAGGTAAAGATGTGGAAGAGTAATCAGATTTTCCTGTAACTTTTCCAAAGCATTATTAAGTTTGCCCAGTGCAGCAAATAAAAATATAGGCTCCCCAGTTAAATTTTAAAATTTAGATGCAACATTTGGAACAGCCCTATACTAAAAACATTCATTGTTCATCTGAAATTTAAATTTCACTGGGCATCCTATATTTTATCTGGCAGTCCTAAGCCACATTTAACGTCAGAAAGCAATGGAATAATATCTGCAAATTCATGTGGGAAAGAAAATGGGACTCACGAGTATTATACCCAGCTAACCAATCATTCAATTAAAAAGGCAACAGGGAGACATGAGAGAATCAAGGAATGTAACTTCTTAGCAAGGAAATTCTGTTAACCATGTGGATGATTAAAATAAAGACCTCAGGAATGGAGAATTCATGGTAAAGAGGATGCTGAATCTGGAAAGTTCTAGGGTCATTTGATTTAGAGAGTGAGACATGGCCAGCCACTTTCAAAGTCTTTTTTTCTCTTGGTCTTCTTTCCACTGGCAGCCTTGTCCTCAGGACACTCTTCACACGGTTGCCTCCAGCAGCTCTAGACTGACTTCCTATCAGCTTGGCAACCTCAGTGAGTGGGAAGAGGGCATTTTTTCTAAAAAGTGTTAAAAATAATTTTCTTTTATTGACTGGGCTATGCAATGAGCCCATTCCTGGATCAACTAATCACCATGGAAACAGGCTACTAGTTTTATTGGCTAGGTTGTATCACCTGGAACCAGGGGTGATGTCAGCTCCAGATAAATCATTGAGAGTGGAGAAGGAATGGTTTTCCCAAAGAAATATATGGTGCTGTGACCAAAAGAAGGGAATGGATTCTGAGCAGATCAGAAGAACAACTGTTTTGTACACTATATTGTCATCTCTCCAACTAACACATAAACTTGAGAATAAAATCTCTGTATTGCACTTCTTTTAATCTCACAGAATGACTCCTTCAGTTCC
Organism: Odocoileus virginianus; assembly: GCF_023699985.2. NCBI lineage: Eukaryota > Metazoa > Chordata > Mammalia > Artiodactyla > Cervidae > Odocoileus > Odocoileus virginianus. The sequence continues at coordinate 1,123,422 of NW_027224266.1, forward strand.
TTATTATAATGTAGGTGCTCAAAAATATTAATTTCCCTTGACATAACTTTCTATATTTGCAAAATGAGGAGGTTGGAATACATGAACTCCAAGGCCTCTCCAGCTTTAATAAAACTGTGAAAACTTCCATAAGAACATATCATAGGGGACCCCATATTACACACTTTTGGTATACTCTATAGTAAAACATTTACTATATATATTGTATTACTATATATAGGTATAGCTCATGATAAACATTTTCCATTTCAGAAATATCAAAGGTGTTACAAAGTCCTATTAGATTAGTATAATCTTATATGCCTTCCTCAAGTCAATGATTCATAATATTAAGGAATAGTTTGCCTAATCATGCAGAGATCTTTTCCTAATGTTAAAGGGACTCAGATGTATAGAACAGACTTGTGGACTCTGGGAGAAGGTGAGGGTGGAATGTTTCAAGAGAACAGCATCGAAACATGTATATTATCTAGGGTGAAACAGATCACCAGCCCAGGTTGGGTGCATGAGACAAGTGCTCGGGCCTGGTGCACTGGGAAGACCCAGAGGGATCGGGTGGAGAGGGAGGTGGGAGGGGGGACCGGGATGGGGAATACATGTAAATCCATGGCTAATTCATTTCAATGTATGACAAAAACCACTGCAATGATGTAAAGTAATTAACCTCCAACTAATAAAAATAAATGGGAAAAAATAAAGTTTTTCATTGAAATATGTTTACTTCTCACCACTTCTAAGCCCCTACACAAGAAATGAGAGTCCGACCTTCACCCATTCTCCTCCCATTTATGCTTACTTCAAAATGCACTTTCTTGATTAGTTACCATCTCCCATTTTGCTTACCCAGAAACTAACAACTTCCTTCCTCCTTTCCTCCTCATCCAATTGTCCACCAAATCCTATTAAATCTATCCCCTAAGTATATTTTAGATCTCTGCCCTATTCCAAATTCTTGCCATGACTCATTTCCTAAAGTTACTATATATTCCTTTGATTGTACTTGTCATACGACTATACCATAGTAGAACAGGCTCCAGCCAGCTGGCCTGGTTCACAGCCTGGCTCTAGCATTTACTCTGTGTGACTCTAGGGGAATTATATAATTCTTCTGAGCCTTAGCTCCCTCTTTACTAAAATGAGGCTAAAAATAGTACCTTAAAGGGTTATTGAGACTATTGGGTGAGTTAAAACATGTAAAACACTTAGATGACTGTCTGACACGTAGTCAGCATCGTGTGTGTGTGCGCCCAGTTGCTCAGTTGTGTCCGACTCTTTTATTATTCTTGGTTTAGTTTACATCAAAGTAGCTGATTCTTCTAGTATACGAGGAACATATCAGTGGTAGGGTAAATCATCACGAGCAGTATTTTGAAAACAGTAGTATGAGTATTTTTTAAAAATCGACTTTTATTAAAACTGTTTTTGTTTCTTATTAATTTTTATTTTATATTGGAGGTACAGTTGATTTACAATGTTGTCTTAGTTTCATGTGTACAGCAAAGTGGTTCAGTTACATATATACATATATTCATTCTTTTTCAAATAATTTTCCCATGTAGTATTAGTGTTCTAAATGACTAACTTTCGGCACAGTGTAGGTGCATTAAAAAAACTAGTTCAATGAATTTTACATCAGAATGGGGCAGTTCTACATAATAACCACTAGATGGCAGCAAAACCCTTCATAAGAATCAATTCTTACCAGAAACTGCTGCAGTGTAAAAGACCTATCCCTTTTGTCTCCTTTATTTGTACAACCTCATCGTCTTATTTGTACAACCTCATCGTTGTCGCAACAAAAATACCACCTGCACCACCACCATCATCATCAACAACAAAAGCTAGAAGCAAGGCAACTCATAAAGAAGTTCAGAACTTTGTAATTGAAGACAATTCAGACAAGGTTTTGGAAAGCCTTTGCTGAAGAATTTAGAAATTATTAATCCAAAAATGCTGAAAATATCCTCATTGAACCCAAAGCTAGTTGCCACCCACCCACATTTACATAATAAGACTCTCTGACAGTCCTGGGGAAAATGTGGACTCCAGCTCTCTGCAGAGTGACTGCCACATAGTGACCAATTGTCCCTGAGAATGACACATTCCTCTTCACTTATTAACAAGGAGTTGTTGTTTTCCTATACTGTTTGGAATGGAGGTATTGTAGGTATTCAATGACTTAATTACCGGGTTTACTTTCCTCTTTGAGAGTTTCTATAGCTTATCTTCAATTGTGTTTTTCGTGTCTTTCATTTGCAGTGAAGGAGTTCATTTTTTTCTCCCTTGCTTATTTTCAGGGTCCTCAGCCTATTCTTTCTCCATGTGATTCTCATGTATAACTTCTCATATCAGTGACATTTCCCACTATATCACTCTCAGTATTATTATTACGTTATTGTTAGTAATGAGTCTCAGTGGGGAGGGGGATGTGTATAGTCGGGATACCTCTAACCTTAGAGTCTGATGAGCTTACAGAAGCCATTAGTTTTCTCGAATTAGCAACAATGAACTGACCCTCAGTCTTAGAGTGGGCCTTGCTCTCTTTCATACCTTTAAATATTCCCGGACCCTTTCACTTTCTACTTTTCTTTTTTCCTCTCTTTTCTTTTCTCCCCCTTCCCATTTTCTATTCTCCATCTCCTCCTCCTTTGCTCTCCCTTTTAGAATTCTAACGATCTCCCTTCTACAATGTAATGTTAAAACTATAACAATGAGAGAATATCCATATAATATAAATTTGATCTCAAAAACGTTAGAAGGGGGTTTTCTTGCATACTAAATGTGTGTACGGGATCTTGGTAGGAAAATATTATTTCTACTTAAAAGCAATGCTCAATCATTGCTGTCATCTGCCCATATCTGAATGAGCATCAGCTGAACAGAGGAGCAGAGGCAAAGTGTAATGACCTACTTAGGATCAACTGAAATCACGTAGATGAAAAATGACTACAATTCCAGTCTCCTTTTTTTAATGACAAAATCTGTCCAAGTGGAGAGAGGTTTTACTTGTCTGCTCGTTTCTCAAAGCGCATCTCCATCAGAGATTTAGACTTCTTTAAATGGGGTTTGGAACCTGAGCAGCTATGATTCAGGTTATCACAGAGGGAATTCAATGTCTCGTGATGCCCTCTTTTCTTCTTACAGAGCAGCCAACTGAGAAAGCTCAGGCAAGGAGCAGGAAGAAGGAATCACGGCTGCTCTGCTCACCCTAGTCAGCAAACCCATGCTGACCAGGTAGTAAAGCAAATGAGTTAAAGCCAGCCCCAGCACACTGCTATTCTTAATAAAGAGCTGAAGGAATTTCAGAGGAGGAGAGCATGTTTCTGTATTCCCCTTGGGGCATCATGAATTCTGCTAAGTATTTCCATTTCAGAACACACAAATGTAGAGAATCTATTCTATACCCTGTGCTTGCTGCCTGGCACAAAATGCACACACAGCTACAGACGTCTGGGTTTGCTTCTCATCAGGGGCTGGTGGAGATTCTCCAAGCACGTGGGTGAAGCTGGGGCAGTGTGATCATAGCTAGCCTGGATCTTGGCTTATGTAATACAGTCTGTTTGTTGATGGGCTCCTATTCAGTCGGCTCAAGAGTGGGTACTGGAAAACTTGTGCTCAGTCCCAGTGAGTGCTAGACTCAGGCACCAAGAGGTGAAACTGAAAATCTTGAAGGAAATAAACGTGGATGCCTGTGCATGGCTTGGTGAGGAATGATTGGGATGAATAATGGAGGCAGTTTAGGGGGTCTGAATTAGGTGTGGGAGGGTGAGGAGAGTGAAAAAGGAGAAGCGGGGAAGGGAATTATGAGGGAAAAATTCTCTGGCTACTAGCAGCTAACCATAGATCACTGGAATTCGTTCCTTATCAAATGTAAGCAGGAACCACGGAATGGAATATGGCTGAGTGGAATGCTTAATAAAGGCTTTCTCTCACTGCCCTTTCAATCTAAATAGTGAAGTAAAGATAAGCAGCAGCTTGCAGGGCTTTTACAAGGAGGCAAAAGAGTAGAAAGACAAGACTCATCAGTGGAGGATTTGCCACTGAAGGCACAGCTTATTGTACTGTGTTTTTTAAAAAAAACCTTCATTTGTTTTTAGTCAAAACATTTTGTGAAAAGTATTTCTACTTGCTCTGGTATTCTTGTCCATCTGCCCACCTGAAGCGACCTCACACTGCTTCCGGCTATTTTGCTGAGGGTTTAATGCATATAACCAAAATATTTCCACCGTTGCCCCTTCGGAGTTGCTATATTTTCACTTCTCTATAAACACGCCCGGCAACAAGGTATTTGGAGAGCTCCCCGAGTAACAGAAGTGTTTTGAATTTCTCTTGTGCAAATCTCTCAGTGGATCCTCCATAACCGCTAACTTAGGACTGTAAAGTTGAACATTAATGAGTTCGCTATAGATCTCCCTCCCCCATAAAAAATTCTTTTTGGTATGGTAATTTTGTTTACTTGTCCCGAGAGCCAGTCGTTACCGAAATGCATCACTAGAGGGCGGACTTTCACAGAAAATACGCCAGTTCCCTGCTCTGGCTGATCGCGTCTCCTCCCATTTGCAGGATGGAAGAAACAGGTTTTCTTCGGAGGCATTTTCAGTTCAAAAGCAAGTTCTAGAACTTTGGTTTATTATTAGCCTGTTCTCTTACTTGGGTGGAAGGGAAGAGAGAAAAACAGCTCTGTCTGCAACTGTTGTATTCCACCCCAATTCAGTGACAGCCTCAGAAACTGTTTCCAAAGATGATAGAAAAGAGCCTGATCGCGTAGGGATGTGAGAGCGCAGGCTCCGGCCTCTCTCAAATGACAGATCGTCTCACGTTACTCAAGAAACCACAAAAGATTCACACCCACCCTCGCCTCCCCCAGGCCTTGTCCTTTTGCAAGTGATTTGCAATCCCAGACAAGTATTATATAACGATGAAGCAGAAGCCTGGAGCTCTGGCTGGTTCTTTCTTCCTGAGAAAAGACATTTTTAAAAATTCCTGTTATTGCAGCACTATCTTAAATGCCTGTGGGATAAACGTTTCTGAGAATGGTTAGAAATGTGAGGCAGTGGAATTGATCAGAATTTGCATCAGTGCTAAAAACTGTGACCATCTACAGTTGTCCAAGGGGGCAGTTTGAGTGAAAAGAAGCAGTTTGGTGGGGTGGATGGCAAAGCTACAGACCTGAAGTTGGAAACCCTGGATCTAATCAGAGCAGAGGGCTAACTAGCTAGCTGAGCCTCTTTTAGTTAATTACTTAACTTCTCTGAGCCTCACGTCTGGGAGCCCATGATTAGATGATCTCAGAATTCTTTCCATTCTAACAAGTTTTTCTTCTTCCAAGAACAAATGTAGATAACATTGTTAATTTGACTCCTCCTGGAGAATATAGCAGATTTCATGACTAAATCAAGCATTTTGCAGGATATTATAATATTTCAAACTTTCTGAAGTATTCTATATTTCTTATTTATGAAAATAGCTCATTACTTAGCAATCATTTCTTCAGTGTTTTAACGGCAATCAACCCTGGGGCATTTCGGTCCAGGGAATGCTAGAAAAGCACTGTGATATGGCAAGGAAAAAAAAACTTTGGTTTGGACCCTGAATCTGCCTTTGTTATGTGCCCTTGAACAAGTTGTTTAACCAGCTGGACTCTGATCTTTTTCTTCTTTTTCCGGGAAGGGGGCAAAGTGATGAGAAGATGAAAAATGTTGGAAGGAAAGTTTGAGGAAAATTATGCAAGTGGATGTAACACTAATTTGGGACACACAAGAAAGAGAATAAGATGGATTTTAATCTCCCCTACCTGCTTGGGCCAGCCTAGAGCCCTCTCTCCCAGACCTCACTATTATAATCTAACTGAGCCACTTTTCATTCCTCTGTGTGTTCGGTATCTAAAGCCTATATAAAGCTTGGGGCACATAGGAATGGGTGCTCTGGAAGTGCCAGTGAACATACCCACAGGTTTTTGGTTTTTAAACTGCAAGAATCTCTTATGGTTATAATTGGAAATAATGGGTTAACTAGATGGCTGGGCACATAAAGAACCATCAACTGTAATAATATTTGTCACTACTACTAAAATGCCCAACTGATAAAATTATTTAGAGAGTTATTTAACCCCAAAGAACTATGCAATACATAGTTCTCTTGGTTAGGTTTAAACTTATAAACTTTAGAATTATAAAATCTTGAATGAAGAAATTTAAGAAAGGCCAACAGGCTTCCCTGGTGGCTTAGGTGGTAAAGAATCTGCCTGCAATGCGGGAGACCTGGGTTCGATCCCTGGTTTGGGAAGATCCCTGGAGGAGGGCATGGCAACCTACTCCAGTATTCTTGCCTGGAGAATCCCCATGGACAGAGGAGCCTGGTGAGCTACAGTCTGTGGGGTTGCAAAGAGTTGGACACGACTGAGCGACTTTCACAAGGGGGAGCAAGGAAGGGCTGGACTGGGAATTTGAGATTTAGCAAATGCAAACTATTATATATATGTATGAGTGAATCACTTTGCTGTACGCCAGAACCTAACACATTGAAAATCAGCTACACTCCAGTAAGATACATTAAAAAAAAATAAATTTAAGGCAGATGTTTTTTTCAGAAATGGGATTCTGTCTTTCAAAATGACCTCATCTTGGTCTCCGAAAGTTGGAATTTGGGGGCTATTAGAGTATCCAGTCTTTGCAGCCTAAGGAGCCATGTGAGAGATCTTTTACTGTGGAAGGTACTGATTTCCACAATGGAGGTAGTGCTGGTGTGCAGTGGTGGAAGGGTCGCTTGGGGTCCCGCTGTTTCCCGTGGTAGCAGCCTTACAGTCATTCCTGTGACTCCTTGACGGTTCACATTGCTCAGCTAGAGATAGCGAGAGAGCACTATTAAAGAAAGATGGTGAAAGGCAGTGCTGAGAAATCCCAGTTGCCAGGCTAGGTCCCGTGGCTGGTGTGTGAAGCAGTGTGTGTGTGCCCGGAGACTGGGGTTTCCTGTCTTTCCTCTCTGAGTTCCCAGGGCCAGCTGTGTGTAGAGCAGACACTCCTGGTGCCCTGGCTGCCCCTCTCAGCGCTCAACTCGGCTTGCTGCAGGCTGCTTTCTATTGGATGTCTATGACTCTGTGTCTGAGGTCTTTTTCTGATTGGGGAGTGTGCTCAGTCTGTGCTCAGAGCAAGCTTCTACTGCCCCCAACGTAGCTCTCAACCAATAACAGACGTAGGAGTTGCTGGAGAACTTTCTCAGTGTCCTTACCTACGGGTTGGGTGGACTCTGAGGCATGCTCTAGTGCTGTAGGCTGGCTTCCAGAGTTCCTCAGAGGATGCACGTTCTTTACTGGCTTTCTTCTCTCCTCTGTACCACTTCTTCCCTCCTCTTGTGCTGTGTATAGGGGACTGGAACTCTAATCCTTGTTTCTGGGCCTGCTTTGGGAGAACACAACCTAAGATACTGGACACAGGCTTCTATTTCAAAATTTCTATGTGATTATCTGCATACAGAACATGACTTATGGTACCATGTGAATTTAGATCTGAAAGTGGGTCCTGCCACATAGATTTGTGACCTTGGGTCAAGTTTTTTAAATCCTCCCAGTTTTGATTTGCTTATCTAAAAAAGGTGTAATAGTACCTAGTTATTGGAGTGATGTGGTGATTGAATGATTATACATATGAAGTACCTGGCACAGTGTCTGGCTCATAGTCTAAGCTTTTAAATATGTATCGTCAGTCATTGACTATTATTGTCCTTATTACCCTCCTAATGTACATAGGAGACCTCTCATATTGGCCGCAAAGGATATCTTCTGGGGCTACTAGGGCAATCAGAACAGAAAAATGATTTGTAGCTTTTTCATTCCCATGGCAGAACATAATTTCCTCAGTAGCATTAAGCTTCACTTAAAAAAATGCTACATGAGCAGGAAGAATGGAGACACAAAAAAGAAATGCCAGTGAAAGTGATGTGTCCCAGTTGGGCCCTGAACATGATAGGTGTGCAAGTGGGAGCTAGAACAGTGAACAAAGCAGCAGCTGAGGTGTTATTTTTAGAAACTGGAGAAGCTGGAAAGAAGTAAGGGGGAAATATGCAGCATTTATGTAACATGTTTGCAAGTAGCTAGGAAAGGAAGTTTTATATTTAATGGAGTTGTTAACAATTGGGATTGACAGTCTAAAATAGAAATAAGAACACTTAACAAACTTGTGAGTATTTTATTGGGTCTGCTGTAGAATATTAGGTTTGGAGCAGTTAGTTGTAGGCAGTGATAGGTAATATACATGGCAATGAACATAACTTTGTTATTAAATTCATCTTTGATTATAAGACTCTTGCTAATGATTTTTCTCCATCCTATTGATTGAATCATATCTCTCTCTACATGACACCAGTCTTCCTTGCCGATTAGCTTATCTCTTCTTTGGCTTCCCTTTAATAAAACAGTGTTTTCAACTTCAGAGCTTTGGTTTGTGTTGCTTCCCCACTCAAGCATGCCCTTCTGCTTACTTTCCTCTGATAGGAGTTCTAGCTTTCTTCAAATTTCCTCTGCTTCTGGAAGCCCCAGAGACTCTTTGCTTTGACTTACAGGGCTAGAAAGAGAAATTGGGTCCACGTCATGAAGGGCGTTGGAAGCCGGTGGAAGCCTATGTGCCTCTTAGGAAGGTATGAATAATGTGGCAGTGGTGTGAATGACGGCTGCAGAGAGGAGCAGACTGGCCCAAGTCTGGAAGGCTGCTGTGAAGGCTTAGGTGCAAGGAGGTTGGGATATAAACTAGGCCAAGTAGAGCCAAAGGTCAGAAGGATGACACTTTTGTAGTAGACCTCTGGTTTACTAATTTAAAAACAATCCGCTGACCTGTTAGTTATGGAGAATGGGAAGAAGACAGAGTAAAGTTTACTATGGAGGGATTGAAGTTTCCACAGATTTGTGAAAGGCAGTGATAGAGGGCAAGGAATAGATGTGGAAGAGCTAAGAACTTTCTTTGAATATGTGCCAATTGCACATTCCTTTGCAGCTCTGCCAGTGTGCAACCAGAGATGTGAGTTTGAACGTAACCCAGCAGGACCCTGTGGGCCTTCCTGGAACAGGCCCTTCCCGGACAGCCTCTGCTTCAGCTCCTCTCCGAAGTACCTAGATAACAGTATTTGATGCAAATTTTCTGAGTTGTTTTGCAAATGTGAAAATCCCCGTCAAATGGAAGATGTTAACTACTTGATGACCATCAGCACATAGCCCCAGGCCTCCTGGAGCCTAAGGATTGATAATGTTAACCCCTGTGACATCACCCTGCTACCTCACCATCAGCCAATCAGAGAATTGTGCACAAGCTGATCATGTACCCTGCAGCCCCGCTCTGTCACCTGGGTTTTAAAATTACTTTGCTGACATTTCTCCAAAGAAGACATACAGATGGCCAACATAACACATGAAAAGATGCTCAACATCACTCATTATTAGAGAAATGCAAATCAAAACTACAATGAGGTATCACCTCACACCTGTCAGAATGGCCATCATCAAAAAATCTACAAACAATAAATGCTGGAAAGGATGTGGAAAAAAGGGAACCCTCCTACACTGTTGGTGGGAATGTAAATTGGTGCAGACACTATGGAGAACAGTATGAGGTTCCTCAAAAAACTAAAAAAAAGAGCTACCATATGACCCATCAGTTCCATTCCTGGGGATATACCTGGAGAACACCATAATTCAAAAAGATGCATGTACCCCAGTGTTCATTGCAGCATTATTTACAGTAGCCAAGACATGGAAGCAACCTAGATGTCCATTAACAGAGGAATGGATAAAGAAGATATGGTACATATATACAATGGAATATTATTCTGCCATAAAAGGGAATGAAATAGTGCTATTTGCAGAGACATGGATAGACCTAGAGACTGTCATAGAGTGAAGTAAGTCAGAAAGAGAAAAACAAATATCATATAATATTGCTTATATGTGGAATCTAGAAAAATGGTACAGATGAACTTATTTGCAAAGCAGAAATAGAGATACAGGTATCGGGAGAACAAACTTCTGGATAATGAGGGGGGAAGTAGGGGTGGGGTGAATTGGGAGGTTGGGATTGATATACGTACACTACCAGTGAGAACAGGGGACGCTGTTCAATGCTCTGTGGTGACCTAACTGGGAAGGAAACCCACAATAGAGGGGGCATATGTATATGTATAAGTGATTCACTTCTCTGTACAGCAGAAACTAACAACATTGTAAAGCAGCTATAAATGACATTTTTTAAAAAATAAAAATACTTTGACTAAACCCTTCAGGGAGCACAGAATGTCTTAGAGCATGAACTACCTGTCTCTTTGCATGGCCCTGCTATTAACTTTCTCTGCTCCAAACTCTGATGTTTCAATTTGTTTGGCCTCATTGTGCATCGGGTACACAGACTTGTGCTAATGTGAACTCCCAGACAAGGACAGATGAAGTTTAGGAAAAAGACTAGCTAATGAAATATTGGAAAAGAGTAAGAAAAGAAGCTGTCTTCTGTAAAAGCAATAAGAAAATCCATTATTTTAAAGATTAATAAGGGAAGAGAAAACAGTAAGTGAGAATGAAGAGAAGTGTGAGAAGCAGAAGGGGAATCGGTGTGTAGACAGATGTTGAGAGAGGTGTTTCAAAAGGAAGGGCTGCTCAACAAAGTGAAACCTGCAAAACCATCATGTGAGATGGGAACTGAGGAAAGTTGATTTCGTTTGATATGTTGGCAACCAAAAACAGTTGCTAGAGAGAGGTAGGTATAAAAATGGGACTGCAGGAGGCTGAAGAGGCTGTGAGATGGGAGAAGGGGACAGAGTGGAGATAAACAGCCTCCCCAAAGACTTCTGACAGTGAAGGGTCACAGCTGACCCAAAACTAGAAACTATGCATCAGGATCATTTCTATATGTTGAACCAGCTTCTATGGAGACCTCTGCTAAATGCTGATTTGGTCCTATTTTCTAAGTCTGTCAAAAGATCAAGAGAGAGGCTGGGGTGATGCAAAGGTGGATCATTAACCCCCAGGGCCACGAGTCCTACCAGGTACTGTTACAATGAATTGTTTAAAAAGTAGAATGAGACGATGGAAATGTATCTCCTACTTTGTGTGAACCAAATTTCCTTTTGTTCCTTATCACAACAGGGAAGAAAATATATTCATGCTCTAAATGCTCAATTGTGTAAGCAGGGATATAATTTGCATACATAGCCCAGGTAAAGCTATAGAGAAAATTGTACTTGAAGTCTTAATGAGGAAATTTAAGCAGATGTGATGGAAGAATTAAAACTAATGTTAGCCTTTGCAGCCACTCAATTCCAGGCATAGCAATTTCTTCTTTATGTGTGTGAGGAGAATTTGATGACTAAATTAGAAGGAATAGGCAGCCTAGGTGTTAGGGTAGTGGTGAGGTCCTTGACTCTGTAAGAACTAATGATGAGAGGAAAAAAGCAGGCACCTCTTTGCATAAATTACATTTTAGAGGAAATATTGGTTTTCCAATTTAAATTTGGTTAACAGTTTTGGAGTGCCTGTGATGTCACAGGCACCATGCTCTCTCCACTGAGGGCATAAAGAAGAATGAGATAAATCTCTATTCTAAAATGGCTAGATCTCTGCCCAAGATGACTAGCAGATAATCAAGTCAAATTTATTTTATAAAAAATATTGGAATAAACTATAGTTAAAGCTTATTTTAAAAAGAAACTGAATCTGGACACTGATCATCAATGGATACATCCAAAAGAGATGCAACTAGATACTATATGCCTCCTTGTAAAAGTGCAAAATACCGTATATAAAGTTTTTCTTGTTAAAATACCAAACTAGAATCTGATCAAGTTTCTAGACTAAGCTATCAATTTATAGGGAACAGAGGATCGTATTAAATGATACCATAGGGATGCAATTAGCAAAATCCAGACTGTCAGGCTTTAAGGGCAAGGAACAAGTTTTTCTCAGTGGCCAAACTGCATTGGAAAATGAGAGAGAGAGTGAGAGAGAGGGTGCTTTCAAATGTAAAGATTGAGAGAGTCTTAAGAGACATCTACTAATTTACTAACTGCAAAATTTGGACCTTATTTTGACTCTAACACAAAGTGTAAAGAGTATGAGATTAAGGGAATTTGAACACTTATTGGATATTTAATGTTATTAAGGAGTAATAATTAACTTTTTGGTGCGAATGATAATAATATGGTTATGCCTTAGAACAAGAATCACTATTTAGAGTCACCTGCTGAAATACCTAAGGTTAAAATGATTTGAGATCTAGGATTTGTTTCAAAATAAACTAAAAGGAGGGGGGAAGTGGAGAGGAGCATGTAAGAAATGCACTTGGCCATGAGTTGATAACTTTTTCAACTGGGTTATGGGTACAAGGGGAGTCCCTTTTAACTTTGCTTATTTTAAAATTTCCATAATAGAAAGTTCTAAAAAGCTGGCAAAAATAGGTCTAGCATCATTCAAGATGATTAAGAATTTAAATCAGATGTTCTTTTTTCCCAACCTGTGTACTAGTTATAGAGCTACTGTGTGGCAGGTACAAGGCAGTTTTGTTCACTTGGGATGGGAAGAATAACAAATTTAGCTGCATTTCCCATGGCTTGAATTGAGACATCCCTGGCATGCTTTTATCTGTTTTTCCTTTCATCTTGAAGATGTTACTTCAGATGGTGATGTGAGTCTTGGCATTGAGTGGGCTGAGAGGAGTGTTACTGTGTGGCAAAACAAACTCAGAAACAAGGAGTATGGGGAAAAAATGGGGATGTTCTGCCTTCACATTCCCTAAGTTTCTTCCTCCCTCCCCCCATTTTCCTGGGTGAACATTAGATACTTTAAATGCAGTGAGAAGGGGTACTCCAGTCACTTAAGCTTGGGTTGAAGATGTTTATAAAATAGAATTGAAATCATCATCATCTCATCATTTTTTAAATGATTTCCCACATGCACATAAAAATAAAATTCCTGCATTTTACAGGCATAGGTGAATTTGCCCCTCGTGACTCCTATATGAATGTATTATTATTTATAGCTGTTATTTTACATCTTACAGACTTGAAGAAGAAGGTCAGGGTCAGGTTTCTAACTCTAAAGCCTTTGCTGTTCACTTCAACCCCATATGCCTCTTAGCCTTTCCTTTCTAGATTTTAGGAGTTCTGATGAGATGCAACAGATTTAGAAGGGTATCCTTTTTCTAACTTTTCTGCTTTTCATAATTTGTAAGTTCTTCAAATGCTGTTTCATTAGGAACTCTGTCTCTTTGAACAGAAGTCTCCAGAAGTTCTGTATAAGTGCTTAGCCATTGTGCACACATAGCTCACACTTTAGATGTGAATTTTCCAAAATTATCTTGGGGCCATGATAGGCTCACTGCTCATGAGAAACATAAGTTTGGCCCGCTCACAGTGTCCAGGCTCTGGAAATCTGTCTGTATCTCACTGAGTACAGAATTAGCAAGACATAGAGTACTTCCCTTGTGGAAAACTGTGTCCCATAATCTGCACTTCAATCTATGATATATTCTTCACACTTTGGCTTATAGAATGAATTTAATATGTTATCATCACAGTATCTTGTCTAAAAATGCAACTGCAGAAGATGATAGGGTTTAGAATATAAGCTTTGGAATCAGAAAGATCTAGTTAATACATACAATGTAATAGGTCTATGGCCTTGGACAAATTACTTAATTTTTTTGAAGTTAAATAAAATGGAGATAGTAATTTAGTGCATTACTTTTGCAAGAATTACAGGGTATGGCATGGTGCCTAACAAGTGCGTGCAAGTATTATTCTCTACTATTATTTTTTGTTATTTCTTTTGTATCTAGCTAATGACTTTAAGGTTGAGAAGGGTGTCTATGCAAAGAGCCAAATATACAGATGTTAGTTCTAGAGATGGGGGAGAGTTTGGGGAAGTGGAGAGGGTAAAGACAAGTTTAAGTGAAAAGTTAATTTTTAAAAAAAAGTGTGGTTCAGTAACACTGTGGATTCTGATTTAGCCAGGGAGAGCAAACTCAGAGGTGAAGTTCTCTCCAGGAAAGTAGGAATTGCCACCCATTTGAGTCTTTATAAAGTCTGATTAATTTTGTTTGAATGAAAAGTACCATTTGGGGAGGAACATTAAAACAACCTGAATCAATATTAATTTGGGAAGTTTATACAGGTCTCTTTATAGATTAGGTAAAATGAAAGAAAAGAAATATAACAGATTTAGTAATTATAACTGGGATCATGACTCCACTGTATCATTTGATATTGTAAACAAATCTTTTAGTCATTGCTTTATAGAGCAATATATTAAGATGCTCCGTTGAAGAGATGGTGATTATAATACCCATAACATAAACAAATTTTTTTAAAAGTGTGCAAAGGAATGTCTTACTTTCAGATAGAGTTCCCAACACTTTCATCATATATGAAATCAAAAGATGCTGTATGTCAACAGCTCAGAATGAATTGAAGCTGATACTGTTAAAAATAACTATAGTGACCATGAAGATACTGAGTCATAGCTATAGAAACCTGTCCAAGATGAATAAAATGTTTCCTGACCCATGACTTTGGAAAAAAGCACTATTTTAACAATACATGGCTTTATTTAATTTGTGATATTATACATATGTGTGAAAATTTAAAAGTACAATATTATAGTAAGTTAGTGCAGCCACAGTTGAAAACAGTATGGAGGTTCCTCAGAAAACTAAAAATAGTTACCATATGATCCAGCAATCCCACTTCTGGGCATATACCCAGACAAAAGTATAATTTGAAAATATGCATGCACCCCTATATCATAGTAACACTATTCACAACAGCCAAGGTATGGAAACAATTTAAATGTCCACTGATGGGTGAATGGATAAAGAAGATGTGGTATATATATACAATGGAATATTTACTCAGCCATAAAAAAGAGCAAAATAATGCCATTTGCAGCAACATGAATGGGCCTAAAAACAGTAAGTCAGGAAAAGAAAGACAAGAAAGACAAGGAAAGACAAGGATTCTTTACCAACTGAACTATGAGGGAAGCCCCTTTAAAAAAAAGAAGGTACATATAATATATGTGTATATTATATATATAACTGAATCATTTTGCTATACAGCAGAAAATAATGCAACACTAACTTATTTTATTTAATCAATAAAAATATTGATTAAAAAGTACAATATTATAAGTAGACATTTGACTACTTAATCTGTGGCTCTACCAGTTTATTATTTATACTGGCTCCAATTTTGGTGGGGAGCAGAATTTTCTCTCTGATATATTAAGGGGAAGACAAGAAGGAAAACATTAGACTGGTTGAGATGTGTTTCCAGAAAGAATTTATACTTCAATCTGATCTCTATGTTAAAGGATATGTACATTTGTTCATTTGCTTTAGGAAAAACTAAGACAACTTATTTTGAAATGGAGCAGATTGAGTATGTGCTTGTGTCTCATACAATACAAGATTGGGTATGGGATAAGGAGGGGAATTGTGCTTCTGGGGTCAGACTTGAGTCCTCACAGCTCTAGGGTGTTCTCTTTGAAGGAAGAGATCTTTCAGCTATCGGGTTTCCCTTGGCTCAGCTGGTAAAGAATCTGCCTGCAATGCGGGAGACCTGGGTCCGATCCCTGGGTTGGGAAGATCCCCTGGAGAAGGGAAAGGCTACCCACTCCAGTATTCTGGCCTGGAGAATTCCATGGACTGTATAGTCCATGGGGTCACAAAGAGTCGGACACAACTGAGCGACTTTCACATCTGGAGACTGTACCTTAAATCTCTGTTAGCTTCTGCTCAAAGCCATGCTCTATCCTACTGGTGTGTTGTCAATAGCTGTCCTGTGGAAAATATGTTGGCAAGGATGTGGGGTGGCCAAACATTCATAAACTGTTGGAGGTAGGGTCAAATGGCACAACTGCTTTGGAAATCAGTTGGGCAGTATCTGCTCAAGCTGAGCATATGCCCACCCTATAAGCCAGCAACCCCACACATGGGTATAGTCCCAACAGAAAGATATACACATGTTCACCAAAATCATGAACTTAAATGTTCGTAATACAACTCATCATATCCAGATGCTCATCAACTGGGAAATGGATAAATGCACTTTGTAATATAAACCAAAGGGAATACTCTACAGCAATGAGAATGAGCTGCAACTCTGCACAACATATGTGTAACTCTTTCAAACAATGTTGAGTGAAAAAAGCTAGGCACAAAAGAATACAAAGCACATAATTCCATTTAAATCAAGACAGGCAAAACAATCTATGGTTATATGAGTCAAAATAAGATTACCCTTGGAGAAGAATACTGACTGACTGGAAAAGGGGCCAAAGAGGGTCTTCCAGGATGCTGGTAATGCTCGTTTTCTTGATCTGGGTTGGTTACCTGGTATGTTCAATTTATACAAATTCTTGGAGCTATATACTTAGGGTATGTGCACTTTTCTGTGTATATATTAGATTTCAACAAATGTCTTAAAGAAAGGTAATGTTTTCACATTCTGCAAACTGGGCACTGAGCATCTGGAGATATTAATGCAGCTGCAATCTAAACCTCGTGTTCTAATTTTGTCAACTGTTTTTGTTTTCATGTGTTTATGTCTTGTTTCTCTAATTAAATTTTAAGCTCTTTGATGGGGATGCCTGTGTCTTGTTTTTCTTTGTATTCCCTCAGTGGACAAACAGTGTGCATGCTCATTAAATACTTGTTCATTTATCAGGAGGAAAAGCAGTCTTGCATAGCCACCTCATGGAAGGGTATGGTTTTCATGTCCAATTGTAGCAGAATCTTTTAATAATTATGTTCACTAATTTAAGACAGTCTTAGAATAGAGTGGCTATTTTGAGCTCTTAACCTTGTGTTTTAGACAATCTGATGTGCCAAATGCTTTGACTAAAATCTCCTGAGATAAAGTGCCAGCTTTGGAATAGATTTTCTGAGAAGCCAACTTTGAGTGCTGGCAGAAAATGGAGTGGCTGACTGCCAGCTGTGGGTGGGAAAACTTGCTTTGAACTTTGCTTGACTATCTCGTTAACTTACTGTGCCATGGGTGAATTCTCTCTGGCTCTTCAGGGTCTGGAGAGATAGAGGAAGAAGCACATAGAGAGAACACGCAGCAACTCCAGGGCCTCAGTCACAGCGGGAAATGGTGCTGGCTTAAGACACTGTTAGTGAAATGAGTCAGCATGTCAGCTCAGCCAGAGGACAAAATCTCCACACGTTAGCTATAACTGCAGCGAAAATCCATCCTAAACTGAGAGCAAGCACTCATCTTCCTCCTTAAAGTAAAAACAGCCCTTGGTGGAAAATTTTACATCATAAATAATGCACATTGTAATACTTCAGAACTGTGGGGACCTATAGGTAAGAATTGTTTGAAATCTTTTTTGTTTTTTTTTGACTTGGCTCTGAAAATAAAATGGTTGATTATTTTTAAAGTGACATGTGGAAGAATCCTATCAGACCCTAGGTTACTAAACACTTACACTGAAAAAAAATGCAGACAAAAACATATTTTTCTGAAATCAATAATTTAACTGATTCCAATTTGGGATGCTCTTGTGATTCTCTGCTATAATATTTTTCCACTTGGAAACTCAAGAGTTAATTCTGTCTGCTTTTGTAGTCAGCTTATAAGAGCAGCAGGAAGAAAAAGAATGGTATCCCCAGTGTTTCTGTAGGATGCTACATTGATTTCCTAGTTTCATGTACATTGCTTTTGGGGGTTTGGAACTTCCCTCACAATTTACTATTCCCTTTCCCTTTCTTGAAAGCACACACATGCACCCCCTTGAAGGCAGAATTAATCTCAGCAAGAATTCTGTGAAAGGTGGACTTCCTTTATTTGGGATCTGAGAGGAATTTGTAGAGAGCCAAAGTCTTGAACACACTTCTAGGAGTCTGGATAATTCTGGAAGCCATTAGAAGAAAACAGAGAAGCCCTACAAGTGTAGTGAGAGCTCATATGCAAGTGTGAGCAGTTAATTGACATTATCTTTTCATTTCCTTTCTCTTCTTTCACACCCAGAAATTGCCAAGGCATCAAAGTTGATTGAAGGTAACTGGTCCTTCAATCAGAAAAAAGGGAAATTTCAGCTGATTTGGAAATGTTTCTGATCTTACATTGATTTATTCTTTTTAGGGAAAGTATGAGAGTTTTTCACTGTTTCTTGACTCTTTCCTGAAACTTCCAAAACTTACCAGACTTGTGTCTAAATGTAGAGCTTTGTATTTTATTCTTAGTCTGAATCACATATTTAAAGAGCTAAAATGTTGAAAGCCGTCTTTCAAGATGGTTTATTGTCATCTCTGTAGTCCCAAATGCTTATGAATGGGGTGATTGTGTATCTGAATATTTGAATAAATAATTCAATGATGAATAGTTATTTAAAGAGCATTGTATAGATAAAGCAAAAACAAGACAAATTCACCAGTTTAGACAACTAGGACTCTGAATAATCGGGAGTTAGTAATGAATTTCTGGTTTTGTGGGTCTCAATGCAGGTGATCTCATGTACAGATTTAAGAGTTGGACCATAAAGAAGGCTGAGCACCAAAGAATTGATGCTTTAGAACTGTGGTGCTGGAGAAGATGTTTGAGAGTCCCTTGGACTGCAAGGAGATCAAACCAGTCAATCAACTCTGAATATTCATTGGAAGGACTGTTGCTGAAACTGAAGCTCCAATACTTTGGCCACCTGATGCAAAGAGACAACTCATTGGAAAAGACCCTGATGCTGGGAAAGATTGAGGGCAGGAGGAGAAGGGGACGACAGAGGATGAGATGGTTGGATGGCATCACCAACTCAATGGACATGAATTTGAGCAAACTCCGGGAGATAGTGAAGGACAAGGAAGCCTGATGTGCTGCAGTCCATGGGGTTGTGAAGAGTTGGACATGACTTAGCCACTGAAGACAACAATAACGATGTAGGTGAAAAACTGAGATGAGAGCATGCGTTTTAAGGTGGAGGTGGTGGCAGGTTTTTCTTTATGTCCAAGAGCTTTTGAGGTGGAGTGTGGGACAGCGGGCTTCTGTAATTATCAGGGTAAGGGACTGAGAGCCACAAGATATCTACTGCACATTTCATGAGAGCTTGTATGGAACCCTCTTACACTGTTGGTGGGAATGCAAACTAGTACAGCCGCTATGGAGAACAGTGTGGAGATTTCTTAAAAAACTGGAATTAGAACTGCCATATGACCCAGCAATCCCACTTCTGGGCATACACACCAAGGAAACCAGATCTGAAAGAGACACGTGCACCCCAATGTTCATCACAGCACTGTTTATAATAGCCAGGACATGGAAGCAACCTAGATGCCCATCAGCAGATGAATGGATAAGGAAGCTGTGGTACATATACACCATGGAATATTACTCAGCCATTAAAAAGGATTCATTTGAATCAGTTCTAATGAGATGGATGAAACTGGAGCCCATCATACAGAGTGAAGTAAGCCAGAAAGATAAAGAACATTACAGCATACTAACGCATATATATGGAATTTAGAAAGATGGTAACAATAACCCTATATGCAAAACAGAAAAAGAGACACAGATGTACAGAACAGAATTTTGGACTCTGTGGGAGAAGGCGAGGGTGGGATGTTTCGAAAGAACAGCAACATGTATATTATCTAGGGTGATACAGATCACCAGCCCAGGCTGGATGCACGAGACAAGTGCTTGGGCCTGGTGCATTGGGAAGACCCAGAGGGATCGGGTGGAGAGGGAGGTGGGAGGGGGGATCGGGATGGGGAATACATGTAAATCCATGGCTGATTGATGTCAATGTATGACAAAAACCACTACAATGTTGTAAAGTAATTAGCCTCCAACTAATAAAAATAAATGAAAAAACAAAACAAAACAAAAAAACAACAAAAGCAAAAAAAAAAAGAAAGCAAGCCTGTATGGAATAGTCCAGAATCTACTGGTACCATGTCTGCTTTCAACTTCCTCCCCCGTATCATCAGAAGGAAACTATTCACCTCTAGTTCCCTTGCATATTCTGCCTCTGTTTTTGTTTCCTACCATATTTTCTTCTAGAGTTCCCTCTCTTTCTCTTAGTCCTTGTCTCTTTTCAAGCTTATCTGCCTCACACCCATCATCCTCATTGAGTATTCAAGCATGTAGCAGCTTCAGAACCACTTAGATAATTTGACCATCTAGTTTCCTTGATTATGAAGTCAGATGCCACAGAGATGTCTCTTAAAATACCTACTACATTATATGAGTTGTTCATGCTACCTTTAAGATTTAGATGAGACTGAAATCCATTCCCTGCCATGAAGATGTCGGAAGCAGGCAATCCACATGGTCCCAGGGGGTTTTAGAACTGCTATGGACCAGTGAATGTCACATATTTGTTATTCTACCTCATTCTGAATGGGAATGACTATTATGGTTACCCTGTCTCATTCCACCTATTTCTACACATGTTATAGCAGGGATCAGCCAACTTTTCCATAAAGGGCCAGATAGTGAATATGTCAGGCTTTGCGGGCCTTATGTTCTCTGCAGCAGCAACTCAATTGTCCATGGCAGCATGAAAGCAGCCATAGAAAACTTTAATGGGTGTGGTTGTATTCCAGTAAAACTTTACAAAATACTGGCTGGATTTGTCCTGCAGGCTGTAGTTGTTGCTTCCACATACATTATCCCTTTCATTGTGAGACTCCTATTATCAAGAATTTGTCACTTTAAACCTCTATATCACTTGGCTTTTATTTTACAATTTGTTTTTTCTTATCCTTTCCTATTGTTTTATGGCAAAGCACTCCAATCAGATTGCTAGCATAGTAATGTGGTGTTTGGCAGGGTCCATTCTGCTACATATGTATCCTAGATATTAAGATCTTTATTGCTATGATTATATTTTTGATACTTTACATTTTCACTTGATTCTTTTAAAATCATCCTTTTACTGCTTCATGATTCAAATAACCTTCCTTATCTCTTTGAGGGTATTTAATATGCCATCTGTTCCAGTAACTCTGTTTTATGTGGTATGCATTATTTAATTTGCTTTTTTAGTAGATGTTGTATTACTCAGAGATAAAATTCTTTTGGCTAACATGGTCCTGTTCCTTGGGTACCAGCTACTCTCTCTAGTAATGTAATTTTGGAATGGATGAATTTCAGGCTGTAGTTGTTTATATCCTGCATGATGATTTTTAAGGAGAGACGAGTAGATTAATCCAAGTCTGGAATACCTCAGAAACCACAGAACCACCTTCATTTGCTGCTATGCCACAGGCAACTCTTCCAATCCTTCGAAATCATTTCTATAAACACTTGAAGAAGCCACATTGTGAGGTGGTGGTCTCCTTAAATTGTAATCTATCAGCTCTGGGAATTCAGACAGTAACAGGGGAGAAGTGACTGCCTGTGTGGCCCAGGACAAACTCTATCTCTTTATCAACTCCTTCTGCAAGGATGCTTCGTGCTACCTTGAGAGAACCTTGCTAACACTGCCATTCTAGGCTATCTCTCCCTTTTCTATGTGAAGGGACACGATTATGTTGAGAGAATGTGGGGAAAGGGTAAGAGGACAACTGAAAGGCTCTCCCTTCATCTATCTAATTCCTGCTGTATTTGTCTGTCCACTGCCCCAGACTGCCACTATCCCTAGAGGCACAAATTCATGACCTCTTATGGCTTCCCAAAAGTCTGAAGAGTTTTTTATTCATTGGTGTTAATTCCTTGGTTCCCTCTTTTCCTCTCACTTGTGAAGTTTCTCCATGGTTGATTTTGAGAGAGGGGAGCTAGCAATCTCTGTTAGTTCTCCACCTTGTCAAGAATCAAAAACTCCATGAAGCTATCTTTCATATTCATCTTAAGACTTTCTCGGCCAAATAATTAAGGGTCGTGTGACAGTTACACTGACTTACATCGGTAAGCAGGAAAGGAGAAACAGGAAAAAAGAAAAGAAAGACAATAAATGGCTAACATAAAATATGAGCAGAAGTATTAGTATGAGTAATAAATTTAAATGTTCTAAACTCACTGTTAAAAGCCAGAGAACATTAAAATGAGTTTAAAAATAAGATTAAACAATATAAAATCTACCTACAACAAATGAAACAAAAGAATACAGAAAGATGGAAAGTAAAATGAATGAAAAGATGTAACAAACAGATACAAGCCAACAGAATCTGGGATAGCATCTTAATATCTGATAAAATAGAATTAAACCAAAGATATAAGGGATAAACAGGTCTTTGTATACAAGCAAAAGTTATAATAGAATCAGAAGGAAAAAGGAATCATGAATATGTATGTATCTAACAATGTAACTTCAAAATATATAAAGCAATTATTCATAATATGGGGAAAATTAATTCTTCAACAATAACTTATTTAGATGTTTAAATCCACCTCTTTCTAAGACTGACAGATCAAGAAATCAAAAACAAACTGAGACATGGGAGGTCTAAATATATAAATTAATAATTTTTAGTCATTAGATATTAATTAAATGCAAATCAACACATTCTTTTTGAATATATTTTCAAAAATTGATGGTGCAATAGGCCATAAAGGGAGCCTCAATAAATTCCAAAGTATCAATATTAAAAACCTATGGTCTCCTACAGTAATATAATAAAATGAGAACATAAAATTAAAGAATTGCTAAAAATTCCTGTGAGATTAGAAACTGAATAGTCTGCTAAAACCCCCTTTGATTAAGAAGTAAAGTATTAAAATGAAATTCAAGTGAATTACAATTAAAACATTACTTGTCAAATTTTGTGGGACACAGAGCAACGTCCTCACATAGAGGTAAATTTATAACTTTTAACACATTTGCCAAGAAACAAGAAATGTTGAAATGAGCTCCTTTCAAGTCAAGGAGTTTTAAAACTATGAATACAATAGGGACTAAAAATAATAAATGAGCATAATGAATAACAATAAGTAATTAAATTTGAAAACCTAGATGACTAGATTCTTTTCTGGAAAAAAAAATCTAAATGCTAAAATTTACCTAAGAAGCTGATGAAAAAGGACAGGAAGCATCAAAAAAATTCATGACAATTAAAAACTTTTTACTTTCCAGGACCATATGTTTTTACAGGTAATTTCTACTAAATCTTAAACAAATAGTTTTTACCTTAGATAAGTTGTTCTGGAAGATAGAAAATAAGTCTATTTTATGTTGCTAGACTAATGAACTCTGGTTTCCAAAACTGGACATAGGTAATATAGAAAAAGAAATATTATTTATAGATTTCTCATGTATGAATGTAGAAGCCAAAATTATAATGGAGGAAAAGAATATTATTCTCTCAATTGATGCAGAAAATGCATTTAATGAATCAAGACCTTTTTATGATTAAGTCTTCACAAACTAGGAATAAAAAAATTTCTTTATTATGGGAAAGATTATACATCAAATTTCTAGAGCAAATATTATATTTAATTGAGAAATCTTGGAGAAATTTTTATTATCAGGAATGAGGCAAGAATACCTCTATCATGACTGCTGTTGAATATAGTACTGGGACGTACAAAGTTATAAGAAAGAAAAACAAACTAAGTTTATAAAAATTGGAAGCAAGCAATAAAGCTATCATTATCTGTTCAGTTCAGTTCAGTTCAGTCGCTCAGTTGTGTCCGACTCTTTGCGACCTCATGAATCACAGCACGCCAGGCCTCCCTGTCCATCACAAGCTCATTATCTGTAGATGATATCAAATCTACCTAGAAAAGCTAATAAAATCAAGAAACAAGCTGGGCAAACACAAGATCAACTTATGAAATTAATAGCATTTGTGTACAGTAGCAACAAGGGCCTAGAAATGATGGTTTTAAAAAAGATACCACTTATAATAGCAAAGTGAAAGTGAAAGTCACTCAGTCGTGTCTGACTCTTTGCGACTCCATGGACTATATACAGTCCATGGAATTCTTCAGGCCAGAATACTGGAGTGGGTTGCCATCCCCTTCTCCAGGGGGATCTTCCCAACCCAGGCATTGAACCCAGGTCTCCCTCATTGCAGGGAGATTCTTTACCATCTGAGCCACTAGGGAAGCCCTATAATAGCAAAGGAAGAAGAAAGAAAGCAAAAAAGCAAAAACAAAACTAAAAAATAAAATACAAAAAATATGCAACCAACCAACCAAAAAATAAATACCTACAAAGTTGCTGTTGACAAATTATGACTTTTGGGATAATCCAGCCAACAACCTGTTTTTGTAAATAAATTTTTTTTGAAGCACATACAACAGTCTGTGTCTGCTTTCATGCAACAATGACAGAGCTGAGTTTGAACAGAGACTGTATGACCTGCAAAGCCTAACATATTTACTATCTGTCCCTTTACAGAAAAAAAATTTGCTGATTTCTGCTCTAACGCATACAGGAGCAAACATAACCTCAAATATACAACACCTATGTGGGAAAAAGTTTTAAAGTTCTATTAAAGGATAGAAAAGAAGATCAGAATAAATGAGGAGACATTCCATGATCTTAGATTGAATGACTAGATTTTATTAAAATATTCTGTCACCTCCAAGTTAATTGAAATCAATTTTTTAATTGATGTGAAATAATTGTTTATATTCATTATTACTAGATGTAACTCAAATCCAGAATTAATCTGGATTTTTGAAGCACTCAAAAACTTTATTTTAAATTTACTATGGAAGAATAACCTTCTGCTAATACCTAAATCAATTTTTAAAAGGAAGAACTAAGAGGGGATTTATCTATTCAGATATTAAGATACGGCACAAAGCCACAACAAGAAAAACATATCTGGTACTGGTGTAAGAACAAACAGATCAATGGAATGGAACAGAGAACTCAGAGACAGACCTTGTATATATGAGAATTTAATATGTGATCAAAGTAGCACTAGAAATCAATGGGAAAGGTTTAGCAGATGGTATTGAGTAAACTAACTCACTTTATGGAGAAAAAGAAAACTGGGATTCTACTTAATAACCATGTTCAAAAGTGGTTTCCAGATGCATGAAAGAATTAAATGTGAAAGATGAAGTTATAAAATTAATAGAAGATAATGCTGGATATTTGTTTGTGGCCTAAGGGAATGAGGCTCTTAAATAAAGCTCCAAAGCAAAGAAAAAGAAAAGAAAAAAGAAAAACAGGAACTAGAATATGTAAAAATTAAGGGTGGTGGTAATTTAGTTGCTAAGTCATGTCCAACTCTTATGATCCCCTGGACTATAGACCACCTGGCTCGTATGTCTATGGGATTTCTCAGGCTGGAGTGGATTGCCATTTCCTTCTTCAGGGGATCTTCGTGATCCAGGGATTGAACCTGGGTCCCTGCATTGCAGGCAGATTCTTTACCAACTGAGCCACCTGGGAAGCTGCATAATTCCTCTCCAATAAAGAAAATATGGACAAAGTAAGCAGTCAGATGATAAACTGGGAGAAAATACTTCCAATGTCAAACTAACAAGAAACTCCATCAAATAAATAAGAAAATGACACTCTAGTAGAAAAATGAACAAAAGAAAAAGAAGTAGCAATTCATAGAAGAAGAAAGCAAATGACTACATCAAGTATATGAAGATATGCTCTAAATCTTTAGTAATCAGAGAAATGCAAAATAAAACAAGGGATATCTTTTTGCTCTTATCAGGTTGGCAAACATCTGAGGTGTGGGAACACTAACTAAGCCTGTGGGGAAACAGGAATCATCATACATTGCTGGAGGGATTGTGGGGGTGGAGGCTATTGCAACCATTCTAGAGAGCAAGATGGCATGTTTTAGCCAAATTGAAAACATCTGTATACATTATAACCCAGAAATTTCACTTTTGGTTATATATCTCAGAGAATTCTCCTAGAGTTCTGTAAGGTGGCCATATTCAAAGATGCTCATCACATATTATGGCTTCCCAGGTGGCTCAGTGGCAAAGAAACCACCTGCCAATGCAGATGTGGGTATGATCCCTGGGTGGGGAAGATGCCCTGGAGGAGGAAATGGCAAACCTACTGCAGTATTCTTGCTTGGGAAATCCCATGGATAGAGGAGCCTGGTGAGCTGCAGTCCACGGGGCCACAGAGTCAGACATGACTGAGCGACTGAGCACACACACACATCACATGTTATGTGTAGTAGTGCGGAGTAGGGGCAATCCAGATGTGTACCTCTGGCTCTCAATATGCCAGCAAATCTGGAAAACTCAGCAGTGGCCACAGGACTGGAAAAGGTCAGTTTTCATTCCAATCCCAAAGGAAGGCAATGCCAAAGAATGTTCAAACTACCGCACAATTGCACTCATCTCACATACTAGCAAAGTAATGCTCAAAATTCTCCAAGCCAGGCTTCAACAGTACGTGAACTGTGAACTTTCAGATGTTCAACCTGGATTTAGAAAAGGCAGAGGAACCAGACATCAAATTGCCAACATCCACTGGATCATTGAAAAAGCAAGAGAGTTCCAGAAAAACATCTACTTTTGCTTTATTGACTACACCAAAGCCTTTGACTGTGTGGATCACAATAAACTGTGGAAAATTCTTAAAGAGATGGGAATACCAGACCACCTGACCTGCTCCTGAGAAACCTGTATGCAGGTCAGGAAGCAACAGTTAGAACTGGACATGGAACAACAGACTGGCTCCAAATTGGGAAAGGAGTACATCAAGGCTGTATATTGTCACCCTGCTTATTTAACTTATATGCAGAATACATCATGTGAAATGCCAGGCTGGATGAAGTACAAGCTGGAATCAAGATTGCCAGGAGAAATATCAATAACCTCAGATATGCAGATGACACCACCCTTATGGCAGAAAGCAAAGAAGAACTAAAGAACCTCTTGATGAAAGTGAAAGAAGAAAGTGAAAAAGTTGGCTTGAAACTCAACATTCAGAAAACTAAGATCATGGCATCTGGTCCCATCACTTCATGGCAAATAAATGGGGAAACAGTGAGAGACTTTATTTTTTTGGGTTTCAAAATCACTGCAGATGGTGACTGCAGCCATGAAATTAAAAGACACTTGCTCCTTGGAAGAAAAGCTATGACCAACCTAGACAGCATATTAAAAAGCAGAGACATTACTTTGCCAACAAAGATCCATCTAGTCAAAGCTATGGTTTTTCCAGTAGTTATGTATGGATATGAGAGTTGGACTATAAAGAAAGCTGAGTGCCAAAGAATTGATGCTTTTGAACTGTGGTGTTGGAGAAGACTTGAGAGTCCCTTGGACTGCAAGGAGATCCAACCAGTCCATCCTAAAGGAGATCAGTCCTGAATATTCATTGGAAGGACTGATGCTGAAGCTGAAACTCCAATACTTTGGCCACCTGATGCAAAGAACTGACTCATTTGAAAATACCCTGATGCTGGGAAAGACTGAAGACAGGAGGAGAAGGGGACGAGAGAGGATGAGATGGTTGGATGGCATCACTGACTCAATGGACAAGAGTTTGAGCAAGCTCTGGGAGTTGGTGATAGACAGGAAGGCCTGGCATACTGCAGTCCATGGGGTTGCAAAGAGTCGCACATGACTGAGCGACTGAACTGACTGACCACTGAAGAAATGAGTTAAGAAAATGTTAAGGGTGCAACTCATGGAATTCTGTGTCATAATTGGAAGCATCTGACCACTTGTACACAGTCACATGGATATCTTTAAAACATAGTGCTGAATGGGTAAAAATTAATCAGGGTATGTAAATGAGAGTGAGAAATGAAGCTAAATAAATAAAATACAATAGAAAATTCCTTGGCAGTCCAGTCATTAAGACTCCGTGCTTTCACTGCCATGGGCCCAGAGTTCAATCCCTGGTTGGGGAACTAAGATCCCACAAGCTGCACAGTGTGGCCAAATAAATAAACAAATGAATAAAAGAAAAAAATATACTAGAGCTGGACCTTTCATGGACCAACAATGACAGACGAACAGAGGAATAAAATGAACTCTCCCCCCAGCCATTATCCTTAGCTGAATGCCCACTGCCAACTGCTCTTGGGCCCAATGCCTCTAACTTTGTGGTTATACTGAACTTTTACTGGGAAAAGTCTCCTTGAAAAATCTTCCCTTTTGCCTATACTGTAAAAGGTTAGGATTTCCTCTGCTTCCCAGCTTTTTGGGTATGACTGTCAGTCTGATCCAATTGAATTTATAACTGCCAGGTATTTCTTTCTTTTCTGATCTATTGCTGATACCCATCACAGACTCCCAATAGACTGTGGAATAATTATTTTTATATTTCTTCTTCAATGGTTTTTGTAAGAAGGAGAGGTAAAATATCTGTGTTCACTCAATTATCTCGAATCAGAAGTCTAAAAGATTTATTATTTACTTTTTAATTTTGTGCTTCAACACTCCTAATCTAAATTTCAAACCTAGGGTTGTTGAAATAGCTTTCTTAAATATTTTAAGCTTGGCTTCTGAGAAAATTGCTTTAAACTCAGAACTCCAACAAGTTTAGACAGATCCACTATTTGTGGGTTTTTAATATGCCGTCACACTCAACATCCTGGGTGCAAATTTGAGAACATGGAGCTATCTTAAAATTGCTTTAGCACTTGAGGTGAAATTAAATTCATAAATCAATAAAGAAAAGAAAGCAAAAATGCATAAAAGCAGTGATTTATTTATGCATTAAATGCTAATATTGACACCTCTTATACTTCTTTAAATTCCAAGAATGTCCTAAACTTGTTGATTATTTTAATCTTATTGCTACTGTGCTTGGAAATGTAATTCTTGAAATTAACTTTTAAAATTAAAATATAACATTTTAGAAAGTGCACAGATCATAAGTACACAGCTTGATGAATTTTCAGAGTAAACAAACCCATGTGTAATTACCAACTATATCTAGAAATAGACTACCCACAGCCTAAAAGGGCCCTTCATGCAAATTGCCAGTCAAGGTAGCTCACATCCTAACTTTTAAAACCATATATTTGCTTTGCCTGCTTTTGAACTTTAAGAAAATGGAACTGAAGAATGCATATTTTGTCTGGTTTCTTTCACTCAACATTTGTATGTGAGATTCATCCATGTCAGTATGTGTAGATGTAAGATATAGATGATTAATTTTCTGTTGCTATACAGCATTCTACTGTATGAGTGAACCACAGTTCACTTATCCTTTTCACATTGAATACTTGGATTGTTTTCAGTTTGGGATTATTAAAAACACTGCTGCTGTAAATGTTCTTGAGATGTTTTTTAATGCACCTATATGCTCACCTTTTTGGGTTATGTACCTAAAAGTGAAAGTTCTGGGTTGTAGGGGATGCTTCTGTTCAGCACCTGCAGGTACCACTTTCCCGTAGTGCTTGTACCAATTTACACTCTCACCAGCATTGCATGAGAGTTTCAGTTACTCACATCCTTGCCAATACTTGATATTATTAATCTGTCAAATTTTAGCCCTTTTATGAGGCATGGAGTCATATCCCACTGTGATTTTAATTTGCATTTTCATGGTGATCAATATGATTCAGTACATTTTTATGTCTCCTGATTATTTGGATATCCACTGATGGCTCAGAGGGTAAAGCGTCTGCCTACAATGCAGGAGATCTGGGTTCAATCCCTGGGTCGGGAAGATCTCCTGGAGAAGGAAATGGCAACCCACTCCAGTATTCTTGCCTGGAAAATCCCATGGACAGAGAAGCCTGGTAGACTACAGTCCATGGGGTCACAGAGTCGGATACAACTGAGCGACTTCACTTTTCACTTTCTTGGAAATGTGCATTTAAAATTTTATGGCCCATTTTCCATTGGATTGTCTTTTAAAAATGGATTTGTAGTAGTCTTTCGCTCCAAAATATACAAGCAGCTCATGCAGCTCAATACCAGAAAAATGAACAACCCAATCAAAAAGTGGGCAAAAGAACTAAACAGACATTTCTCCAAAGAAGACATACAGATGGCTAATAAACACATGAAAAGATGCTCAACATCACTCATTATTAGAGAAATGCAAATCAAAACCACAATGAGGTATCATCTCACACTGGTCAGAATGGCCATCATCAAAATGTCTACAAACAATAAATGCTGGAGAGGGTGTGGAGAAAAGGGAACTCTCTTACACTGTTGGTGGGAATGCAAACTGGTACAGCCACTATGGAGAACAGTGTGGAGATTCCTTAAAAAACTGGGAATAGAACTGCCATATGACCCAGCAATCCCACTGCTGGGCATATACCCTGAGGAAACCAGAACTGAAAGAGACACATGTACCCCAATGTTCATTACAGCACTATTTACAATAGCTAGGACATGGAAGCAACCTAGATGTACATCAGCAGATGAATGGATAAGGAAGTTGTGGTACATATACACAATGGAATATTATTTAGATATAAAAGGGAACACATTTGAGTCAGTTCTAATGAGGTGGATGAACCTTAGAGCCTATTATACAGAGTGAAGTAAATCAGAAAGAGAAAGACAAATAACTGTATATTAATGCATATATATGGAATTTAGAAAGACAGTACCGATGATCCTACATGCAGGGCAGCAAAGGAGACACAGGCATAAAGAACAGAATTTTGGATTCAGTGGAAGGAGAGGGTGGGATGATTTAAGAGAAAATAGCATTGAAACATATACATTCAGTTCAGTCGCTCAGTCATGTCCAACTCTTTGCAACCCCATGGACTGCAGCATGCCAGGCCTTCCCTGTCCATCACCAACTCCCAGAGCTTGCTCAAACTCATGTCCATCGAGTTGGTGATGCCATCCAACCATCTCATCCTCTGTCGTCCCCTTCTCCTCCTGCCTTCAATCTTTCCCAGCATCAGGGTCTTTTCAAATGAGTCAGTTCTTTGCATCAGGTGGCCAAAGTATTGGAGTTTCAGCTTCAGCATCAGTCCTTCCAATGAATATTCAGGACTGATCTCCTTTAGGATGGACTGGTTGGATCTCCTTGCAGTCCAAGGGACTCTCAAGAGTCTTCTCCAACACCACAGTTCAAAAGCATCAATTCTTTGGCACTCAGCTTTCTTTATAGTCCAACTCTCATATCCATACATGACTACTGGAAAAACCATAGCTTTGACTAGACAGACCTTTGTTGGCAAAGTAATATCTCTGCTTTTTAATATGCTGTCTAGGTTGGTCATAGCTTTTCTTCCAAGGAGCAAGTGTCTTTTAATTTCATGGCTGCAGTCACCATCTGCAGTGATTTTGGAGCCCAAAAAAATAAAGTCACTGTTTCCCCATCTATTTGCCATGAAGTGATGGGACCAGATGCCATGATCTTAGTTTTCTGAATGTTGAGTTTTAAGCCAACTTTTTCCACTGTCCTCTTTCACTTTCATCAAGAAGCTCTTTAGTTCTTCTTCACTTTCTGCCATAAGGGTGGTGTTATCTGCATATCTGCGGTTATTGATATGCCAGGAGAAACATATACATTACCATATGTAAAATAGATAGCCAGCAGGAATCTGATGTATGACGCAGGAAACCCAAAGCAGGTGCTCTGGGACAACCTAGAGGGACACAGCGGGGAGGGAGGTGGGAGGAGGGAACAGGATGGTGGGGACACGTGTATACCTATGGACTATTCATGGTGATGTATGGCAAAAACCATCACGATATTGTAAAGTAATTATCCTCCAATTAAAATAAATAATTAAATTTAAAAAGAGGTAATCTTTCTTTCTCTCCCTCTTTCTCCAACACCCCTGCCCCACCTCACCCTTTTTCTTCCTTGTTTCTTCTTCTTTAAAACATATGCTGTGGGTATAAATCCTTTACCACTTCTATGTGTTGAACAGTATTTTCTCCTGGCATGTGGATTTCTTTTCACTCTTTTAATGATGTAGAAGCTCTTAACTTTAACGTAGTCAGTCCAATTTATGAATAGTGTAGTACAGTGTCTTATCTCTAGTTTCCAGTTCTTTGATAAAATTCTCCACTTGTAATTTAATTTTTAACATATTATCAGGGCCATTTTAAAATCTAGGTTATATAATTCCATTCTATGGATTTGCTGTGGGTCTTCTTCTATTGTCTTTTTAAAAATTCTGGTTTTTGGTTACATCTCATCTCCTTAAATGTTTGATTATTTTTGACTGAGTGCCAGATATTTGCACTCAAACTTTGATAGCTGTTTTGATGCTCTACTAT
The DNA here is from genome assembly GCF_023699985.2 of Odocoileus virginianus. Lineage (NCBI taxonomy): Eukaryota > Metazoa > Chordata > Mammalia > Artiodactyla > Cervidae > Odocoileus > Odocoileus virginianus. Next base: position 1,155,489 of record NW_027224266.1, read on the forward strand.
ACAAACTTTCTCTAGAGTGGATTTATTTTTTCATTTGTTAGGTAACTAGGTTTGGGGATGATCACCTTTTACCAGTCTGAAACTGAGATGACTTAAAGCTGTGCTTTAATCGTTCTGAGGACTGTTTTATTTCAAGTCACCTTTCCTCCTAGAACATAGCCCTTTGTGGTCTTGATGGCTTGAGATATTTACAGGGTGTCTTCTCTTAAGCAGTCTGAACTCCAATTTGTGTCCCTTTATGCTCTGTTATGTTTAGCTTTTCAGCCTCTCAGCTGCTGCTTTCACTTTTGTAATTGGCAATCATCTCGATGGGAAGAGTATTCTGAAATGTCTGTCTCGAGAGTCTTGGCTTCCGTCTTCTTCTGAAATTTGATTCTGAAAATTCTCCCTGCCTTGGTAGTTCTTTGATTCATTCAAGCTAAGGTTTTTTTTTAATCATTTGTTCAAGCTTTTCTAATTGTTGTCAGCAGGGTTGTTGGTTTGAAACAACTAGGCAGCTATTGCTCCAGAGGAAACTTTTAAGAGTAAAAATCTGATCATGCCTTCTCTCCTCAGAAACCTTTGATGTGAAGTGAAGTCGCTCAGTTGTGTCCGACTCTGCGACCCCATGGACTGTAGCCTACCAGGCTCCTCCATCCATGGAATTTTCCAGGCAAGAGTACTGGAGTGGGCTGCCATTTCCTTTCTTTAATATGTCCTAATTTCTACCCATTCCCACCTTTATTTTTGCATTTTTTCTCTAAAGCAGACATATATTTTACACTTCTATGGCTTTTCTGATATTTTGTCCTCTCCCTGGCATTCTCTTCTGTCCCTTCACTGCCTGAAAAATGGCCTCTTTCTTCACAACCCGTGTTCTATTTTATATCCTTCCTCAGACTCCCTTCTCTGTTTGGCCTCTTATTTCATACACACTATGCTATAGGGGCTTCCCAGGTGGCTCAGCAGTAAAGAACCCGCCTGCCAATGCAGGAGACACAAGAGACATGGGTTCAATCCCTGGGTTGGGAAGATCCCTGGAGGAGGAAATGGCAACCTGCTCCAGCATCCTTGTTGGGAAAACCCCACGGAGAGAGGAGACTGCTGGGATACACTCCATGGGGTCTCAAAGATTCAGACATGATTGAGTGGCTGGGCATGCACACACACATATTCTAGCTGTAACTCTCATGCAGCCAGCCTTCCATTTGTTCATATGTCTGTCTCCCTCACTAGAATGTGAGTTTTGTTTTCTTTTGGCCCAGGCCACATATGATTCATCATTTTATTTCTAAGTGCCTAGTGCAGTATTTAGCACTAAAGAGGCATGAAATGAATATTTCTTGGACTAAAATGAATTGGGTGACAAGTTCAAATCTAAGTTTGATTTGGTTCTGAGGTTACCTCCCAGTTTGTCTTGTCTCAGGTGTTGGTAAAGGCTTTACATAGGGATGACCAATTCTATGTCTCAGACTTCTTCCTGCCTGGTTGCTGGTCTTCTCTTACAGAACTGGTTTATTACTCTTTTTCTTGTCTATTGATATCACAGACTGGTCAGTACCTTATACTAGGCCTGGTATTAAACTCTAGTGACCTCTCAGCCCCTGTTGGAATTGTTGTTCAAAGTTCACAACTTAAAGAGTACTTAATTTCTGCTTCAAGCCATTTGTTTTTATTAGATCTCTGCAGTTCTCCACAAATACTTTTAGCCCATCTGGGTTTTCATTAGAAAATGGACATATTCTATGTTGAGTGTTACCTTACAAAGTCTTTCCTACTGTGTAGAAGTCATTTACTTTGTGTTTATCCCTAGGATCTTGTAAAATGTGTCACCTCCATATCTCTCCAGCCTGGATGTGTCTGAGGATTTGTTAGTTCATTCTTCCATGGCATGTGAGCAACATGGCTTTCAAATAACTCGCATGTTCATTAAAAACAGTAATAAATATTAATGTTAGAATGTGGTGTAATATATTTATATTGACTCATTTATATTCTTCCAACCTTCAAAAACTGGTTTGAGACAGGCTAGATAATATTATCAAATGATGACAGGATAAAAAGAGAATTTTTGAAATAAGAAAAGGAGAAGAACTCTAACAAGAACTCCTTGCTGTAAGAACCTATAGATTCTGTATACCAAATTTAGCTCTGTGTCTCCTGGTGGCTAGGGGAGAAAAAAAAGAGAAACCCAATAGACTTTCAAACTTGCATTTTCTCTAGTTAGAACTAATTCAGCTTCTCCAGAGAAACTACCAATATCTTTATGAGGACACCTGAGAGAAATTTATCACTGGGTTCTTTGTGTTAAAGTGTTTTTAGTATCATTAGAAGATTTGTTTAAACACATGGCTGATTCATGTCAATGTATGGCAAAAACCACTACAATATTGTAAACTAATTAGCCTCCAACTAATAAAAATAAATGAAAAAAAAAACAAAAAAATAGTATTTAAAAAAATTATCTCTTCCTTAGCCCTCACTGAAAGCCTGTGTTTACTGTTAAAATATTCTATAAAGACAGTTGTAGAGTTAGGTTAAGGTAGGCCAAGCAAATAGCCTTCTCATGATGTAGCTTAACCTGAGGAGGGATCTGGACAAGCCTTGAGGAAGGCCTGCTGACATCTCTCTATCAGTTTCTAATTCCAGTTAAATAATCTGTTATTTAAAAAAAAATGAAAGCTATTTTGGAAATCCATTTTGGAAAAAGGTGTAGAAATATTTACACAGGTGATTAAAGAAAACAACTAATTTGATTTAAATCATAATTTCCTTCCGTTGCTGTGAAAATGAATGATGCCAGGTATGGTTTGGATTGCTGTCGGGTTTTCTGTAGGATCTGAATTATCGTTAGGAACCACCACCAGCACAAAGAATGGTAGATGGTACTGTGACAGATACTGAAGATGTGGAAATGATCAGGACACGTGGACCCTACAGTCCCATAGTTAAACATCTAGGAACATGTGTTAGATATTGAAAGAATGTACAGTGTATCCTTTTCTTATTGCTGCTGCAACAAATAACCTAAAACTTGGTGGCTTCAAACACATAATTATTCACTCAGATTTCTGGATGTCAGAAATCTAGAATGAGTCTCAAGTGATAAAATCTAGGTGTTCACATGGCTGCATTCCTTCTGGAGGTTTAATCTGTTTCATGCCTTTTCCAGCTTCTAGAGGCTTTCTGCATTCCTTGGTTTGTGGCTCCCTTCAGCAATTGTATCACTACCATCTCTGCTTCTATCATCACAACTCCTTTTTGTTAAATTCACCTGCCTCACTTTTATATGAGGACTATTATGAATACACTGGGATCACTTGCATGATACAGGATATCTTTTATTAGTCAAAACATGCAAAATCTCTTTTACTACTGAGGCAACACTTTCAGAATTTTGGGGATTAATATGAGGACATTTGGGGGGGGGGCAATTATTCTGCCCACTACATATTGTAAGCATACAATTGCCATAGTCTTTATTTGTCTATCTATCTATCTACCTATCTTCCATGGCCTTTATAAACATGGTCATTACTTATAGTTTAATTTTCAAATTTTCCACCTCTGAAATAGGGCGATAATATCCCTCAGAGGATGGTTATGAAGATTTGATAAAGTGAGTATAAAGGCATTTAACACTAAACCCGGCACACAGGAGGTACTTAGTACACGTTAGCTGAATGGAAATGGAAATGTAATACCTAAAACCTGTATGCCAAAGAGAGTTTGAATCTAACTTGTAAGACTCTTTGGACAGAGAAGAAGTTTTTGGTCTTCTTTTAGGTTGGTGCATATTTTCAAGAGAAAATAGAAAATGTGGCTCCAGGTAATACTAGCTTTGTGTCCCTTATTCGAGAACGAGTCATATGGTGAAATATCACATGCTTTGGCATTCTCTTCCATAAAACATAAGGGTGAAAACTTAAAAATAGAAAAATAGAAAATCTCAACAATAATTCTGGTAGAAACGACTTGTAACTGTTTAGCACTTTATTTTTATTTCTGGAACTGTTTCCGCTTGAAGAGCTCAAATTACTTGGGACATGTTAGCTAATTCTTGTGGTACCAGATGTGTCTGGTGCAATGAGGGAAGAGGTAGTAGTGAAGAAGGGAAAAGGGGGGAAATGGGGCAGGTGTGACAAGCTAAGGTTTGTGTTTGGAAGCAGTTCTTGGCAAAGGTGAAAATATTTTTAGGTAATCTTTTCTTTTTCCTGTGAAAGTCTGTAATACCCTAAAATTTGCTCCATTCTTACAGCCTAGAAATAGAACCCTGGAAATAGAAAGACTGCACTTTGGTGGTTATTGTGGGCTGGGAAGTGAAAGCCAAGAGTGGTGGTTCTAAAACTTTTACTTTGTGATTTCCATGCCTCACCCGCTCTGGCTTCTCTGAGCCCCAGTGGCACATATCAACAATTTCCTGACTCTATACTCTTTTCTCTGATGACCCTCCTCCACACCAGAATAGTTCTATTTAAACTTTTATTTGGATCACCACTGCCTGACAGCAGTTCAGAGTTCTCTCCCTCATGAGATTTCAGCAGATTTCAAATCTTAGTCAAAAGACAGTACTGGTGTAAGATTCAGGTGGCCAAGGAGACACATTTCTTCCAATCTTATTGTGTTCAAATTGCTACTTATTTTGAATCATTCATTTAATAGTTTCTTACTGAGGATCACTTCAATAAACTATCAGGGCTGGATACTAAAGTTACAGCAGTAACTCTATAGCTTCTGCTCTTATAGTGAAAGAGACAAATAATAAACGAGGAAACCAACATGTACATTAGATAGTTCAGGTTGTTGAAGTACTGAAATAAGCAGGGTAATGAGATAGAATGCAATAGGAGCTAGTTTGGAAAAGGTGGCTAGTTTAGAGAATTGATGTGGCTGAGGAATATAAGGAAGGCTAGTGTGGTTGAAACATGGTGAGGTGGGGAAAAGTTTCACGAGATGAGTTTAGGAAGGTAGATGCTCTTTTCAGTGATGCTTAGGAGCTTGGATTTTAAGAACAATGGGAAGTCATGAGGGGCTTTTAAATGAGGGTAATGACATTATCTGATTTATGGTTTAAAGATCACTCTTTCTGAGTGGAAATTAGAAAGGGGCAAGAGCAGGGAGATCTGCTAGGAGAGGTTGGTGGTGAGGGTGCTGGTGGCATGAACCAGGGGGGAAAAATGAGAAAGTCAGATACAGAACTGGATTTTGTGGAGGGAGGGGGTCTATGAGTCTTTGGTCTAAGTCACTAATTCAGAGGAATTTCTAGAGCAGTCTGCCTGACTTCCCAGGGAAGATGTCATAGCAGCAGAAGATACAGTTTGGGCATATTGAATATCAATTGTATTTAAAGCTATGAGACTGCATGAGTCCATCAAGGTAAGACAGAGAAGAGGTGTCTGGGGCTTATAAACATTTAGATATCAGTTGGCAAAGGAGGAACCAATCAGGGAAAGTGTAATGTCCCTGGAACCGAGAAAGGAAGTTAGTTCAAGAAGAAAGTGATCAGTTGTGTTGTGTCACTCAGAGGATACTAAGCTTGAGGACACAGAGGTAACCACTGGATCTGGCAAGATGGAGCTCACTTGTGAACCTAAATGAATTGGCTTCCATGATGTGGTGGGGAGAGAAGCCACATTGTGAAAGAGTGAATGAGATGGGAAGAAATGAGGTAAACAAATTAAGATACCAGTTTTGGCTCTCCCAGACTCAGTGTTGTTCTTTTCAAAGTTTGTTGTGATGCCTTGAGCCAATCCTTGGGAATGGGTGATGATATGGTAAAGAAGAAGAATGTATATTCCCCACATGAGCTATATTTGTCATATAATACCAATTCCAGTGTCTTGGTCAACCATATTTGTATTAGAATCTCACATTACCTTATTCTTAGGGTGACAGGTGAATCTTTAACTCTCTGTCCTCTCTATCTTTGCAAATTTTCCCCACTTATTCCTTGAATAAAATATTTTGGTATGTTCTCTGTATGTGAACAGCACTCTGTATGTGCTATGTACACATTTGGCATAGACTCTGGGGTTTCCCAGATGGTGCCAACACTGAAGAACTTGTGTCCCACAGAAGGAGACTAAGAGATGTGGGTTTGATCCCTGGGTTGGGAAGATCCCCTGGAGGAGGGCATGGCAACCCCCTCCAGTATTCTTGCCTGGAGAATCCCATGGACAGAGGAGCCTGGTGGGCTACAGTCCATAGGGTTGCAAAGAGTCAGACATGACTGAAGTGACTCAGCACGCACCCACACTATACCTTTTACAAACATTCTTGATTGTCTTTTAGTTCTTAATTAATTTTGGGCTTCCCTGGTGGATCAGACAGTAAAGAATCTGCCTGCAATGCAGGAGACCTGGGTTCGATCCCTGGGTCAGGAAGATCCCCTGGAGAAGGAAATGGCAACCCATTCTTGCCTGGAAAATCCCATGGACAGAAGAGCCTGGCGGGCTACAGTCCATGGGGTTGGAAAGAGTTGGACATGACTGAGGGACTAACACTTTCACTTCATTAATTTAAATGAAATTCTCTTTCATGTGGTGAGCTTCCATGTGCTCATAACCTTTCCTCTTCCAGCTTTTTTCCTCTTGGGTTTTGGGCAGTTTCCTTGATTAAGTAACGTTTGTATGTCCATTATGTTGCAGAAAGAAGTCACATTTTCCCAAATGAGAACACAATTTTGGAGGAAAGTAGATATTCAGGGAAGAGACTGTAGGTGGTTGCTAACTGTAGGGTAGATATTATGTTTGATTACTACCCTTTGAGTCAACTCTTACCATTATGGTCAGTGATAAATGACACCTAAGACTAGCCCAGAACAGTAAGAGAAGAATAAGAGCTTTCTATGGAATGTGGAAGAAGGCCCATTTTGCATCCTTTAGATTATGATGCCTTCTCTTCTTTCCAGGTACACTGCTAGATTACATTTCTAAGCTTCATTTGCAGTTATATGTGGCCACATCATTGAGTTCAGGCCAGTGGAATAAATGTAGAAGTGAAGTGAGCAACTTCCAGGCTTTCTCTAAAAAAATTTCTAGAATGCCTCTTCATGCTTTTTCTTCCCTTGCCTCCCAGCAAGGTGCAGAGGACCCCACAGTAAACATCAAGATTTTGAAGCTGGTAAAGCCACAAGATGGAAGGAGTTTGGGTATCAGAAGACCATATGGAAGGCAATTTTACACCTAGGAATATACTCTTTGGGCTTCACATGAACAAGAAATAAACTTACTAAGCCATTGCGGCTTTGGGGTCTGGTTGTTAACAGTTGCTGATGTTACTGACCTTGACAAATACACTTCCCTTGCTTGATTTTTCTATCTGTGAATTTGGTCATTCTTCTTTACTCTCTTAGAGGGCCTGTTTCTCACTTTATCAAATTTGACAGCTAATTTGATGACCTGTTTTCTATTCTTTTTTTTCTGGCATAGTATGTATTCTGACCATCTCATCCTGAGGTGATATATCTCTCACCAAAGTTCTAAAGTGATTATTAGCTTTATGGTCTACTAGGTGAATAATTAAATGATCACAAGCTCTTAATACCTGTATTACTTTGGATAAGTTACTTAACTTGCCTGAGTCACTTTGATTTTTCTGAAAAATAGGCATAATAGCAGCTTATAACTCAAAAAATTGTCATGAGGTTAAGATGAGGTGATATGTAGAGAGGACTTAGAACAGTATCTGGCATGTGGTGAGCACTCTATTATTAGGGTCAGTCTCCCACCAGTTTAACTTAATTCGATATAAACTGCTCACTGAGTCAAGCACAGATAGATACCACGCTGAGGAAAATGCTGTTCTCATAATTTTCTCAAATGTAACATTTATTATTAATGCAGCTTATCTTCAATGGTATTTGTTGAGCATCAACTTGGTACCAGAGATTGGGCAGTGTATTGTTGGAGATATGAATATGTCTCCAAGGAGGTCAATTACTTTCCACGTCTCTGTGAGTCCCTAGATCAAATCAATTAATACCACTTGAAGAATTATTTAGGAATAGTTTGGTTTCTTCTCCAAAGCTGAATTCCTATAGATTTCAGGGGCTTAACAAAACCCCTTACCTCACAAGGTTATTGTTCATATCAGATAGTAGAATATGTGGAAGTACTCTGTAAACTAGAAAGTGTGAAGCAAATGTTTATGAAGATGTCAACTTTCAAACCCTTAAAGTTCTTAAATGAAGTTTTCACCTTTGCATGATTTTTGTCTTCTTTCCAAATTGGATATAAGCTTGTTGTAGGTGAGGTTGTGTATTATTTAATCTTTATAAATCCCTACTATCTATCTCAGTGCTAAGCAGAAAGCAGGCACTAGATAATCATTTATGGTTGAAATTTTTGTACAATGTTAACCATGAAAACCTTTGACTTCCTTTCTGGTGATTCTCTGAAAAGTAATACCCATATATTGGGTAGGGGATTTAGTTACACTGGCTTTAAGAGGAGAAACTTGCTTAAAGCATGTTGCTAAGTGGAAAATATACTTTTAAAACATTTAATTATCTGAGCAAAACTATTTTGAGTTTTAAGCACCAGTTTTCAATGAAAAATCTGTCAGGCAAGGAATGATTATTGAGCTCTTGGTCTGCTCTGTGCATCTGTACACACAGTGTTGAATAAGCTGTTAATCCTTCCATCTTTACAGGATATTTTAGGGATGCTCATGGTGAGGTCATGCATATCCATTTCTGTAGTGTTCTCCCACTCTACCCACTCACCATGTGTTCTGGTGCTGTGATATTTTTGTCCACTCTCATAGTACTCTCTCCTTACCTTACTTCCCTCCCCCAAAGCCAGGAAAAAGAAAGTTGATTCTTCAATTTTTCCCCCCAATTGAAAATGTGGCTGAGATTAGGAAGGAGGGCACTGCTATTTTTATTTCCCCACTTCAGATTGGTGTTGAAATGACTCAGAGTAAACAGCTTGATATTCTGTAAAAACAGTTCATCAATTGAAGAAAAAAATTATATCAATGATAAGAAACAATGTTTGTTTTTCTGGAAGAGATTTTCTTACATTCCCAACTCTCATTTTAAAATTCTTTCTGCTGTTATTGCCTTTTATGCAACTCCAGGTCTGCAGAAGGATTTTATAAAGGAAAAAAATGATCAAGTCATGCTTTTTACAATAATCCAAGGTGTGATTTAAATTAAGATACATCTGTATTGGATTGAAATAGAATCTCTTCATTGTCAGTCCAGTACCATGGACAGAGAAATGTCTTCCCATCCATTTCTCTTCCCACCTTCTAGCATTTCATTTGTAAAGAACAGTTTGTTAAGTTCATCTTGCCCTTATATTAAATCATTTCATGTCACGTCTTACCTCAGGACTACTGACTCTTTGCATTTACTGTTACAAAAATATTCTAGGTATCATTTTGCTTCTTCAGCTATAGATAGTTTGAGATGATTGAGAGTCCCATTTCATGAACCAACTACTCTTCAAACTATTCTCTCAATTAAAGAAATCATTTTGAAATCATTATAGATTCATAGAAGGTTGAAAAAATGAAAGAGTGAAGTTTCTTTTAATCTCTATCTAGTTTTCCCCAATGGAGGGTTTCCAGTTTGAAAACACCACTGCCACCACTACCCAGTTAAATCAGAAACTAAAGGAATAATGAATACTTTTTAAAAATAAGTACTCATAGTTTGAGTATGTATCTTCCAATACTTCTCAAAAATGGAATTTACTTCTACTAAGAAAATGCTGTGTTGCTTATCTGAAATTCAAATTTAACTTTTTTTTTTGTCATTAGGCCATATCTCACCAAGGATGAGGGAGTCAAACTTGTTTTAAAATCACTTGGAATAGTTTCTCTTTGCCTAGTAATGACACAAGCTAGATACATGGTTACGTTCACTTGTGTAATTTTACTTTTGAATATTTTAGGAATTGCTTTTAGATTTAATTTTGCTTTACAGAATATCTGCATGGTTTTAAAGTCAAACTTACATGAATATAATTTCAATGCATTTCTACTCCAAAGTAATTGAAATGAGTTTGCTCATTTTCAAATTTAAAAAAAAAAAAACACAGATGCAATATTGTTTCCCTAGGTGCCATCCTTTTATGATTATTTTATAAAACATCTTTCTGAAATAAAATGATCTCATAAAGATAGGCAGTTTAACACTGGATGACCTTCTTTAGAGTTACTTTAAAACAAGTCACCTTGTATTCAACCTAGAGAGAAAGTGAAATTTTATGTTAATTAGCCTCCTAGTTCTTTTCATTTTGTACATGACTCAAAATAATTTCACAAAGTCCTTAAATGGAAAACCAAAAAGGGAGTTTTGAAAATGTAGTCTTAATTAAGGTGCTTTAATTTTATTTTATTTTAAATTTTTTTTCCATACAGGTGTTTTAAAATTAAAAATCTAATAGGTCCTGGGTCCTGAGTTGACATAAGAGTCTTCCTGGTGATTTCAGCACAGGACAGAGAAGTCACACAGGCAGAATTGAGGAGTAGTTCCTAAAACATGCCCTATGGTGCTTCTACATATAGATAAACAACTATATATATAGATTTTATGTTTTGGAATTGTGAAAACAATCAATGATTTAATGCTTTTTTAAACTATTTTGGGAAGTGGGAATGAACTTTTATTCAATGTTAGTTCAACTAAAAACATGAGTTGTTGGTACAAGTCCTTTGGATATTTATGAACATTTTAATTTTAAGAAGAGAAAGATGACAGTTTAGGTCTAGCTAATAGTTGCTATTATCACTTCTGGGGTAGTTTTGTATCTGTTTCTCTTTTTGCCTTCCATCTTTGCATCTTGGTCCTTTGTGAAAAGATAACCTTAACTTTTGAACTGAGATTTCTGATTATTAAAGTAACATATGCTTATTGTTGGAGAAGGAAATGGCAACCCACTCCAGTGTTCTTGCCTGGAAAATCCCATGGACAGAGGAGCCTGGTAGGCTACAGTCCATGGGGTCACAAAGAGTCAGACATGACTGAGCGACTTCACTCACTCACTCACTCATGCTTATTGTAAATTGTTCTTCATATTATTAAGTCCATTTGGCCTAATGTGCTACTAAGGGCCAATGTTTCCTTATTGATTTTCTGTCTGGATGATTTGTCCATTGATGTAAGTAAGGTATTAAGAGTCTTGTATTATTATTGTATTACAGTGAGTTTTTTATGTCTGCTTCTATTTGCTTTATATATTTAGGTGCTCCTATGTTGGGTACATAAATATTTATGAATGTTATAGCCTCTTCTTGGATTGACCCCTTTATTATTACGAAATGCCCTTGTCTTTTGTTAGTCTTTGAAAGTCTATTTTGTTGAATATGAATATCACTACCCCAGCTTTCTTTTCATTTTCCTTTTCCTTTTCAATTTTTTCTTATACTTATTTAGAAAATCTTCTACAATTCACATGAAAATCTTACACAAAAATCCACTAACCAATAAACTTAAAAAATAAAAGACACATCTCTTTTTCTTATTCTTAACTATCATGGACCATGACAGGAAAAAAAAAAAGAAAAAGAAAAGTATTCCCCTAGATTTAGTATCATTAAGTGGCTTTGATAAATTCTTAGCCATACTATCTAATTATTGATAAGCCAAAGAACTACAGGTGACTCTTTTAAAACAAAATGATCATTTATGGTGGCATTTTAACCAATATTTTAATAATTTGTAGGTAGCAAGCCTAGGTTGCATATCAGCTTACTCAGATCTCTGGGCATACATTTCAAAACCAATTTATTTCAAAAGTTATTGTAGGAAATGATGCTGCTCAATCTTAAACATTCATATTAAATAGTTCAGAAATTTTGTTAAAGCTAAGGAAGTGTTTGGTTACATGCTTTAAACTTTTTCAGGATTAATTTATCATAGTCTAGAATTTGGGACCTTTCTGTCTACTCTCTGTGAGCTAGTGGTGACCCAATTTTATTCCTCAAGAAGAATGTTGGCCCTGCTTTTGGGGGGTCTCTTGGCCTTCTAGTCACATTAATTAACATTCATAAAATATTATGAATCCCTATGATCGACTTGGCTGATTGTTAAAGCATATTGTTTTATATTCAACCAACACATAGGATACCCCAACATCAAGAGCTCATCTGGAAGAACAATCTCTAGCTTGCTGTCATTCAATACTTGACTCCAGCCTGGTCGGAATTCTCGCAATTTATCCCTTAGATGTTATTGCACATATGTAGAGTGGCATATATTCAAGGTTGTACACTGCAGCAGTTTTTTTTTTGTAATATGAAAGATTGGAAACTAATTTATTTATTCTTTTTTTGTGACTTGTACTTTTGGTATTGTCTGCCTAACCTAAGGACACAAAAATTTTCTTCTGTTTTTTTTAAACAGTTTTAGAATTTCAGGTTTTACATTTAGGTCTATGATCTATTTTCAGTTAATTTTTGCATATGAAGCATATTATGGGTTGCAATTCACTGTTTGCATATGGATATACGGTTATTCCAGCAGAAGAATACCCTTGGCACCTTTGTCAAAATCAGTTGTCCATACGCATATGAGTCTATTTGTGGACTCTATTTTGTTCTGTTAATCTATTTATGTCGATACCAATATCAGTATCTTGATTACTGTGTCTTTATAATAAGTCTTGCACTTAATCAGAATTAAAAACTTCTGTTCTTTGAAAGACACTATTAGAGAAGGAAAAGACAAGCCACAGAATGGGAAAAACATTTGCAAGTCGTATATCTAATGAGGGACTTGTGTCCAGGACACATGCTGCTGCTGCTGCTAAGTCGCTTCAGTCATGTCCGACTCTGTGCGACCCCATAGACGGCAGCCCACCAGGCTCTGCCGTCCCTGGGATTCTCCAGGCAAGAACGACTGGAGTGGGTTGCCATTTCCTTCTCCAATGCATGAAAGTGAAAAGTGAAAGTGAAGTCGCTCAGTTGTGTCTGACTCTTCGTGACCCCATGGACTGCAGCCTACCAGGCTCCTCCATCCATGGGATTTTCCAGGCAAGAGTGCTGGAGTGGGGTGCCATTGTCTTCTCCGCCAGGACATATAAACAAGCCTAAAACTCAGAAATAAGATAATCCAACAAAAATGGGCAAAATATTTGAACTGATTGTATTTCTCCTCTGTGTCTATTTCTAGATAATCGAGAGCTCAGCATCCACAAAGTTTTATTAGTACATAGCACATTCATTTATGGATCGCCCATGGCTGCCTTCATGGCAGAGTTAAATAGTTGCCACAGAGACTCCATGGCCAGCAAAGCTGAAGATATTTACTATTTGACCTTTATGGGAATAGTTTGCCCATCCCTGCTCTAGACAATGCATAGTTTTCCATTAAAGTACATTTTTCCCCTACAAAAGATGAAAATATCAACAACCCTAGCTTTCTCCCTCTGCCCCTCCTTCTCCCCTTTCTTATTTTCCTCCCTACTTTAACAAATGTTTCTGGAGAGCCTACTATGTGCCATTATGCTGCTACAGATCTGGCATACACAAGAGGGAGAGAAAACACCAATTCTGTGCTACTATAGCCCATAGTCTGTGGAAAGAGAAACATTAATCAAATCTTCACATACAGATGTGTAATTATCAACTGTGACATTCCCAGAAGGGAAGGAACAGTGTTGTAATGATACGTATTAGAGATCCAGCCTTGGTGGGGTTAGGCGGGCAGGCAGAACTTCCCTGAACAGTTGAAGAGGGATCTGACTGATTTCTGTGTCTGAGCAACCACGGCAAGTGCGTGGGAGAGGAAGGTAAGAGACGTGGTTGGGAAGGAAGATAAAGATCAGTTCACACAGAGCCCTGTGGGCCTTGTTCGGAGTTTGGTCTTTGTCTTGAGGGCGATGTGTGGCCCCTGGAGAGTTTCTGGCAGCAGAGTGGCGATGTGTCATCTGGACTCAAAGATCGGAGAATAAAGGGAGGTAGGAGTAAACTCAGGCGACGAGCTGGGGGGCTACTGCAGTCATCATAGCAAGGCCAGGATTTTTGCTTCACAAGTCAAGGCCTGGTTTATTCTCAGGGATACAATGAAAAACTATGCTCCTAGCAGTGCCATTGGGTCATGAGAATTCTTTGTAGGGCTGGCTGTGAGAGATTTGTTCAATAGGTCCTGGTGGAAATCCATAAAGTGGTTCATTGTAATAATGATTCACCTAAAGACATCTTTTCTTTGGAGTTGTGAGGATCCACTGCCTCTTATAGGCACACACTCCATTACTACCACCACCCCTAGGAGCTCAGAGAGTAAGCTGTAGTTTTCAGATCATGATCCTTGAAGGCATGCTTGAAACAAATGTGAAGCTTACAACTTCTTTTTCTGCAATACTGGAAAATTTTTTCTATGGGTTTTTCTTAATGCTTTTCTTTTTTCTGGCTGTGCCTCGCTGCATCCAAGGTCTTAGTTCCCTGACCAGGGATCAAACCTGTGCCCCCTGCATTGGGAGTGCAGAGTCTTAACCACTGGATCACCAGGAAAGTCTGGTTTTTCTAAATGCTTTACAGTTTCCTACTAATGGTGCTTCAGGCTACAGGGAATGCTTTCTATCATTAACATTCCTACCATCCAGGATCTTATACCCTTTAATTCCTGGTCTTTGCTGTGTAGGCTGGATTTGAGTCTATAACAACTGACATGGTTTATCAGATTTTAACAAGACTCGCAAATATAGTTTCCTCTTTCTTAGGGGCTCTCCTGCTTCAGGAGCAATTGCTAGGTTCCCTATTTGCACTCATTGCATCTCAGATCAGCTTGACAATTTTAATTTTTCCTTAGCAAGTCCTGTCTTGATAGCCAGGTCCAATCTTACACTGGCAATGCTCTCTGGGTCTGTCTTAGTGACTCACATTTGTTCCTCCTCGGTGACCAACCACCCTCTTTCATCCATGACTGAGAGGTATTCTGGGATGTGAGTGCTGAAACCAGGCCAGTTGCTCATCTTATTCCCTTTTATCATATAGTCATCTTGAGAGGCAAAAAGACTCTATCAGATTATATTCACTTGAAAGAAAACTAAGCCAAGGCTCAGACAGGGTGACTCATTCAAGGTCACACAGAGCATTCTGGGTAGAGTCAATAGTTTTTTTGGCTCTGTCTATTGAAGAGGCATGAAGAGGTGATGGAGAGGGACATGGGTCCGTGTCATGCCCATGTGGCTGCCTATGGAAAAGGACTTTAAATTTTAATTGTGAGTTTAATTAACATACTTGTGATGCCAATATTTCATGGAGAGAGAGAGAGAATGGTACCCTGAAAAACAGCCCTGTTCCTTATTTTACATATCTTGGCAGCAGCTTTCAAAACTAACTGCTCATCAGAGACACCTGGGGAGCTTTTAAAACACAGGGGTGATTAAGTCCCCCTCCCAAAGACTGCTTTCATTAATTTAAGCTGGGTTCTGGATAGACACAAGTTTGAGAGCCTCCGTAAGTCATTCAAATACAGATCTAGGATTGGTAATCACTGTTCATAGAAGGAGAAGAGGGTGTCAGAGGATGAGATGGTTGGATGGCATCACTGATGCAATGGACATGAACCTGGGCAAACTCCAGGAGATGGTGAGGGGCAGGGAGGCCTGGTGTGCTGCAGTCCATGGGGTCATAAAGAGTTGGACATGACTAGGCAACTGAACAATCACTGTTCTATGTCAGTGTTTCTTAAATATCCATGAGCATATGGATCACCTGAGGACTTTGGTAAAATGCAAATTCTAGGGTGGGACCTCGAGTCTGCATTGCCAATAAGCTCCCTAGAGATGTTCATGCTGATAGAAAACAATTGCATTATTGCATTACTGTCAAAGTTATCTGAATTCATAGTAATTGCTGAGTGCCTAGGTGATGGGTGTAGTCAAAAGCATTGGTTTCTTAGATACATTCAAACTGATGAATTCAGACTCCCTCCCTTGTAGCCCCTAAACCGAATTTTTAAAGCTTTCTGCCTTCAACTTATCACTGGTAGCTCCAGTGTGGTGTGTATGATTCCTTGGGTTCTTGTATACGTGGGGCTGATTGTGCTTTTGCTCCCTGCAAAATCCATGTGGGACTGCACGCACCCCTGGGGTTCAGCATGCCAGCCTCCCATTTGACTAATTGTCTCAGGGTCAGTCTTTTCCTCTTGGATACCACTGAGCTACTGAAGACCCTGGAAGGCACTATGATAACTATCCTGGGGTTGGAATCTATGGTACAAGAGTTAGCATATATAACCCAGCAGGAGGCTGCTCCCCAAAACCAAACTGGGGGCCATTTCACTTCAGTAGACATCTCTTTCCCTGTTCCTAGTTCCACAGAGAACTTTGGTTACAATTATACTTGCTCCTTGGTGGGGTCTTTTAGAATAAAGCCATTGGGGGGTGATTCACAACAGTGTTTTTCATTTTCATCCCTCACCAATCTATTTGGGAAATAAAGTGTAATTCTGAATAAGTCTAAACAGAGAAGGAATGAATAGGACTCCTTATAACGGAGGTGCAGCTCAGACATTCAGGAGCCCTTCAACTCTGACTGCTGAGAGTAAAACAAAGGAATTAAAATAAATAGCATTTAATCATTGTTAAAGTAAGTAAAGATCATTACCATTTTCTGCCTAGGTTCTTACTTTAGCATCTTTTGTGGATTCAATATATTAGACACAGACACATTTGCTAACTTGCCTGCTGATATACATATAATTTCTTTTTTTTAATTGGAGGAAAATTGCTTTATATGCACAATTTTAACTTGGGTTAATTTCAGTCTCTATAATGCTATTCTTTTGTCTTCCCCCCACCCCCCAACATATACTCTTCATTTTCAATGTGGGACAAAGACCACTTTGCTCAAACCTATCTTTCTTTTTTTTCTTTCTTTTTAAAATAACAATGCTGTGGATAACTCTGATACCAGTTCCAGTACCTGAACTCTGCTAGCCATTTCCAGGAAGCCCATACATGAACTCCAACCCTCTACAGTGTCTATTTTCCCCTTGTCTGATTCATAGCCAGATGTATATCTGCAGCTGACATTTAATAACACCAGAATGTTCTTATGAGTAGGAGGAGTAGGTGACTGCTTCTGGGGACATGACTCAGAGGACTGGGGAAACCCTCCTTTTACCAAACTGCTTTCCTCCCTTCTGTCTGACGCCTAAAATTCTTGCAAGAGAGCTCTCATCTTTTGGTTAAGGTTCTAGTTCTTGTTAAATGCTCTGGGAGGTGGGTAACACTCTAAACGAGAGCTTCTCAAACCTGAACATGCATAAGAATCACTTGGGGGATCTTTTTAGACTGTAGATTTAGTTTCAGCAAGTGTAGGGTGGGGTCCATGAGTCTATATTCTAATAAGCTTCCTGGTGAGTCTGAAGTTGCTGGTGGGTGAACCAAACTTTGAGTGGCAAAGTCAGATCAGTGGTTCTCAAACGTGGCCACACATTAGATTCTCCTGAGGAGTATTTACCAATCCAGAAGTCCAGACTGTGCCCCTGACCAATTAAGTGAGACTCTCTGGGGTGGGCCCCAGAGATCAGTAAAGCTTCACATTTGATTACCACCTGCAGCCACATTTGAGAAGAAATGCTTCAAACCAGTGGTTCTCCACCCTAGCTACTGATTAGAACCATCAAGGGAGCTTTTAAAAAAATACCAATGCCTATATTTGCCCCAAATCAAGTAAATCTAAATCTTAGTTTGTGGGGTTTAGGTATCAGTGCTCTGCAAAAGCAACCTGAATGTTTTTTAACAGGTGTTGAGGTTTGAGCATCACCGCTCTAAGTAGCCTTTGTGGATGAAACCTTCTGTGGGCAAGATTGGGTTGGGGCAGGGAGGAGAGGCAAAAGGTGGAAGACTCAGAAAACTGGGGGCCACGCCAAGGACAGGGATGTGAAGAAAGCTGTAAAATGGCGAAGGCAGGGGAGCTGAATATTTTATATATTGTACAGTTTGCTGAGGACTATCTCAAAGAGTGCCAGCATTGAAGCACTTGGGAGGTTCTGATCATTGTACTATCTTGTTGGCTAGTTGGCCTGAGTAGTGGGCTGAAAGCTAAGCCTGCTGATGGTTTTTAATTGTTCTCTGACTTAGATGCCTCAGTGAGGGTGACCAGCCATCCCAGTTCTCCCAGAACTGTCCTGGTTTTAGCACTGAAAGTCATGCACCCTGGGAAACTTCCTAGTCCAAGGCAAACTGGGACTGTTTGGCCACCCTAGCCTCACCTCTGTGGTGGGGACCCAGAGCTGTGGCTACCACAGAGGAATGGGCTTTTCCTTCTGGCCGGTCAGTTGAAAGAAAATCAGCCTTGTTGAGTCCTTATGTGTATTTCATTCACATTGATGGTGAGAGCCAGGCATTGTCAAGATGGTGGGGAATTTAGAAAAATCTGATCCTGAATGCCTAGCATAAGGATAATTTGAATAGTTTACCTTCCTTCTTCCTCTTTTTCTTTTTTTTTAAAAAGACTTGTGCCAACACACACACACACACACACACACACACACATCACTGTTTGGTTGGCATAGCATTTGACCACCATAGGCTTGGAGGCCAAATGGATTCTGAGGAGATGAGAAAAAAATCCTGGTCTGTGCCCACGATGAGCTCCAGTCTGACAGATGGATGTAACCTACTCAGGAGCATTTGCAAAGCCAATGGTTTGAATGCAGATCAACAACATGGAAAGTAAATATGCAAATGGTAAAAGGGCATCGAGTCACAGAGTGAAATGCCACATCAAAGGAATATGGAGTTAATCAGGAAAGACCTTTTTGAAGATGTGAATGTCACTTTCTGAAATGAGGAGAATGTCACCTTTCTAAAACAAACAGAAAAGCCCCAAACACCAAAACTTAAACCAAAACAACTCAAAGTGCTCATTAAAGGGAGGAGGTTAAAACTGGATGATTCAATGTTCGTTCATGTTCTAGTTCATAAACATTGGGATATAGTCTCTGAGGTAATTCACCCTTAGCACAATTAAAGTTTGGTTTGGAAACTACCTCGATCTGTATGAGCAGGCTGATGATAACTGGTTTCCTTGACTTAGAAGCCACAAGGAATTCCTTACTGGAATTAGGACTTTGGGGTAGACTCTAATAGCAGTGATCCTCACATACAAATATCTGTTAGAATTATCTGGAACATCTATTAAGGAGAGGCCGAGCCCCACCCCCAAAGCTCCTGATTCAGTAGGTCTGGGATGGGGCCTAAGACTTTCCACTCCAGGTGATGATACTGCTGGCCCAGAGACCACATTTTGAGAAAGAATGGACTAGAAGAACATTCTCCTCAAGTAGTTTCATAGACAACATAGCACAACTCTTCCGAGAACAGATCTTGCCATTTAGCACATCATGACTAAAACCGAAGGATGTCAAAGGGATGAAAATTGGAAGGCAAGAAAGCTAGATGCCATCAGGGGAAACAAACAGAAAACATCTTTATTTTTGTTTGTGAGTAGAATTATAGCCACATACTAAAAATATGGTGTTTCTATATTTCATTTGTGAACAATTAAAGTGAATATCACCACTTAAAAACATGTGGCTTAAAAATAAAGAGCATCCCACTTTTTGAAATAAGGAAATAAATCTTGTTTTCTTATGAGTAATAACAGGGTCACTAAATTCTATTCAGAACATATAAATCAGACTATGTCATAAAGTCCATTTTGTTCCCTGACAGAGTTATCTTGTTGGATAATGATTGGGACCAGTGAATTTCTTAGCAGTTGAACTGTGCCCATAAGGTAATTCAATCAGTTGCTCAGGTAACACTGCCAGAAGCATTTCAATGAAAACTATGTATTTTGAATTAACGTAAGTTCTGTTTACTTTCTTAGGTTAGCTTAACCACAATGCTTAAAGTAAATGTTTCTAACTCCTGCAGGAGACATTTAAAGTGTAGTAGACTTTGTTAGTGACTGATCCACCATTGATTTTCTCTTTTCTTCCTTCCTAATAACACTGTAATTTTGTTCAGGTATCTCCAAGTCATTTATTTGGGAGGTGATCTCAGGAAACACTGTTAGAGAGTAGAGAAAGAGACAGAGAAGGGAAGGAACGTTATAAAGTGAGTTACCACTATGGCGCTCAGTGCTCCTGGGGCAGTGTGACGATGGTATAGGGCACATTGCTGGCAGACAATTCTCAATAGGCTTTCTACCCATCTGTGACTCAACATTCAAAAAACAAAGATCATGGCATCCAGTCCCATCACTTCATGGCAAATAGATGGGGAAACAATGGAAACAGTGACAGACTTTATTTTTCTTGGGCTCCAAAATCACTGCAGATGGTGACTGCAGCCATGAAATTAAAAGACACTTGCTTCTTGGAAGAAAAGCTATGACAAACCTAGACAGCATATTAAAAAGCAGACATTACTTTGCCTACAAAGATCCATATAGTCAAAGCTATGGTTTTTCCCAGTAGTCATGTACGGATGTGAAAGTTGGACCATAAAGAAGGCTGAGTGCCAAAGAATTGATGCTTTCAAACTGTGGTGCTGGAGAAGACTCTTCAGAGTCCCTTGGACTGCAAGGAGATCAAACCAGTCAATCCTAAAGGAAATCAACTCTGAATATTCACTGGAAGGACTGATGCTGAAGCTGAAGCTCCAATACTTTGGCCACCTGATGCAAAGAGCCAACTCACTGGAAAAGACCCTGATGCTGGGAAAGATTGAGGGCAGGAGGAGAAGGGAAAGACAGAGGATGAGATGGTGGGATGGCATCACCGACTCAGTAGACATGAGTTTGAACAAACTGTGGGAGATGGTTAAGGACAGGGAAGCCTGGCATGCTACAGTCCATGGGTCCACAAAGAGTCGTACACAACTGAGCGACTGAACAAAACAGACCCATCTGTGACAGCTTTTGTAGTGTTCTGTGTTTGCTATGAAAGCATCTTTGGAAGATACTGTCTCCATCCAGGGGGAGAGGGCAGATTTGTTTCCCGATCATGTAATAAAGGTGCTTTTCTCTGGGACAAAAGTTGGGCAAGTTTGCTGACAGCCCCTTGTAAGATTGGGATTTCTAAGCTTGGGGCCCTTCAGCTATGACACAGACCCACTGTGTGCATAGCATCCACTAGGACTACTCCACGGCACCCCCACGGGATTGAGTGTTAAGGGAAACCAATGGGCACATGAAGCTCATGCTTCCTGCTGGGCTGAGTAGTAAAGATCTTTGTCTCTGACCCAGGGGCCTCATGTCTTCTGCCAGCATCCATGAAATGGTGGTAGGCTGACCTGCTGGCTTTCAGGCAGGGGAAAATCTCAGACTCTTTACAATCCACGAAAGATGTCTCAGACTGATCCCTCCTGAGGGATGATGAAACTGGGGTATTTAACAGTCCTCAGTCCTTAGCTGAAGGCTGTTCCCACGAGATGTCAAACCTTCAACAACTTTCTGCATGAACAGGCTGCGACTTTCTGCAACTTTGGAGAAAGCTCGGAGACAAAGAGATGTAAACATTGCCATTTAGAATTGGCGGATGTATGCTGAAGTTGTAAGGCCTGCAGGATAGAGCCAGGGCACAAAAAGGGTCTGCTATACTTCTGGTGTCCACATACATCTCTTTGGAGACCATCAGTGGAGACGACAAGAGGGACATAAGATGAGGCCATCAGAAGTCAGGAGCACCAGATCATGAAAGATGTTTGGAACCACACTAATTAATGTGAGTGCAATGGGAAGCCATTTTAAGAGAATTTTATTTATTTATGGCTGTATTGGGTCTTCACTGCTGCATGGCCTTTTCTCTAGTTGTATAAGTGGAAGCTACTTTCTAGTTGCAGCGCATGGCTTCTCTTGTTGAGGAGCACGGGCTCTGGGAAAGTGAACTCAGTATTTGCAGCTCCCAGGCTCTAGAGAACAGGCTCAATAGTTGTGGCATACGGGTTTAGCTGCTCCATGGCTTCTGGGATTTTCCTGGGTCAGAGATTGAACATGTGTCTCCTGCATTGGCAGGTGGGTTCTTAACCACTGAGCCACCAGGGAAGCCTGCCATTGGTTTTTAAAAGTAGAGTAGATACTATTCATTTGGCATTTACTATGTATTAGGCATAATCCCCAGGACTTAAAATATATAACATCGACATTAATATTCACAGCATTATTTTCATGATTTTAATATTTAATATTAATTTTCCATTTATTCAGAAAGTGAATTGTGCCAGCCCTCAAGCCTAGCTGTGTTGACTCTGAAGTCAGTGGTCTTTTCACAGCGACCTCTTTTCTTGAAATTCTCTACATATGGGAGAATTGGGATACAGTTTGCCCAGTGTGCAATGATTCCTTCTAGGTATTAGATTGGTCTGTGCCTTTTCATTTTACTTTGAAATAAGAGAAAACATATGTCTTCATTAAGTTGATACACACACACACACATACATATAATGCGACTATGAAATAACAATTTGTACTTTATTTACTATAAACATTAAGCTAAAGCCGAAAGCAGTTTGTAGGTGATCAGTAAATTCCCTTAATTCAAATTCAAATATTCAATGCTTATATTTTTCAGAGTCATTCCAATACAAGTTACTTTCTTATGTTAAAAAGTCTGGAAATTAACAGGGTACATATTTAAACAGAAAAACTCAAATATGTCAAAATATTCATATTTATCTAAATGAATCCTGTGTTTTTGTTGCCATATCGCCACATCTTATTTATATAAAGTAGATGATTATGTACTAAGAGCAATCTCCATTTATGTTGCTAATGTTTCATAAATAAATCTCTCCTTTAGTGCTAAACACTAAAAGAACTCTTTGATATTAAATGTGCCATGATTTATCTTAGCTACCATGTAAGAGTATTGAGGAATGCTGGCAAAAGATAATCCAGTTATTTTTGGGCTAAGTATGGAGATGAAAGTAACCAGTATTTACATTTTGAAAGCTAGCTAGGTGTTGATTTTTTCCTAAATATTTTCCCAAGATGTTTAAAAACAATGTAGAAATTCAAATGGAAAAATTCTCTCTATAAATTTGCTTAGTGCAGGGATTTTGGATTTGAAGGCCTTCTAGATTACAAAGCATTTCTTAGAGTATTTTTCCCTCAGTGCTTTTCTTAGGGTAACTAAATGTCAGCACTATGCTGAAAAGGAGCATTAAGGATAAAATTCAAACTTTACAATGAAGCCATTACTGAAGTTATCTATTTGGTCAGCTACGTACTTTGCAAGCTCACATTTTTTATTGTGTCTAACAAATGATAATATGACTAGGCTGTATTAGTTTAGGGAAATTGATCTGTTTCATACATAGGTATAATGGCATAAATTTATGGCAAGTTCCAGAGTTCCTTTGATGAATATATTTACAGTAGGCAGGCACTGAAGTTTGCGTTTAGAGTTCACTCTCAAAATGCCTCTGTTTGGTTTGTCATTTCCAGTTCTGTTGAGGTAGGGGCCTGGAGGTGACAGAGCTGATGGGAATTAAGCATGTCTATTACATCATTTCATTTAAAAATTACTTAGAAATACCTATGGGATTTGAGTGAAATCTGCATCTGCAAGCAAAGGTTCATAATCTACGTTGTGAAATGGAGTGTAGTGAAGGCCAAAGCTTCCTCAGGAAACAAAGGCCATAGTTGGCCTCTAAGAATACCATGTTTCTTAGATTCCCTAGATCCTTGATAGGAAACAGAATGAGTATTTTGGAGCTGGAGGTCAATTCTCCAGATCTTGGCATTATCACCTACCTCATTCAAGGAAGGGAAGCTAAGATTGTCTTCTGTCTGTCAGAGCAGCTTTCTGGAAAGCTTGGAAGTCACCTGAGGGAGGGACGAGTTAATGGATAAGCATGTGACTTTGTGATCCAAGGTCACAGGTGGGGAGGGAGGGCCATTAACTAGGGATACATGTGCTAAGTCTCTTCAGTCGTGTCCAACTCTTTGCGACCCCATGGCCTGTAGCCCCCCAGGCTCCTCTGTCCATGGGAATTTCCCAGGCAAGAATACTGGAGTGGGTTGCCATTTCCTTCTCCAGGGGATCTTCCTGACCCAGGGATTGAACCCACATCTCTTACATCTCCTGCACTGGCAGGTGGGTTCTTTACCACTAGCACCACCTGGGAAGCCCATTGGGATACAAGATGGGGTCACATAAAAAACATTCTATGTGACACCTTAGGAGTCTTACCTTAAGTGCCTGAGAGAGAGAACTATAATTCTGAAATTCAACATTTCCACAGATAAACTTGTCATTCAAATTCATTTTTCTTCCTGTACTCTCCAGCTCTGCTGGTGGCTAGTTCAGCCATTTGCCTAGTCAGCCTGTCCAATTGTCACATTCAATCAGACATTCCTCATTCAATCTATCCCCCATCCTCCATGTCTGCTACTGCTGCCTTGGTTTAGGCCCCTTTCTTTCTCTGAACTCTACATGAGTATCCAATTGTTACATAAAAAATACAAATCTGACTCTATCACTCCACTGCTAAAAAGTCAGTGTCCTCCCCTATTGCTGCCTATAAAGTAAAAAGCAAGCTCCCCTGCAGGAAGTAGCATGCTGGTAAACCAGTTGTATGAAAATAAGGCCTTAGCTTGTAGTGTTTGCAAATTTCCCTAGTGTAACTACTTCCACCACGGCCCATTTCAAGCTACAGAAGTTTAACAGCCAGATCTCACCATTTTTGAATATTTAACAAGTGGCTGCTAGCTGCTTGAGCACACCAAATGCATCAAGTTCCTGGTGATGTGGTGCCTGCCAGCTGACCCCTGGCCAATCCTGTCCTCAGACTTTCTGCTCTAGGATGTGGTCTTAGCCCTCTGTGTGTTCCAGGCTGTTTTTCATTCATGCTATCTGAATTGCTTTCCACAGCACTCCCTTTTTATCCTTTCTTGGCATGAAGCTCTCATCTTCTTCATCTTGAGAAATACTTTTATTCCTTCAGAACCTGGCTTAGATGGATCCTCAAGGGAGATGTCTCTTTTTCACTCTCCATGTCTTCATTTGAGTAGCCTGGGAGCAGGCCCCGAGATGTGGTTCATGTGCATTTATTAGTAGGTGTTCCCAGGAAAAAGGAACAGAGAAGTGTGGCAGAGGGATGGGGAAGGGAAGGAGAACAAGCGAGGATGCATTACTGCCATGGCAGCCACTTGGGCTCCATCTCCCTAGGGAATTTAGGAGGCAGAGGAGGAGACACATCGGATCCCTCTTGATCAGGGGCAAAGGGGCTGAGGCACCTGGACCCCCGCAGCTGTCAGTCATAGGGCTGCCTCTGGGGAAGTAAATTCCCAGACGTCAGTTCTTCCTACATGCGCATAAAGTGCGCTCCTGCCGCCGGAAAGCTGTCCTCTAACAAAGAGACAGCATTGGCTGCTGGGCGTGAAAGCAGCCTGAAGCTGAAGGAATGGCAAAGGGGCTCCAGGAGTTAAGGGTGGGGCGCTGACAGTGCCTGTCAAGTCCCCTGGTCTTCAAAACACGCAGATATCTCTGTGGACTCACACACAACCCCCTCAGGCTGGTTTGGGTTCCTTCATCAGTACTTCTATAGTACACTAGCTCTATCACCATCAATGCAGTCACCCCAGGTTTTAGAATCATGTCTTCATGTATCAGTGTTCCTCATTTTACTGTGACCACCTTGGGTATCTTTTGTCTTTGCAGTACAGTCCAGACACATAATAGGTGTTCAATAAATGCATATAGATTCAAAGCACAGGGAAGGAGACTGACGGCAACACAGTGGAAGTATTTGGGGTTGGGGAAGGAGCATGGGTGCAGAATAGTCTCAGAAAGGCTGGAAGGGAAGCTGAGGCACAAGACTCTGACAATAGCCTAGAAAGCCTAGATCTAAAGCTTTGTTTGACCCCACTGGCCCCATGCTTGGTACATCTTGAGAAGATACCATTAGCACAAAAGAAACTTGGTAAAACTGGAAATTGGTTCTCCCAGGCCCCTGGGGATTAGCTTTCCACAATTTTTCCTTTTGAACAAGCATGCAAATGATCAGAGACAATTAGAAATTATGTTAGCATTATAAAAGAACCTACCCCAAGCTTTCAAGCCCAAGAGTAGAAGAGGTTTGAAGGCATTGTTCACAGGGATTCCCTGAAGTCTGATAAGCATCTAGGTGTGCTTCAAACTGCAGTGAGGCTGCTTGCAACATGTAATTACAGATATCGCTAGCATGTCTAATTTGACAAGTAATATAGAAGGCACACATGAAATGGAAACTGCACCATTTGGCCAATACATGCTGCAGAGTTCAGTTTTGATCTGCCCCAGGGTCATCTGTGTGTGCCGAAGACTACCTTATGAAAATGACAGATATTAGGAAAATAATGAGAGTAGTATTTCTTTGGCCTCCCCCCTCAAATTAATACTTCAATGTAATTGCTTAAACTGCATGATCCTTGAGGACGACTGAATTCACATTAGCATTGTTTAAAAAATCATTCACGCTCTGCTCTCAAACATTGGGATGTTTGTTTTTTTGCCAAGTCTATTCTCTTGGAATTCAAGGCATCTGAACCAACCGGGAAAATTGGTGGGCATTTGGGTCGTATGAAATTCGAGGACAAAAGGAGTTATGATAATTACCTGGGAAAAATTATAAATATCCTAACAAGAAAAGGCTAAAAAGTATGAAAGAGAAATCTGAGATTAGATCTAAAATAAATTACAATATTGATAAAGAATTTTCTTAAAATAACAACCTTTCATTTAGTTAAATCCATTCTCTCTCTTGCTCCCAATCTAATTAGCAGCCGTATCTATGGCTGAAGAACTCAGGGTTGAAATTTTGAGTCATCTGTCTCTTTTAGCCACACTAACTAGATATAGAATTCCTCTCTTTTATCCCTTCAGATCACATACACAAGTCTGGGTTTGGGATAGATGGAGCCTGTTGACATGGATTTGAGGGATTTCAGGGGTCATCATTGTTGAAGTTCTGAAAGACGATTGGGTCTTTAAAGAGTATACAAATTCAACTTTCCTTTAAAAGGGGGACAAATCTTTTAGTTGATATCCACAGGCTTAAAGGAATTGGTGGACACATTAAACCAAGAGTTTCAGTGTGGGTTGGAGGAGGGATCAGGAAAACGTGAAGAAAGGCAAGAGCAAGAGCGAGGATGCTGGCAGCAAAATATCAATTTCATTCTTTTGATGAGGTCTGGTTCTATGTGTTCACATCCATCCTGGCTTATGCTCTTAAAGATCACATCCCTCTACACTTTCAAATCCACTGACCTGCCCAGAGTTGTTGGACTAATTTATCTCCATATTTTTTTCCAACCTCTTTCATCATTGTACTGCCCTGTTGAATCTATCTGATCCTCCCCTAGTTCTTTAGCTGGGAACACCCATCAAGGAAGAGACATGAACTTGAGAATTTAGATATAGATTTTAGGGTCACTTTCAGGACTGGGTAAGAAGCATCAGCCAAGACTACAGGGTCCTGTCAGAATATCCTGGACTGTCTGAGAGCTGGTATCGCTCAGGACAGGCAGGCAATACTCTGGAAACCAGAAACACTTGAGACGTAGTGACTTCAAATAACAGAGGTGTATTTATCACTCAGTCTTCATGGTTGACTGGGGATTCTGCTCCACACTGTCAACATCCACACTCTGGGACTCAGACTGAGGGCGGCCATCCTCTGAAAACATGGCAAAGCACGAGGTGGCTCTCAGAGCTCACATTTCACTGGCCAGTGTAAGTCATATGTGCTCAGTTGTTTCCGACTCTTTGTGACCCTACAGACTGTTGCCCGCCAGGCTCCTATGTCCATGGCAGGCACTGGTTAATAAAAATTAAAATAGTGGCTTTAATCTAGAGCAGTCACCCACCCCACCCCAAGACAATCCCCTACTCCCATCCTTACTACCTTATCAAGCCTCCACCTCGTCCTGCCAACTGGTCCCAGCTGCCTGGCAAGGCATCACTCTCCTCTCCCCTCTTGTGGTTTTGTGTCTTGTGCTTACTCTGGCACTTGGATCTTAGCACCCCGTTTCCTTTTCACTCACTCTTGGCCTCAAAAGTGACTTCTCTAGCCCCCTTCCCCACATTTCAGAGGAAAGGAAGGAGAAGATGTTCTTGTCTAATTCCTACTGCAAATCTGGGAGCTAACTCTGCCAAAAGAGCCACGTGGCATTTTCGTGTAAGACTGAGAGGATTAAGTGGGAGGGTTTAGGATTCAGTGGTTTGGCTGTGTTGAAATACCCATCTTCATACTTAGAGCCATTCTTCTTGTAGCACCTACCTTTTGACCTCAGAACAGGGTATACTTGCTTTTACAATCCGTCTTTTGCTGGCTCATTTAAATGGCAACCCACTCCAGTACTCTTGCCTGGAAAATTTCATGAATGGAGGCGCCTGGTAGGCTACAGTCCATGGGGTTGCAAAGAGTCAGACACGACTGAGCAACTTCACTTTCACTTTTCAATATTGACTAACAACTTCGCATTTTCTGGCTTAAAATTTGCAGCCCTACTGAGCATTTTACTTCTCACATGGTTTCCTTTTAAGAATAGAACTGGATGAATGAAAATGACCACCTCAAGAGAATCTCCAGCAGGGCTTTTCAAACTTGAAAACCCACACAGATCACCTCGGGGTCTTGTTAAGATACAGATTCTGGTTCCACAGCCTGGGGTGGGCCCTGAAATTCTGCATTTCCAACCTGCCCTCAGATACTGCTGCTGCCATTGGTCCAGGAACCCCATTTTGAGGATCCAGGATCTCAGTGGCAATAATCTCAGTTCAACTTGCAATAATCACCCCCTCAGATAATTCTCTTTGGCTACCATACTGCCTCAGTGCAAAGCTTTACGTTTCTCTTGATTCCAGACTTCTGAGCTATGATTAATAAACAATAATTGGGTTAATGGAGGTTGCATTTAAGATCCAGCATTTTCCACAAGCATGTGTGAAAGGAATCTGGTAGAACTCTGGACCTGCCGCAGGCAGATAATGGACGACTGGCAACTTTCCTCGTGTATCTTCCCAGTGATCTCCTCTGATGGGTTTGGAAAAGGGAGATGGAGACTGGAATGAATGTTGCTCCAAAACCATTTCTGTGTGCAGGGACATTATAGGTTGATGTGGCCTGAAGAGTTAGAACTGAACAGCTTCCTCAGGGGGTGTGTTCAGGTGTTGTAGATCTGAGATCCTGCAAGGCACAGAAATGATCAGCACCAGTCAAACCTTTCTGAATGCAGCATGCTTTCAAACTGTGAACACATTCATGTGTAATTAACATTGGTGGCAAACAAGTCAGTGACTGTTTCTCATCTCCTGTTTCTGATCACTCATTTCCCCCTTTGAGATACTTCTTTTCATTTTGGCTATTGATGCTGGATCACAGATATTTTTAGTCACCGCAGAGAACTTAAATCCTACCTTTTCCTAGCAGTAAAATTAGCCTTTGGCATGATAACTGCCCTTGCAACTCTGTTGGATGCCATATCCAGGTGAAGGCAACGGAAGTACTTGGCGAAGGCAGGCTGGGAGCCAGAGCTGGCCACAGGGCCCACTGGTCGTGATAGAGTGTCATCATCAGTTGTCTCTATGTCCAACTCCTTCCTCCCCCTTTCTTCATCCCATCCTTATCTCCCAGAAACATTTCTGTTTTATCTTCTTAACCCTTGCAGATAGCGCAGTGGCTGGAAACTAACTCACTGAATGTGTGCTGATGAAGCCAGGCTGAGATTGTGATGATGAAGGTACCTGAGATTGTCTGAGGCAAAATGACTCACATAGCCCTCTTTCTTGGCTCATCTATCACTGTTAGAAGGTGCGTCATATCCCTTAAATATTTGTGTCTCTGTATTTAAGGTTCGTATCTACCTTTTAAGGACCTAATCCTCCCTCCTGAAGCTTAAGCTAATAGAAAGCAATAGATAAAGGAAATTTAAAGAGAAAAATCTCTTCAACTTGTGTATGGCAATACAAGTTCAAAAATTAGGAGATTCAGGGAGTTTGGCTGATCCAGCTATCAAAATCCTAGGGGTGATTTCATTTGCTGACCTTCTCCCCTCCTTCCAGGGTGCTTTATCTGTTTTTCTTTTTTCCCTCATGATATAAGCAGGAGATTGAGGCAACATGGACCTAAAAACATTTAGTTTATGATTTTCCATGACCAGAGTTAACGTCAGTAGGAGATACCACAGGTCTGAGTACCCAAGAGATTTTCAAGTAAGCAGACCTCGTTTAGTCCAGTTTCCTTCCCTCATGAGTTCATCTTTTGTCTGATGTACAAAGCCTTCCAAAATTTCTACTGAGATCATTGTTCCACACGTAGTTGCTATTTAATTCATTTGTATGTGGCAATTCTATTATACCAGTACCATGGGGAGTAACTCCCAGGGCAAGCAGGAGTGGTTCTATCTTTGATGAGGTCTTAGTTTTGCTTAATCTCTAGCTGAGCTCTTAGCTCATCTCATGTTACAGTCACAAGAATGTCATCTTTCTGAAGCATCACAGTGGCTTTTTCTAGATCCCTTGACCCATCCATTTTCCTCCTGAGCTGCTTTATTCATACTAATTAACCTTGATAACCTTATCTCCTTTAATACACTAAACTCCCATTCAGATCCGCATTCAATAACATACATTTGGATTCCATCTTGGACTTTTGGGCCAAGTGCCATTCCCTGCAGGACAGTCCAACCCTGACATGTGTTGTGGGGCCAGCTAACTGCCTATCTCTTCAACTCAGCATCCATGATTCTGACTGCTGAGTTTGTGAGCTTCTTGAAGGGCCTGGATCCTCTTTGTTAATCTGTGTCCTACAGTACGTTAGCACTGTGACCCTTGTTTTTGTTTCCCCAAATGAAAATGGCTTTTTCATTTATTTCTCATTATAAAAATAATGCATGCTTAGTGTCAAACATTCAAACAATACAGATAAGTATACTGAAGCCAGGAAAATAATACCTTACATTTTACCACTTGGAGATTAATATGGTTCATGATCTTCTGGACCCTTTTCTACACACAGACACAATTTTATGCAACTGGAATACACTCTTTTGGCCAAATAATATACTGTTACCATTTCAGCAAGTACAGATATTGAAATAGGTATTTATTTATTTGCACTGGATTGAACTGCCATATGAACAGAAGCCTAAGGCTATTTATAGTCCTCATACCTTTGCCTTCTTTTGCCTGCCCTCCCCTTCTTTCCTTTCCCTCCTTTCTAACCAGGCCCCCCGGCAGTCTCTGAGGGCCAGCTTTGGCTGCGGCATGTGCCAGGGAGAGGAAGAGAAGGAAGGAGGTGCAGGTGGTCAGGCTGCGGGAGGCGCGTCGCATGCTGTCACTTCCAGGAGAATTGGCCCTCTCCACTCCTGCCAGGTGGGAGCTGAAGTGACGTCAATCTCTCTTTTTATAGTGCCTCCTGATTTTCTCTGCTCCCTCCACCCTTTGCCTACTTCCCAGGCAGCAGAAGGGAGGTATCTGCTGAGAGGGATCCGCACAGTCCGCAAGCTCCTCCAGCGATTCTGATCTAGGGGCGCACGGCTACTCTTGGAGACCTGCTGCTCGCCTCATTGCAGACCAGGTGCAGCTCACGGATGAATAGGAATCACCTGGGGAGATGGTTAATAATACAAACTCTTGCACTTCATTCCCGGAGATTCTGTTGCTGTAGAGCTGGGATATGGCCCAAGACTTGGTTGTCTTTTGTTTTGTTTTAAAAAACAAGATCCTTAAATGATCCTGGAGAGCAGCCAGTTTAGCCTATGCTCTACTCTTTGGCTATTCAAAGTGTGGTTCATGGACCAGCATCAGTATCACCTGGGAACGTGTGAGAAATGCAGAGTTTTAGGCCTCACCCTAGACCTACTGAATCAGAGCCTGTATTTTAACAAGATCCCTGGATGAGTGGTCCTGCACTTTACAGTTCAAGAGGCACTGTTCCAGCCCAGTGCTATAGAATGGCAAAATTCTTCTTTGTGGGGTTAAGCTAAAAACATTGTAACTTACTTGATTCCCACCTACTGAACTGTTAGTGGGATTTCACAAAATGTACCTACAACTTATGGTGACATTTTCCTAAATGAGAAGTGGTAACTAGTACAGCTAATTCCAAGTTAAAGGAAACTCTCCACCAGTTTGAACCTTAGCTTGTCTTTGATTTTATGCATGAAGTCCTCATGAAAGAAATCAAGGTTTGCATGAATATTTTAAATTAAAGGTTAAAATTGGACCATATTTTTTTCTTTAGAGTGATTTGACATCTCAGCTCTTAAATAACAAAGTTCTTGGTAAAATATTCAAATGGTCCTAGGTAATGTTTGTACCAACTTATGCACTGCTGAGTCCAGCCAGTAACAACTCTATTTTAAGAGAACAAAAACGGCAATTCAGTGTTCATTTTATTCAGTGAGCTCATACCCTTTGGCCAGCTCCTGTGGAGCCATAACTCAGGGAAACCTTTGGCCTTCTACATTGCTTATGAAAACCTTTTGAGTAGAATTGTAATTCACCTAGATTTGTCCCAGAAAAGTCATCCTTAAGCAGTTGCATGTTGAACATTCAAGTAATTGTTTCATAAAGACGCTGTAAAGAAATGCTTTCTTTTCTCCCACTTATGGAAATTCGTAGAATTATTCTTCCATTTAGTTAGGTTAGAATGCAAGGTAAAACCAAAGTCAAGTTGTTCGTGATAAGCTGACTTTCCGGGCCTCACTTCCACAGTTTTCTCCTTCAGGAGTTCTTAAAGCCTTTAACATTTCTGCACCTGCTTGCTTGTTTCAAAACTCACTTCCTGGATGATTTCCCAAACCTCTGTAACACTGCATCCATTAGAGATGGAAACCTCTCTCTCCATCCTCAACACAGCACAGTGCCCCTCAACCTGCGATGGGTTAAGCTGACTGTGGCATTAGTGCAGTGACTCCATGATGCCATCAACAAATTAAGCTGTGCCATTTGTGATGTGTAACTCATGTCCTCAGGTTCGCGATATGGCTGCTGTGCCTCCACGTGTTGTCTTTGATGAAGAAAGAATGGGAAAGGGAAGTATGCCTTTGTAAACAAGATTTTCAGGTAGTCCCTTTCAATGGTTTCCACTTGTATCTCAGAAGCCAGAGCTGGGTGGCATGACCACCCCTAGCTGAAATAGAATTTGGACACATTGCTACCCCAGTTCCCAAACTGGAGTTCTGTAACCAGAAAACAAGGGTAGAGGAATGGATATTAGGTAGATAGTCAGCAAGACCAGCCACTGTCACTAAGGTAATAAGGCATTCAAAGATATTTGGATTTTAAAGGGGAATAAAGCCTTCAGCCAAAGGAATAAACCTTGAATTGTAGAATTTCAAGCCTTAGCTACTGTGTACTTAATTTTTCTTTTTTTCTTTTTTTGCTACTGTGTACTTAGACTTTGTGTCTAGGGATGAGAAATTCCTATTGCCTTTTAGCTCTTCCTCTGCAGAAGACATGCCTGCTCTGAGTGTAAATTGGAGCATGC
The DNA here is from genome assembly GCF_023699985.2 of Odocoileus virginianus. NCBI lineage: Eukaryota > Metazoa > Chordata > Mammalia > Artiodactyla > Cervidae > Odocoileus > Odocoileus virginianus. Next base: position 1,188,857 of record NW_027224266.1, read on the forward strand.
TAGAGAAGAAACCACAGACTCCAGTGTGAGACTTAGGTCCACCTGGCTCAGCCTCAGCTGTGCTTTGTGGAGTGATGTTCCTAACCAGTCTCTAAAACAGAAAGATCTTCCCAAATTCCTGCTTTTATTGTGTGAAGGTGTTAGAACAGTTATCTTGAAATGTGTTTTATATGATCAGTTAATCGTTTTGATCTGAGTGAGATTGTAATGCAATCTATACATGCTTTATTTTTAAAATGACATATGTTTAAGGTAAGGGCTTAATAAAATCAAATTCTTACTAGACCTTGATGACTATTGAGGATGCTCTGCTTTTTCTGTCTGGACAGGCCCTTGATCTGGCATTTACACTCTCTCTAGGGGAGAGCAGTCTAGAAGAGAGAGAAATGGATGCCTCCTGCTTCTAACGTTGAGTGTGGAAGAGAATGGGAGGCAGGCTTCTGGGGTGAGTGGGCTTGCATAGCTATGGAAAATAGTGACTTCCACTAAAATAGGTTTGGTGATCAGGTCTTGAGACTGAGAGCAAGGGAAAGGAGACTTTCCCCCTGCTTTTAGGAACCAGAGGGAGAGTTTTGAAGAATGAAGATAGGAATCATAGTGCCAGGAAAGGTCAGAGGGGCTTGGCAGTGTCAGAGAGGCCAAGGATGCTTTGTGTGATCAAAATAAGGTACCAGGCAGAAAAAGTTCCTAGAAAGGTCTAAAAGGAAAGAGTAAGGAACTGTTGAGGCCAGAGTTCTAGAAACCAAGCCCAGTTCAGAGTTTGGGCCACAGTCCCTACTTCCTGCTCCCCTGTAACTCTGAGGGATCTAGGTGGTACTCATGGAGTCTCCAAGAGCCTGCCGGACTACATGTCATCATAAGTGCACAGATGATTAAAAGCTTCGAGAAAGGTCCCTGTTACAGTTGTCTCACAGCCTAATAAACCATCCCAAATTGGCTGTGTAAATCTCAGCCAGTGTTTTACTATGCTCACAGCTTCTGGGGTCAAGAATTCAGACAAGGCACAGTGGGGATGTCTCATCTCTGGCCCATGCTGTGTGGATCCACAGCTGGTTTTGAGGAGACTCGAGTGGCTGGGGGCTGGAATCATCTGGAGGCTTCTTCCCTCACATGCCCGGGGTCTGCGCTGGAATGACTCAGTGACTGGGCACAGCAGAACTGCGGACCAGAGGACCTACATGTGGCCTCTCCATGTGACTTGGGCTCCTCACAGTGTGATGGCTGAATTCTGTGAGAGAAAGTCCCAAGTCCCCTGGATGATGCAAGCATTCCTGGAGAGCCAAAGCAAGTTGCATGGCCTTTTATGACCTACCCTTAGAAGTCACAGAGCATCATTTTCACCTCTATCTTGTGATCAAAGCAGCTGTAAGCCTGCCTAGACTCAAGGTAAGGAGTTTTCGAGCAGTCCTTTCTTGATGGGAGTAGTGGCAAAGAATTTGAAGCCTTTAAACAAACACAGAGTGCCCACTCCCTGAACTTGCAGTTGAAATCTTGGCTATACATTTTCTAGCTATGTCACCTTGGACAAAAGCCTCAACTGCTCTGACCTCTGCTTTTCTCATCTCCCAAACAATAGGTGCCATCTTATCAGTTTGGGTAGGGACTAAATGAGATAAAGAAATCTCTAGAACAAAATGTCTTCACTATTGCTTGAGCCTAAATCTGAAGAATGCTCAGGGAATACCATGCCTAAAGTCAGGGCTATTTTTCTCAGGTGTGGAATCAGAGATTAAGCTGAAAGATGTATTGTGCTTTTGACAAATGCACATCTATTAAATACCTACTACATTCTAGGCATGTCCTCCTGGCCAGGGACATTCCTCATACAAGGGTTAGACTTGCATCCAAAAATACGAGACATGATATTTCAGGCAGTTATGGACACAGATATTTTCTGAGCATCTTCTCCTTCCTCCAACCATAAATACTGTCCAGAAGTGAACTTTAGAAAATTTTTTGGCATACTTGAACTGTTCTTTCTGTAGTTTTTGCAGGTATTTTATTTTTCCATTTTTGCATCTATTAAGCTTCTTACATCCTTAAAACATCTGATTGATTAAGTTGTAATTCTCTGGAAAAATAAGAAACTGACTGTGCTTAGATGAAGTCCTCTCTTGAAGATGTTTATCTCTGAGCAAAGAACAGTGGTTCCTGGAGACTGTATCATTCTGGTGACATGGTGGAACAGTTTCAATTAATCCATGAAATGGATGAGCCATCTGAGGAGGCTGTCAGGAGAGTCTGATATGACAGATAGCAGTTTGTGCTGCAATACCACACACTCTTTGCTCTGGGAGGAGCACAGATCATGGGTAATATCTCGACTTCTATACTAAAGATTACTGGGAGGAAGTGCTACAGTGGATGAAGGAAAAATATCAGGATTCCACAAGCAACATTGCTGAAGCCAATAAAGGTGGAAAATTGCAGGCCAGCTTTCTGCCCATGGGCTGGTTGTGTTCTTTTCAGTCTATGGGCTCAGTGAGCCATATTGTAGATTGCATCCTTCTAGCAAAGTTCATTTACATACACGAAAAAAGAAAACTTAGTAACAGAATGTATAGAAATAGAATATTTTGATCATGAGATACTAAAGTAGTTCTTAGATAACTCAGCAGTGGCTACAGGACTGGAAAAGGTCAGTTTTCATTCCAATCCCAAAGAAAGGCAATGCCAAAGAATGCTCAAACTACCACACAATTGCATTCATCTCACACACTAGCAAAGTAATGCTCAAAATTCTCCAAGCCAGACTTCAACAGTACGTGAACTGTGAACTTCCAGATGTTCAAGCTGGATTTAGAAAAGGCAGAGGAACCAGAGATCAAATTGCCAACATCTGTTGGATCATGGAAAAAGCAAGAGAGTTCCAGAAAACATCTACTTCTGCTTTATTGACTATGCCAAAGTCTTTGACTGTGTGGATCACAACAAACTGTGGAAAATTCTTAAAGAGATGGGAATACCAGACCACCTGACCTGCCTCCTGAGAAATCTGTATGCAGGTCAAGAAGCAACAGTCAGAACTGGACATGGAACAACAGACTGGTTCCAAATCGGGAAAGGAGTACATCAAGGCTGTCACCCTGCTTATTTAACTTATATGCAGAGTACAATATGTGAAATTAGATGAAGCACAAACTGGAATCAAGATTGCCAGGAGAAACATCAATAACCTCAGATACACAGATGACACCACCCTTATGGCAGAAAGTGAAGAGGAACTAAAAAGTCTCTTGATGAAAGTGAAAGAGGAGAGTGAAAAAGTTGGCTTAAAGCTCAACATTCAGAAAACTAAGATCATGGCATCTGGTCCCATCACTTCATGGCAAATAGATGGGGAAACAGTGGAAACAGTGGCTGACTTTATTTTTTGGGGCTCCAAAATCACTGCAGATGGTGACTGCAGCCATGAAATTAAAAGACGCTTACTCCTTGGAAGAAAAGTTATGACCAACCTAGACAGCATATTAAAAAGCAGAGACATTACTTTGCCAACAAAGGTCCATCTGGTCAAGGCTATGGTTTTCCCAGTAGTCATGTATGGTAGTGGAGTTGGACTATAAAGAAAGCTGAGCACCAAAGAATTGATGCTTTTGAACTGTGGTGTTGGAGAAGACTCTTGAGAGTCCCTTGGACAGCAAAGAGATCCAACCAGTCCATCCTAAAGAAAATCAGTCCTGAATATTCATTGGAAGGACTGATGCTGAAGCTGAAACTCCAATACTTTGGCCACCTGATGGGAAGAACTGACTCATTTGAAAAGATCCTGATGCTGGGAAAGATTGAGGGCAGGAGGAGAAGGGGACAACAGAGGATGAGATGGTTGGATGGCATCACTGACTCGATGGACATGAGTTTGAGTAGGCTCTGGGAGTTGGTGATGGACAGGGAAGCCTGGTGTGCTGCAGTCCATGGGGTCACAGAGTTGGACAAGACTGAAGACTGAACTGAACTGAAATGAAAATGTAATGTATTATAACCAAAGGCAGTTGGTGGTCTTATGCCCCAAACCCCATTCACTTAGCTCCTCTGTGATTTCAGTGGTAGTTGTGGTGCCATTTCCTATAGGTTCTAGAGTGTTCTCGTGAGTTACTGCTGCATCTTACTTAGCTGGTACATATGGCAGCCTGAGAGTATGGCACAGAGGGGTGCATGGGAAAGAACATCACTGGATACTACTTTGAAACAGAGGGGGACAGGCGTGGGCAAGAAATGTTTCCTGTGTGATGAAGGAAGAATTCCAAGGCACATTCTACACTGTTTCCCAGTGGGGTGTGGGCAGGAATGAGCCCCAGTTGCCCATAGCAGTAATCAGGTCATTAACATACCCTTCCCTAGCTTCCTTCCTTCTCTGCCTTACCCTCCCTGCTCCTTCCTTCCTGATCCCTGAGATCACCTTCCAAGTGAGTCACCTGCATCCACATCTTTGTTTCATACTCTGCTTTAAGGGAAGCCCAAACTAAAATCTCAAGAGTCCTGGCTGAGTTGGACCTGAAATTCAGATACACCCTGGGGAAGGAGTCCCCCAATTCCAACTCTAGTATCTATTGCTTGTACTAATTGTCATGGGAGCTGAAGACCCCCCTGAATAGTGTCCTCAAGGTGGTACAGACTTACTAAGACACTTCCTGATGGACTAAGGTAAGGATTAGGGCTTCTGAGAGAGAAATCACCTTAAAGAGAAAAGGAGTCTGCTGCAATTCATTCATTTGTTCAAAAGATAGATATTGAGGGTCTACTATGTTCCAGGTATGGGCTTCCCAGGTAATGCTAGTGGTAAAGAACCCTCCTGCCAATGCAGGAGACCTAAGAGATGCAGGTTCATCCCTGGGTTGGGAAGATCTCCTGGAGGAGGGCATGGCAACCCATTCCAGTATTCTTGCCTGGAGAATTCCATAGACAGAGGAGCCTGGAGAGCTACAGTCCATGGGGTCACAAAGAGCTGGACATGACTGAAGTGACTCAGCATGAAGCATGCATGTTCCAGGTACAGTTGTATATGTTAGGGATCCATCTACCAATGAAAGCATGAGAAACACTTGTACTCATGAGTTTATATTCCAGTGAAAGAAGATAGAGAATAAACAATTAAAATACAACGAAGTAAATTTCAGATTAATTTTGAAGAAGTTAATGGCTAGGGTAGAGTAAGTAAGGGAAATTGGCAGGACAGGGAAAAGGGCCTTGGAGTTAACATGAGTGGGATGGTGTCTTAGTCTGCCTGGGCTACCATAACAAAATACCACAGACTGGGTGGCTTAAACAACAGAAAGTTATTTTCTCACAGTTCTGGAAGCCGAAAGTCCATGATCAAGCTGCTGGAAAATTTGGTTTCTGGTGAAAGCTCTCGTCCTGACTTGTGGATGGCTGTTTCTTGCTATGACCTCATATGACCTTTCTTCTGCGCTTCCTCTGTGAGGGAGTGAATTCTGATGTCTCTTCCCCTTCTGAGGAGAACAATGGCCCTACCACATTAAAGGCCCAGGATTATGGCCTCATTAAACCTTTATTGCCTCCTTATAGGTCCTACTTCCAAATAGAGTCACTTTGGGGTTGGTTAGGGCTTCATCATATGAATTTAGGGGGTACAATTCTGTCCATAACAGGTGTTTTGGGTAGGCATCTTTTACAAGATGCAAAACCGTGCAGGAAGTGAGCAAGTTATCCATGAGGCTATCTGAGGGAAGGATATTCCAGGAAGAAGAAACAGCGAGTATCAATGTCCTGAAGTGAACCTGCCTGCCCTGACAGGAATGTCCAAGAAATAGTGAGGATGTCAGTGCAGCTGAAGTGGAGGCTGTCAAGGGAGTTGTGGGATATGAGACTGAAGACAGAAAAGAAAGGTGGGTCAGATCACAAAGGGCCTTTTAGGGTGTTGTACAAATGCTGCCTTCCACAGTGGAAGACATGGAGAGCCACACTCAGCAAGAAGGGCTAAAGTCTGGATGAGGAGCCGTGGTTTTTGCATACAGATGGCATGGTGGTTTGACCCAGGTATACTTGTCGTCTTCTGTTGAATGAATGAATGAATGAAGACTACGCTAGGAAGAACAAGGCACTATGATTATTAGCCAAAACAAACACAGCCACTAACCTATATAATTTGTTGGGGCTCAAGTAACCTGTGTGTGTGTATTCAGTTGTGTCCAACTCTTTGCGACCCTATGGACTGTAGTCCGCCAGGCTCCTCTGTCCATGGGATTCCCAGGCAAGAATATTGGAGTGGGTAGCCATTTCCTCCTCCAGGCAATCTTCCCAATCCAGGGATCAAACCTACATCTCTGTTGTCTCCTGTATTGGTAGGTGGATTCTTTACCACTGTGCCACATGGAAAGACCCAACCTGTCTGTGGCTGCCATGTAACAGAGCAAAAATCACAGGGAGAGAAGCCTTCCCTTCCCTCACCCCAGGGAAGACTGAAAGTGTCATGGGACTGCAGCCAATGCTGAGACTGCTCAGTAAGGAGAGACCAGTGCTGGCAGATGACCAGACCGGGAAAACACAAGGGTCTTGTTGCAGAAAGAATTGGACAGAGCAGGGGGAAAAAGAAAGAACAGTCAAGAAACAGACTGCTTTGTATGCAGGAATTGGAGTACTATATGAGAAAAGCAGCATCTCAAATTTGTGGTGAAAGAAGAAATAATTTAACAAATGATGCTAAGACACTTGGTTAATGATGTGGAAAAAAATTTATTTGGAGCTCTATTTAAATCTAGATAGATTAAATATTTGAGCATTTGAAATAAAAAAATATTGTTGGAGAAACCATAGGTACATGTCTAAGGTTGGGAAGGACTTTCTAAGCATACTTTGGTAGGAGAAATCAGAAAGAAAAAGGCTGAAAATTTTGACCATAAAGAGGTTTAGAGTTTCTATGTGGAACAAGCACCATAAAGACAGATGTAAAACTGGAAAAATATATTTGTAACATTCATGACAGAGTAAAGATTAATCCCCTTAGCATTTAAAAAGTTATTATAAATCTATTAAATAATAAAAACAAATAAAAACTGGATTAAGTTTGTGAATAGTAAACTTACTAATGAAGAGACACATGAAACATTAAAAATGTGAAAAACCAATGCAAATTAAAATAATAATGAGATATCCTTTGTCAGATTAGCAAGGATAAAAAGACTGCAGACACATAGTCTTGGCTAAAATGTTGGAAAGCAGTAACTTTTTAAAATATTGCTGGTTGTTACTGATAGACTTATTCTGCTAAGAAATTTGGCAATATACATCATATCAATGTATATTATTTAGCTCAAAAAGTCCACTTCTAATCATTTAACTCAAGACAATGACTCCATGTACATGTAAAGGTGGGTAGACAAGAATGTTTCTTTTTATGCAGTTTATGAAAAAATAGGGAATAATTTAATATCTAACAATAAGAGATGGCTTAAAGAAAAGTGTGCCTAAAATGGAATAGTATGCAGCAATTAATAATAACAATAAAGGTGCATATCAATGTGAAAAAAGTCTCTATAAATTGTGTGTAGAAGATACAACTCAAAAAATGAAAAGATAGTCTAGACTAGGAGAAAATATTTGCAAATGATGCAACTGACAAGGGCTTAATTTCCAAAATATACAAATAGCTCATACAACTCAATAACAAAAAACAAACAACCCAATAAAAAAATGGGCAGAAGACCTAAATAAACATTTCTCCAAAGAAGACATACAGATGACCAAAAGGTACATGAAAAGATGCTCAACATTGCTAATTATTAGAGAAATGAATGAAAACTACAATAATTAGGCTAAAACTAAAACAATACAATAAACTAAACTACTACAATAAAACTACTACAATAGGCTAAATTCCTAGCCTCCAGTCAGTCCTTACACCTGACACCAGTCTTCTAGAATGACCATTGTTAAAATGTCTACAGATAACAAATGTTGGAGAGGGTGTGGAGAAAAGGGAACCCTTCTGCACTGTTGGTTGGGAATGTAAATTGTTGCAGCCACTGTGGAGAACAATATGGAGGTTTCTCAAAAAACTAAAAAGAGTTGCCATATGATCCAGCAATTGCACTCCTGTGCGTATACCCAGAAAAAACTATAATTCAAAAATATACATGCATCCCTACATTCATGGGCTTCCTTGGTGGCTCGTGTGGTAAAGAATCTGCCTACAATGCAGGAGACCTGGGTTCAATTCCTGGGTGGGGAAGATCCCTGGAGAAGGGAATGGCAACCCACTCTAGTATTCTTGCCTGGAGAATCCCATGGACAGAGGAGCCTGGTGGGCTACAGTCCATGAGGTCGCAAAGAGTCAGACCCAACTGAGTGACTAACACGCCTATGTTCATAGCAGCACTACTGACAATAGCCAAGACATGGAAGCAATCTAAATGTCCATCAACAGATGAATGGATAAAGAAGATGTGGTACATATATACAATGGAATATTACTCAGCCATAAAAAAGAACAAAATAATGCCATTTGCAGCAACATGGATGGACCTAGAGATTGTCATACTAAGTGAAGTAAGTCAGAAAGAGAAAGACAAATATCATATGATATCACTTATATGTGGAATATAAAATATGACACAGATTAATTTATCAGTTAAACAAAAACAGACTCATGGATATAGAGAACAGATTTGTGGTTGCCGAGGCTGGGGTAGGGCAAGGAAGGATTGGGGATTTGGAAATAGCAGAGGCAAACATATGTAAGATGGATAAACAAGAAGTTCCTACTGTATAGCACAGGGAACTATATTCAATATCCTGTCATAAACCATAGAGGAAAAATATGAAAAAGAATATATTATATATATGTATAAATGAAAAAGAAGATACAACTCACAGATCTCCAGATACTGTGGAATATAACGCCATGTGCTTGCATGTACATACCTGCATAGAAAAAAATAATAAAATAATAACAGTATTCTCTCTGGGTGATGTTACTCTGTGAATTTAAAAAAAGTTTTCTTTTTGCTTATCTATATTACCTACTTAATTTATAATGATGTTGTAGAACTTGAATAATAGAGCAATATTTTAAAAAGTAACTTTTAAGTTGTATGTTTAAATTATTAAATTCTTATATACCTAATATTGAATTTTTTTCTGACACTTTTCGAGGTAAGATTTTTTTCAAGTCTAACTGATCTAATTTTTAAAATGATATTTATGTCAAGGAAGTCTTATGTTTTACATAAAGAGTATTTCCTGTGGGTGTCAATTTGGCCTCTACCTCATTATTATGACCAATATATTTTTCTCTCTGACATCTGACATTAAAGAAATGAGAATGTTGACATAGATTCATCACGTGCAACTGACTTGTCCCACCCACATCCATGTCCTCTGAGAGGGCCTAGAAAATATTACCTTCATGATGGCAATAAAGAATAAATTGGTGAAGATAAATCAGCATCTTTGAAAAGCACTATATCGGTGACAGGGGACAAAGACAGGAAATGTATGATTGAAATAGAGTGATTGAGGCAGAGGCTGAGTAATAATAGCCCTTAGTCACCAGACACCAATGGATGTGGTTACCACAATGGGTGACAAACCCAAATGTTTGTCACAATGACTTGACTATATGGATCTTTGGTGGTGGTTAATTGATTACGATGTATCCAGGACTGAGACAAATGACAGCTCACTGAAACTGTTCCTAGTCTGTATAATCTAGAGTCTTCAACTTTTGATGAACAGAGATTGAATCATCATGTTATAATGTATGGGATCCTCTTCCAATTACTAGCCTCCAGTCAGTCCTTACATCTAGCCCCTTCGATACTCCAGTTGGATTGGTCCTTCTGAATCTAGCTTGAACATTGACTGATGGCTGAAGACATTTAAGAGAAAACACGCTTCAATTCCAGTACTGGGCAATTCCAGCATAGGAATAGGTAGAAAAAAGTAACTTGTGGGTCAAAGGCTACTTCAGGGTCATTACAACATGCCAATCCCCCTAGACCATAGGCAGTTTTTCAACTGGAGTGTTGAATCTTCTCAGATATGTGAAACTTGTCTGTAAGTTACCTTCTGACTATACTTGCTGTCACAGATTTTCCTGGTTACTTTGATGGATGTAATAGAATCTGTAAACTAATGGTAGGAATAGTTGGTCATGTTTTGGAGGCTTGTCTGTTATAGGCTTGTGGTTCAACACCCTTTCAATAAGCCCACTTCAATATTTGACACAGTAGTTGGTGTATAATATATGTGCTAAGTCGTTTCAGTTGTGTCTGACTCTTTGCAACCCTATGGACTGTAGCCTGCCAGGCTCCTCTGTCCATGGGATTCTCCAGGCAAGAATACTGGAGTGGGTTGCCATTTTCTTCTCCAGGGGATCTTCCCGACCCAGGGATCAAACCCACATCTCTTATGTCTCCTGCATTGGCAGGAGGGTTCTTTACCACTAGCGCCACCTGGAAAGCTGTATATAATAAGTGATCAGTAATTGTTTGTTAGTTGTCTCAGGACCATACTTGAATCTTCTCAGACAACCAGAACTCACCTTGCTTTCAAAATAAGATATATATTTTTCTTATTATAAAAAGAATGCATTGCTACTGTTGAAAGTTTGGGAAATAAATGGAAAACTATAGGCAAAAATAATAGTAACTCATATCTTGCATGCTTAGTTGCTCAGTCATGTCTGACTGTTTGTGACCTCATGGACTGTAGCCCACCAGATTCCTCTGTCCATGGGATTCTCCAGGCAAGAATACTGGAGTGGGTTGCCATTTCCTTCTCCAGGGGATCTTCCAGACCCAGGGATTGAACCTGGGTCTCCTACATTGCAGGCAGATTCTTTACCATCTGAGCTACCAGGGAAGCCCTAATAACTCATCAACACTCTCAGAAATAATGGCTATTAAGTTTTAGGGATATACTTCATTTTAATCTTTGTTATCTGCCTCTCCCAAACACAAACTGAGACAGTTCATACTATGTATTTAGGTCTATATCCACAATTTTTTGACATTAGGGACTGGGTTCCATGAAATAATACTCCATCACATAGATACACTTAACATTTTTTAAAATGTATTATTCTATTGTTAAATAGAAATTTGCCGTGATTTAAAAATTATGGGTAACAAACATCTTTGGGCATATATCTTGTTCACATTTTAATCATTTCTGTAAGATAAAACTCTATAAGAAGAATTACTTGGTCAAAGGATTTAAATATTGTATTTAAGAACTTGATGAATATTGCAACATCATTTCCTAGTTTGTATCTATTTACACTCTGACAATTATGATATTTGGCTGACTGTTCCTTCATTAGCAATTAGTGTCTTTTTTCTTTTCTTTTTTTTTAATTTGTTTGTTTTTTCCATTTATTTTTATTAGTTGGAGGCCAATTACTTTACAATATTGTAGTGGTTTTTGTCATACATTGACATGAATCAGCCATGGATTTACATGTGTTCCCCATCCTGATCCCCCCTCCCACCTCCCTCCACCATCCCATCCCTCTGGGTCTTCCCAGTGCACCAGCCCTGAGCACTTGTCTCATGCATCCAACCTGGGCTGGTGATCTGTTTCACCCTTGATAGTATACTTGTTTCAATGCTATTCTCTCAGAACATCCCACCCTCGCCTTCTTGCACAGAGTCTAAAAGTCTGTTCTGTACATCTGTGTCTCTTTTGTTGTTTTGCATATAGGGTTATCATTACCATCTTTTAAAATTCCATATATATGCATTAGTATATTGTATTGGTCTTTATCTTTCTGGCTTACTTCACTCTGTATAATGGGCTCCAGTTTCATTCATCTCATTAGAATGGATTCAAATGAATTCTTTTTAATGGCTGAGTAATATTCCATTGTGTATATGTACCACAGCTTCCTTATCCATTCGTCTGCTGATGGGCATCTAGGTTGCTTCCATGTCCTGGCTATTATAAACAGTGCTGTGATGAACATTGGGGTACATGTGTCTCTTTCAGATCTGGTTTCTTCGGTGTGTATGCCCAGGAGTGGGATTGCTGGGTCATATGGCATTCTATTTCCAGTTTTTTAAGGAATCTCCACACTGTTTTCCATAGCGGTTGTACTAGTTTGCATTCCCACCAACAGTGTAAGAGGGTTCCCTTTTCTCCACACCTTCTCCAGCATTTATTGCTTGTAGACTTTTGGATAGCAGCCATTCTGACTGGTGTGTAATGGTACCTCATTGTGGTTTTGATTTTCATTTCTCTGATAATGAGTGATGTTGAGCATCTTTTCATGTGTTTGTTAGCCATCTGTATCTCTTCTTTGGAGAAATGTCTGTTTAGTTCTTTGGCCCATTTTTTGATTGGGTCATTTATTTTTCTGGAATTGAGCTGCAGGAGTTGCTTGTATATTTTTGAGATTAATCCTTTGTCTGTTTCTTCATTTGCTATTATTTTCTCCCATTCTGAAGGCTGTCTTTTCACCTTGCTTATAGTTTCCTCTTTTTTTCTTTTAATTCTTTGCTAATTTGGTAGATAAAAGTGTAAACTTATAGTATCAGTTACCTATTGGTATGTAACAAACAACCCCAAAGTTTAGTAAGCTTAAACAATGACTTGGTATTTCTTAAGATAATATGGGCTGCCAAGTCAGGGCTATGTGGTTATTCTCCTGGTCTTAGGTCATTTATGCATCTGCAGTCCTGTGACAGCTCGCTGGAGCTGAAGGGGCTAAGATGGCCTCACTCAAATGTCTGGAAGTGATTTCCAGCTGTTTGCTGTTACCTTTTTTTCTTCCCATCATGGTCTCTTATTTTGAAATATATGTTAGATCAAGCTTCTTCACAGTCCCAGGGTCCCATTATGGTGGCAAGATTGAAAAGGGAGGCCCCACAAGGCCTAAGCTCCAGAACTAGAACAAAGTAATTTCTACCCTATTCTTTTGGTCAAAGTAGGTTATATTGCTGTCCCAGCTTCAAGGGGTAGGGCAATAGACTGCATTTCTTTATGAAAGGAGTACCAAAGTCACACTGCAAAGGAGCATAGACTCAGAGAGGTGTGATTCACTGGGGGGCCATTACTATCACTCTTTATCATGTTATTAAATTTGATTATTTTCAATTGCGAACGAGGTTATTTTCTAGCTTTTTGCATTTCTTTTTTACATTGCCTTTTGGCCATTGTTATGTCATGTTTTAGGATTATCTTACCAATTTTCAAGAACTCACATATTATGGATATTAATTTTAGTTTATCATGTTTGCAGATATATTTCTCAATTTGTTGATTTACTTCTCATGTTGTGTATATATTTTTCTTTGCCATTTAAAAAATACTTTTAAATTTAAGAAACCACTAAAAAATCAGATACCTATTTTTCTAGCTTTTATGCAGTTTGATCACATTTAATTGTTTAATTAAAGTTCATTTAGGTGCATAATATGGTAATAGTTTAATATGATTTACTTTTATAGTTGTCAATTTCTACTCTATACTTCTTATGGAAAAATTCATCCTTTCCCAACTGATTTGTAATATCTACTCAGCCCTATAGTAAATACTCATGGATTCCAGAGTTTTGTTCTGTTTATTTGCTGTATTTCTGTCTTATAGCTCTCTCTATAAATATTTTCCCAGTAACTCATTATTTCAACTATTTGAGATGTATAAATATCTTTAATATCTAGAAGAGCAAGCCAACTGTCATTTCTCTTCAAAAGTTTTCTTGGTATTTTTCACCTGTTTATTCTTCCAGATAAATTTCAGAAATATGCTGTCAAATTTAAATCTATCTTCCTGAGCTTATGATCAGGACTGCATTACCCCTCCTTTGGGAAGAATGGTGATTTTCATAAGATTAAGTTTGCCCAATCAGGGACATGGTATCCAAGTCTTTTTTCTCTTAGTAAGAGAATATTTAAATATATGTGTGTGTGTGTGTGTGTGTGTGTGTGTGTATACCAAACATTTCTTATTACTTCTAGGGTATGTTTTTAGGCTGTGTTATTGCATTTCATTATATTTCTGCTTATTACATAAAGTTGATTTCTTTATAATTATCCTGCATCCAACCATTTTTGAATGTTTTTATTAATTCTAATAGTTTTCCTATTGATTCTCTTGCCTTAACTGGTATGCAATTTTAATGTCTGCAAATAATAAAAAATAATAAAAATTCTTTCTTCTGCCTGCCAAGTCTTTTTGTAATTTAAACATCTTATTGTATTGGCCAGAGATTCCAAAACAATATTAGATAGAACTGGTCTGGTTTTGCAAGCAATAGCAAAGAGGTTTCATAACCAGAAACTCATTCCAATGTTTCAAATTTTATGCTATAATATGTAGTATGTATGTAGTGTGTATTACATCTGTTTTGCCAATCCCAAGGTTGACTATGTCATTTACTACTGTTTGTTTCTTTTTTAAATTATTCCTCGGTGTATGTGGTAAAGAATATTCACAGATTCTTTGTGAAAAAGCTCTATAGTCACATGACAAGAATTAGTATATCATTTCTTTATTTTCTCTTCTCTCCTTTCCCTTTCACTTCTCTATTTCTTGTTTATTGAAACTTCTCAGATTCGTGATCTTCCCTGGGTCATTTCCAAATTTTCCATGTGTTTGTTTAACTATGAAGTGTGGCAATGGAACCCCTCTTCTGGAAAGGGGTTAAATCTTGTGGTTAATTGGAAGGATTAATTAACAGTTCTTACCAGTCATAATTTCAATGTTTTGTTGCTTCCTAGTGTGCACTGCTCAGCCTTTTGTTATGGAAATTAGGTCTTTATCTGACATTAAGTCACATCTTGTTCAACTGACATTTACTTCCCAATGGCAAACAGGCTTACTACCAAAAAGCCCTCCCTAATTCTACCATCTTTCTTCTGCCCCACTTCTCTACTACTCTTTACAGAAAAACTTTCCAAACAGTTCACCCATGTTGTAGCATGTATCAGAATTTCATTCTTTTCATGGTCAAACAATATTTTATATAGATGTATATTTGTATATATTTTATATATATCACATTTTACTTATCCATTCATCTGTTGATGAACATTTGCATACCTTACTTCTTCTTTCAGGTCTCTTCTCAAATGTTCTCTTCTTATAGAGCCTTCCCTGACTACCCTGTCTGAAAGAGTACCCTCTCAATAGCACTATCTCCTTACCCTCTCTTACTTTCGTCACAGACACATCCAACCCTGTATTATATGTATGTATGTATTTATTTATTTTTGGTTCTCTATCAGTGTCTCATTTATGGGCATAAATGTTCTATGAGGACAAGGACTCAGACCAATGAGTTCACTGTGTCTCTAGCTCCCTGATCAGAGACTGACCCAGGAAGCTGCTCCATACTTATTAAACGAGTGATTGAATTCACCTGCTTGTTTTCCAGTCTCGCAATCCATCTTTTTCATTTCATTCTAAGGAGAAAATGCATTTCCAGTCTCCTGTATTTGGGGGAAGTTTTCTACAACTGGTGGCTCTTTATCCATTGGCAGGCATTTGATTTTGAAAGACTTTGGATGTATCCATTAAACTTTTGGACAAATACTACATTTGAGCTGCAGAATCTCTCTGGTCTTTGATTTTTGTTTTAGTTTCTCTTTTACATGGTTTGATCTGTGCTTCTTCATTAATCCGAGGTGAGACAATAGCTTTGTGTTTTCTACGTGCCAAATTAAAATTATATTTAAAGTCTCCACTAGAAATGTATTTATAAAAATAAAACTTTATAGAAATTGCTTGCCTAAGACTGTACTAGTGTTAGTCAAGTTACCTCAGCCCCTATTAGAGCATAAGCTTTCTCTTACCTAAAGAATCCTAGGAAAGAATGTGTATATTTACATCCTACTTCATTCTAGAAAAGGATTTGTGGTAGAGTATACTAACAATCAGAGAAAGTGAGTAAATTGGGGTAAGGCAAAAATAAGGTTCTAAAAAGTGAAGTAAATATTTGCCACCAGTCATTACATTAAAATGTGAAAGAAGAGAAGGTTGCAATAGGAAGTGTTTTTGGAACTGAAAAAGTGCCATATGAGTGTTTCAATTGCAGAAGAACAATGATGGAAATGAATTTATTTTTGCTTTTACAGATTAAGCCATGATTTGAGTAGACTAGTTTTTTTAATTGCTTGAGAAATATTTGGATTTTCCATGGTTTTTTAGGTATTTTTGCTTATTTTAGGTCAATTGATAATATTTTTATTAGCCTTCTGAAAGTTAGCATTCTAAATATTCTGACTATCACCTCTGGATTTGGTATTATTTTATTGTTCTGCACTAACATTGGCAATTCTGTTGTATGTCTCTACTGAGTGCTAGCTTTGGGCCTAATTTTTTGTTATTGCTCTATTTATGGATTGAGGTAACATAGAAAGCAAAAGAAAATTCAATGAACAAACTGTAATGTCAGGAGCGTTTGCAATACATTCAGTTCAACAATCATTTGTCAGATACTTGCTGAATGAGTCATGAACTCAAGTGTGTCTACAGACCAAGCAGATAAATTAGCAAAGCAAGCCAGGTGTATGGAAAATCAATTACCAGAAATATAATCAAGCTTTCTTTGTTTTTACTGAAATACAGTATAAAGAGATAACATAATAAACACAGATATGCTAATGGTTATCATATTTTATTATATACAGGGGGAATGCAAATTGAAAATAGAGATAGATAACTATTAATTGTTTTCTTTCATGTTTCATTACTCTTTTGATTTGGAACTGGAAAGCAGGCACCTTAACTTCCATGAAAACATGAAGTGTCAAGTCTTATATTTCACATTGTGAGGTGCAGGGTAAAATTAAGCCTTGAATCCTCTAACTAATTTTGATTCTTAATTAAATTCAGCCTCATAACAGAAAGAAGCTCTTCATAAAGTGATAGTTTGAACGTGGGTAGAATCCTTGCACAGTGTTTTTATATTTAGGATAAATAAATGTCATTACTTCACTTTTAGTATTATATTGCTCTGCAGTTCAATAACTTCTATTTGGAACTCCCAGTTCACACTATCAATGCTAGCTGGGGAAGATGAACTGAACAAAGCTAGCTTATTTTCATAAAGTTTCAGTTTAAGAAAATATATTTGGAATTTGGGATTTAATTTCACACTTTTGGGGATGTTATTCTGTCTATGGCTGTCATTTCTTTTAATAAAGGCAAGTAGGTGAGATTCTTCTTTGACAAATGAAACACCTAAATATTCATTTTTGGGGGTTAATGAACAAAACAAATTACTCCATTTGATAATATTCTTGATCAGAAACATTCAAACTATTTAGAAGGGTCATAATGTCAAGTCTTTGATCCAGCTTTTGCTGCTAAGCTGAGATAGGTATTTTTCCTTGGGTGACATGATATCATCATTTAAACAAATAATTCAACACCCATTTATGATTTTTCAAAAATCTCAGGAAACTAGGAAACTATTGAAGCAATACTAAACTTCTTGCCCCCACAGTCCTCTAATAACATTCACATGATGTGGTGTTGGTGACGTTATTACATACTAATGATGCATCATCCGTCCCGCTGTCCATGACTCTTTCAGATGCTGTAATTGTGCTCTGTTGATGACGATCACAAGTGCAAGTCATACTCAGAGAGTGCAGGAAAAGGTGAACAAGTCATTTCCTAGTCATGTTAAATTTACTACCCAGAATTTTATAGTGCAAAGGTAGAATAGCATATCAACTAACCATGTCTTCTTTTGACCCCTGCAAGCCATATCCACTGCACTCCTAGAATTCAACCTCTCTCAAGTTGAGGATACCCCTGCAGTACAATCACAGCCAACAGCTGGAAGGAGAGTGCACGATAATCGAGGGCCAAGTGACAAGAAAAGTTCTATTTGCACAAGGAATGTCTGTCCCTAGACCCAGGTGTTCCAAACTAGGAGGTAACACAGAGTTACCATATTGATCAGAGGGAAGAGAGGACGCAGATGTAGTGTTGGCATTGTGGAGTGAAGGTCTCAGAAGCCCTTGAGGCCACAGGCGTGGCCTTCCTTTGAGGGCCACCAACTCCTTTGGGGGCTGCAGAGGTAGGGGATCCCCTTGTGTGCCAGTAGGCACCACATGGTAAGGGGTGCCTGCTCTCAACCCACTCACCCTCAGGTGCTATAGCCTGGAAGCAGCATTGCCAAAGGGCTGGTGGTGGATCCTTGGTAGATTAGAGATACTTGTGTGATATGAGTGAGAGCCACGCCAAATGGGGGAATCAGCACCAATCTTGTGCCCTTTCATGCTAGAAATACTATGCTGCCTGTCTATGGGAGCACTCCCCTTACCAGGTTGCTCTCTTGGAACTGGGACCTCAAGACCAGTCCACAGATTTGATTTCCAGAGCTGTTTGGAGCATCTTGTTGACCTCATGCAAAGGGGTAGGATAGTGAGTCAAAAAGCAACTGGAAGGGACAAATGACCATGGGTGATTGGGCAAAGTGCATATTGCCTGGGAAGCCCTGCTGTGTGGGCCAGTACCAGCGTGAGGGGAATTTAGAAAATTCCTGGTAAGGCAGTCCTAAGGCCCAGAGCCTCTTATATTTAAAACATTTAAAAAATCCCCAAATGTAAATGGTTTGGTGTCAGGCAATTAAATTAATATGTAAGTGTATTTCATAGCAGCATTGCTGACTTTATTCACATTCAAGATAAATCCTACTGAAATTGCACTCCTTTTCTAGTCTATTCAATGTTTCACCACAAAGTATGTTGGTTCGGAGTATAGGTCTTAAACTAGAAAGGTTAGATGGAAACCCCAATTCTTCTACCTACTGGCTCTGTGACTTTGGATGTTAGCCAACCTGTGTTCCAGCTTCCTCATCAGTACTAGTACCTATCTCATAAAGTTGTACTCAGTATTAAATGTGTGAATGTATGTAAATACCTAAAATCCTGCCAGTTGCATGATATGCACTCTGTAACTATGTGCAATTATTGTCATATGCCAGAGATTCTCAATAGAGGTGAGTTTGCCCTTCAGGGACATTTCACAACGCTTTCAGATAGTTTTGCTTGTGTGTGTGTGTGTGTGTGTGTGTGTGTGTGTAGGCATGCAGGGGTGCCACTGGAACCTAATGGGCAGAGGTCCGGGATGCTGCTAAACATTCTAGGATGCACAGGACAGTCCCACAGTGAAGAATTATTTGACCACAAATGTCATCAATGCCAAGGTTAAGAAACCCTGTTGTATACTATTGACAGTTCTTACTATGGTCTGTTTCATAATGGTGTCTTCAGTTGCATACTGTTAACATAGGTACACTTTCTTTGCAAAATAACAGTGAAATACATACTCTCTAATTTATCTTAAAATAGGCTACCTTCTTAATCTGTCTAGAGACAGTGGATACAAGAATTAGTTACTGATCTTTCCTCTATTACAAGCGCAACAGAGCAAGTACAGTAACAATCGCAAACCAACAACTGGCTTCAGTGACTGAGAGAAAATAGAGAGTGATGAGGTGACAGGGTGTCGGAGCGCTGGCCTTGGATCCCTGAAGCACTCAAGTCTAGAAAGAAACCACTTACTTACTTTCTTTCCTTCCCCCACCTTCTTACATACAAGATGGCACAGGGTTAGTTATTGTTTGAATGGTGGGAGGTGGTGGAAGGAAAAGGTGAACGAATGGACAAAAACTCCATCAGTTGATATTTCAAATATGTTTATTCTGTTCCATGCAATTGCGAAAAAAAAAGTCATGAGCGTCAATCATAACAGCAACCAAAAACTTTTATGTGTTTCAAAAGGCTGGGCACATTTCTGGAAGTATTTTGATACTAAATGAAGTCTCCTTAGAGGGCAGAGGGTTCCCTATGTCCTCCATGCTCAAAGTGTGGTACACAGGCCAACAGCATCACCCAGAGCTTGTTAGAAAGGTGAAACCTTGGCCCCACTCTGGACCTGCTAAGTCAGAATCTGGATTTTAACAAAATCTCTGGGTAATGGGTTGGCAAAAAGGTTCGTTCGGGTTTGTTCACATTTTCCCCCCAAATTGTATGAAAACACTGAATGAACTTTTGGGCCAACTCAATACATGGACATGAAAATTTGAGAAGTGTTGTAATGTTCTCTCTATCCCTGGCACAGATGGTATGCAGTTCAGCTTTTAGTTCAGTATTGGGCCTATTAATAGGCTAAAGGTGATAGGGTGAAGGTTTTTAATCAATGAGAAAGTGATTTCACCTTCCATTAAGTAATTTACATACCATTGAGCTTATTTATAGATTTTCAAATGATCTGATTTTATAAGATATGATCTTTTCATTAAACTGATATTATGGTTAATGATTTGTGTCATATTTTCAATTTAAAAGTTATGAATGAAGAGTATCAACCTTCTGAAAAGGTAACAAAGTGTGTTCTGCCATCTTTGTATTATAACGTGCAGACAGGAAAACCACATTTGCAATCCAGCTATGGCATTCTCTGTTTCTGATCTCTACAATGTGTATTTATTTGTATACATCTAGATATGATAACTAATCTCCTACACACTTAGTTGACTGTCAGAGGCTGAAAATGAAAGAGAAGTTACAAACAAATTGAAGAAAAGGACACATCGCTTCAATTAGGCACACTTCTTTACTGCATAAATGGGACTTGTAGACCAGGAGACTGAAAATTGTGGGTCCATCAAAAACCCCAGTGTGAGCAACAAAATGGGCACCGCCTTTACAGGTCTAGGGGCCATTTGAGCCATCACCAGATGCCTGCTTCTGATTTTCATTGCCTTTATTTGTAACCCTGTCCCAATCCCAGGAAAGGAGAAAAGAGTGGGTATCTCATTCTATGGCAAGGGGACTAAAGGATGGGGTGTGCAAATGATACAAAGCTTTATAAGCTGCATATTCATAATCAATGGCCAAATCTACCATCACCATCACTTTCTCCCCTATAGCTCCTGGTAAGTTTCCCTTGCCTTTTACTCATGCTACCTTCTGAAACTACAGTAGATCCCAGAGAGCTTGCTATAGCTGTAAAACCTGAGGCAGATAGAGAACTCTGCCTTTCTAGCCAGGAAACAAAGACATTCCTTTGCCCTTCCATATTGGGTGATTTCCAAAGTACTGTATTCTGTGTGCCTTGGAAATGGTAGAGTGTTTTGGGCTGCAAGCCACCAGGAGAAATAAATTTGAACTTTATCTCTTGCTGGTGAAAGATAATGAGCGTTTTCTTATGAAATTTTGGCCCTCTCTTCCCAGTAGCTCATGCATATCTATTGTGCTAACTTTCATATACCATCATTATCATTATTAGACACAACAACATCTAAAATGCCATCAAAATAAATTTCATCTCAAATTGCTTTCCTGAAGTGAACTGAGGAGATTCTGGCATCCATAAATGCAGAAATGGTCATTGCAATGGGCTGTGTGTTTTATCAGACCAAAAAATGAAATGAGGAACATATCAAGCTTGAAAGTTCATCGGAAGCTTCTAGATAATTCTGCCACTGTTTCAATTTAAGTAGTCTCTCATGAAACATTGGATCTCATTAGGCTTTCAGCACTCAAGTCTCAGGATGCATTGTATTTAATTAACTCTTCCTGGCATAAAAGTTCTCAGAAGCTCTAAGCTCTAGTAGCCAAATAAAATTCCCTCAAGGGTAATCTCAGAAACCTCTAGAGATATATATGTCTTAAATGTCATTTATCTTTCAATATGCAAACTCAGACTTTGGGGGAGTTGTGGGTGAGGAGACAGAGATGTCTGCAGACATCTGTCATAAAACCAGCATGAAATCTGGTTAAGAGAGAAATTATATTTGTTACTATTGAGTGGTTGCAAGCAAGATACATGCTCATCTTCAGAGAGAATAGGGGTGTGGCTAAAACTTACTGAAACTTTCCTGAAATAACAGAAATCTGGGCTAAATATGCTCAAGTTTTGGCATGTCAACTATTCATAGGGTTTTAATTACCTATTTGCTGTGTGTTCTTTTCCTGGGCTTGTTTGGTTTGTGAAAATTTATCATGTTATGTACTTGTTGTCAGTACCTTTTCCTTGATGTGTGTTTCAACAAAAAGTTACAATCAAAAAATCAAACATGTAGATTGTGAAGGTAGTCCAGCTACCTGGTGTCATGATGGCAAAGCCTTGGTGAGGGCCAGGGTAGGATAATGTCACTGGAAACGGAGAGAGGAGACATTTTAACGGCCTGATAAGGCCAAGAGCCAGAGTTTCTAGAGGAAAGTTTGAGAGGCTTGAGGTGAGATGGGGATGATAACTAATAGTGGAGAGGGGAATAGTGAATCAGGATGCTAGAACTCAAAGCCAGTTGAAACAGGAAACCAGTTGAAACAGGAGTCGAGCATAACTGGATCACAGGACACTGCTAAGAGGATTTCAGCAGGAATTAACATAAATCTGAGCAGATGAGCAAGTATGGGTGGATTTCTTCTTTCTAATTCAAAAAGTGTCAGAGATCCTACCCAGGCTCTTGGATGGGATCAAATATTCATTTAGAAGGTGGAATTGTCAACTACCCAGAAAACATTAGTCTCCCAAATAGTATGTCCTCTGAAACTCCTTCTTGTTTATCTTGGCATCCTTTCAAGCACTTCCCCCTTCTTGTTATCATTTGATTCGCCATCCCAGTCAGGGATCAGATTTTGTGGTCCTTTGTACTAAGCCAGATGGCTAAATCGATCTGCCAACTTTTCCACTCAACAAACACTCACCGAGCACCTACAGCGTGCCAAGACCTGTTCCAGGTGTTGAGAAGACAATGAAATGGAACAGAGAAAATCTCTGCCCTTTGACGCTTATACCATGTAGATGATGACTGATATACCACAGTTAAAGGGCTTATTTAATTTAGTTTTATAAGCAAAGAAAAACTCTGCTGAGAGTCATCAAAATATTACAATGGTTAAAATATCCACAAGTGTGTCCAATGGTTAACCTACACACGTATACACATAAAAAGGATACCATAGCCCGCCAGACTCTTCTGTACATGGGATTTCCCAGGCAAGAATATTGAAGTGGATTGCCATTTCCTTCTCCACATACAGAGGCATATTCCTTGTTAACTGTCAGTCCAAGGAGAGTACATTTCGTGAGGTTGAAAAGACCCACCTTTGAGGGTTAAAGTTCCTCTCTATTACTGGATATCAATGGGCAAGTAATTTGCTTTCCCTCCCTTTCAAGGTCCCAATTTTCTCTTTTGTGGAAAGAGAATAATTTAAGTACCTATATTCTAAAGTTGTAATGAGGGTTAATATGTTGATCTTAGTTACTACCTCATAATAATTAGATACATGATTATTTAATAAAAGGTAATGCATTCTGAATGTCCCAATACGTTCAAGTTTTCAACCTTTCTCAAGCCCTTCTTTATAAAGCCTTTACTCATGTAAACTTTCTCAAGTTTCTCAAACTCTCATCTCTATGTTGTGAGATGCCCAGGGTCTGTTGCAGCATTTTTAAGGATTGTTGGAGGTGGGGAGACTTACAATTTCTGGGCATTTTTCTTTCTGAATTCCTACTGTATCCAAATGTTTGATTCAGATTTCCTGGGCCGTGATCTTGCTTCCTGCAACTTGTCCCTTGCACTGGTACCTCTGGTTCACCTTTGTTCCCTCCATGAATCACTAACATAAGGCTGTTGGGTACAGTAGACAGTAGTTGAAGATTTGGAGACAACCAAGAGAGCCCAGGGTATTGCTTAGAACAGGAGCACCCTCTTCATGAAGAATTCCTCTTGATCATCTTTCCTTCCCTAAAACTTGGCTTCATCCTTGACATCTCTCTATATCATTCTTTATATGCGATCCATGAGGAAATCCTGTTGGTTTTTACCTTCAAAATATGTAAAGCATGGACCTTTAAAAAAACTGATGTTTTTCAACTGCCCAAGACAATGGCTGGCATAAAGCAGGTACTCAAAAATTAATTGTTGAGTAAATGAAGAAAATGTGCTTAAACAATGCCTGGCATGAAGAAATATACAAATTTAAACTTTTTAAAATATGATTTTATGTGATCTGTAATTTAGCCTTTCAAGTGGTTACTATCAGGAGTAAGTTTTCTCTGCAGAAAACTGACCATCTTAAACCTCACACTTCAAGTCAGTTAATTAGCACTTGGGTGTACCATTCCTGTCTTGGGTCTGCAGGACTGATCATCTTGAATGTTTGCTAAAGACGGTTTCTCAGGTTTGCAGAGCTGCAGAGGAGAAATCGAGCCTTCCTCCTTCCCCAATAAGAGGCAGCTCTCTTATAAGGATCAGCTTGAGACCAGATGAAAGCTTCTCGCTTTACCACAATTATCATATCTGTAGATTTAAATAGTATCAGGTTGATTGAGGAAAGGGACCATCTGAACTGAAAGGTGTTTGCAATTAAAAATAAAATTGCACAGCCAAGAAGCCATTATCACAAGTCCTGCACATGTTAGACATTTCTGGTTCTACCAAATACATCACAAGAGGTATCAAGAATATGAGAAATGTGCACATTTGCATTTTAGTTCAGTGAGACAGCTTTTCTTCTTGCTGCCTCAATGAAAATTTTTAGACACATATTAACATATCTCTGTTCTGCCTAAAATATTTTTTATAATTCTCTATAAAATACATGAAACATGCTTCCTTTGTCTAACATTCCAAGAACCCCATATCTACCACAGGAGTGGAAAACATTGGACCCAAGACCCCAGTTATATTTTTGTTCCTTGCATGCCTGCAGTGAATTTGGTATCAGCATTCTTCAGCCTTCATACACTGCCCTTTTATGATCAATGTCCTCATCCCAATAATTCACCCCAAATAGTCTGTCTCTCTCACTCTGTCTGACTTTATCTCTTGGTACTTTCCCTGCATCATTCTCTGCCAGCTATGCTAGACTCTTTGTTTCTTCAACATTAGGAACCCTCTAGCCTCAGGCCCTTTGCACTGGCTGTTATCTCTTTCTATCACATTCTCTACATGTGTAACTTCATAGGTAACTCCATCATTTTAAGTTTGTGCTCAGATCTTACCTTTTTAATGAGGCCTAGCATAACCACCAATTTAAAGCTGTGACTCCCTTGTGGTAGGCAAATAAAAGCTCCCCAAAGATGTTCACAGCCTAATCCCCAGAATCTGTGAATATGTTACCTGACTTGGCAAAGGGGACTTTGCAGTGTGATTAAGTTAAAGATCTTGAGATGAGAACATTATCCTGGATTATTTGGGTGGGAGACAGGAGAGTCAGAGTCAGAGAAGATGGGACACAGAAACAGAAGTAATAAAGGAGAGAGATTTGAAGATGATATCCTGATAGGTTCAAGGATGGAGAAAGAGATCATGAGTCAAGGAACTGCAGGTATCCCCAAGAGGCTGGAAAAGGCAAGGAAATGAATCTCCCTTAGAGCTTCCAGAAGAAATGCAGACCTGCTAATACCTTCATTCAGAACTACTGGCTTCTAAGCCATAAGATAACAAATTTATGTTGTTTTAAACCATTATTTGTGGTATTTTGTTACAGCAGTAAGAGGAAACTAACATACCCCCAGTCTCCTTTTTTTTCTTTTTTCATATCACATATCAACCTCTATTGTACTGGACAATGTATTTATCTTGCCTATTGTTTATTATTCTCTCTCCTGCCTTACCCTCTGCCTCTATGCTGTAAACCCTACGAGGGCAAATATCTTCATCTATTTTGGTCACTGCTATAAATGTACACTTAGATCCTGATTTTGCTGAATTAATTGGTTAGTTAATCCTCAATCTATTTTTACCTCTGAAATTACTTCCTACTATTTAAAATAAATCGTCCAATCTGGCCCCTGATCCTGTCTTTCCTCCCTCCCTCCCTCTCAAACACACACAGACACAGACACACAGACACACAGACACAGACAGACACATGCACACCCCTGATATACACCCCCTCTGGATTTAGAATTCTCTCCCTCTATCAGACTGGGTCCAGTTTCAAGTTATAGCTTTCCGTGAAGTCCTCCCTTGACTCAACAGTTCACACTGAACTCATTTTCTGAACTGCTAAAGCATCTCATGTTATCCCCCAGTTTTGCACTTATGTGTTCTTACTTTTTTGCATCAGCCAGTTTTCCTTCAGGAAGCAGAAAATGCACAGTAATTAGAACATGGGGAGTTTAACATAAAGAATTGTTAACTAATAAAAAGAGAATAACTACTGAGGGGTAAAAGATTATTCTAAAGAATACAAGCAAGGCAGATAGAGGAGGCAGCCACTATCTCTAGGACTGAGGCAGAGTACATAAGTGACATACTGGAAAACCTCCCTAGGCCCCCACTAGGGCTGAGCGATTCAGACCTCAATGGGAGGGTGCTGGCATGGCTCGGTGGATAGTGGAGAACGTCCCTGAAGCCGAAGTTCAGACAGGCTGGCAAACAGGAAATCGCTGGCTGGATGCCAGCTAAACTCACTAGGAATCTACATGATGGGGTGCTGATGAGACTCATAGGTGATTGCCCAGGGGGCGCTACAAAAACACTCTGAGTAGTGGCCTTCTAAGTTACTAGTGGAATCTGCTGGGAAGCTGCCCGTGAGAATGCCACTGAAACTGGCTAGAAAGCCACCTGTGGGAGTGCTCGGAAACTCACTGAAGACCGAGCACCTCTGGGTGCTTGCCTGCCACTGACCACTGTGTGCTGCAGAAGCAAGCAAGCAAGAAACAACAAGAGCATTAGGAAGAGGCATCCCTTCACCCTGCCACATGTGTCTAGCACCTTCTATGAACAAATCCTAACAATATACCATCTGGCAAAGGAGAAATGTTTATAAGGTCAAGCTCCAGTATCACATAGCAGAGAAAAGAAGGGTGGATTTGGAGTTGAGGTGCAATACATTAACAATCGGTACATCTTTGTGTTCATAATTTCTCTTGACTGTTAGCAGTATTGTAAGCCCCTTGAGGCAAGGGCAATGTCATACTTCTCCCCCCTTGCCTGCTCCCTGCCACAGTTTATATGGCATTTAACACAGTGCTGACCACATGTACCAAGAACTTGGTTGAATGTAAATAAGATTTTCCTAAGCCCTTATTTGCTCACTAGCCTAGGAAGACAATGACATCATCACTTCCCTTTATGCTACCCTATTCTGAGATCTAATGACAGAGCAGTTCTACCCAGAGTGAATAGCAGCTGCCACCAAGCTAGCAATTTCCAACTGCAAACCAGGCTGTGATTTTCTCCTCAGTGATGATGCCATCTTGGATGTCATTTTCAAAAATGCTGAAGCCAAGCTGGGGTGAATTGTGATTTTGTTTATTAAACTCTCACTTGGTGGGGAACAGCCCTGTCAGATGCTGGTTTTCCCAGAGTCAATTCTTACTTAGGCCTCAAGCCAACTCATCAAGGAGGTATGTTTCAATGTGTCCCACCTTCTTCTCTTCTCATAGGACTTAGATGGTTCACAGAACAATCTTTTCAAAATCAGATGACTCAAACCACACATTCTTTGTGTACAAAAGGGAGTACAGTCTAACAGTTATATTAATTTTAATGCATTTCTTGACCTCCAAAGGCCTTCAAAAGTCTTATTTTGTGTGAATCCAAGAATTACTATTAAGTAGCTCATTCCAAAAATAAAATTACCTAGCCCTAATTTTAACATTAGTCCAAGTCCTTTCCAGTATTCCCTTGTCCATGATAACATATGATAGGGTTTGTTCCTTACCCTGAATATAATGATTTGCACCAAATATCATTAGCCCAACACCAGTAGTTGTGGCCCATACTGTTTCTTTGGAGGCAAAAATGGCTTGGTCTTGAGTTAGACAAATTTGTATGAGCTCAGTGCACATGTTACTTATGTGACCTTGGCTATGTTACTTCACCTCTTTAAATTTCAGAGTCCTCCTTGGTAAATCAGGGCTAGCTGACAGAAATGGGGCAAGTTATCCTCTTTAGACTGGGTCAGTTTTCTCCATAGGAGCAAATGATACTCACTCCACAGAGTGTTAAGAGAATACTGCTTAAAAAGCCCTTGGCTAATGAATGGTCAATAAATGCCAACTATGATTATATCACAAACCAAACAATGTCAGCCTTTCTAGTCCAAGCCACCATCACCTATTCCCAGAACGCCTGCCACGGCCTCCCAACTGATGTTCCTGCTTGCACTCTTGCCTACAGTCTATTCACTACACAGCAGCCTGAAGAATTTTCTAAACATAAATCAAGTCTTGTCCACCCCCTTACTCAAAGCCCTAAGTTGGCTTCCCATCACACTTTGAACAAAGTCCAAAGTCCTCACTAAGGCCTTCAGGGCTCCATGTGATTTGGCCTTGACCTACTTCTCTGATCTCCTCTCTTAATTATTTCCTTTATCCTTTTCTCCCATCTAGTCCTGATTTTCTTGTGGTTCCTCAGCCATGCAAGTATGTTTTGGCCCAGGGACTTTTTATATGCTGATCTCCTTCAGTGGAATGCTCCTCATCCTACATATTCACATTGCCCATGACTTATTCCTACAGTTTATACAGGATTCCCCTCAAACGTCTTCTCCTAAAAAAGGCCTTCCTTGGCCACTGTAGGCAGAATGGCTCCTACCTTCTATCCATTAGTCTCTAACCCCCTTACCTGATTTTACACACAAGACTTATGGATACCTAACATTATGTTATTTGTTTACAGTCTTTTGTTCTATTAAAATGTAAGTTTCATGAAAGCAGGAACTTTGTTCACTATGGTTCAGTACTTGGCATAATTTAGCTGTACAATAAATATTTGTTGACACAATGAGCATTATTGTTATTATTATCCATGATATTGAATTTTGTGGGATTTTGGATCTTTTGTGAGGCTCTCTTTGGAATGTTTAGTGCCTCTAATTGTGAGCAGCTCATCCCCTTCTTGGTAATTCATGTGAATCTTAGCTGAGATTCCCAGAACTGAGATACATGGCTTGACTCCAAGTCTTTGGCGGAAAGAGAGAAGAGAAAAAAAGCAGGGAAAGAGAACCTGATAGGTGATACAGGAACATCTCAAAGAAAAATCTTAACACAATTTCTTATTTTGTCTAGAGCCATCCCTAGACACTTGCTCAAACCAGAATTTTATATGTGAGTAAAACTCTTTTCCTCTACCTCTCTTTCCTAAATTTACTTATCTTTTGCCTGAACAACATAAATGTAATGTCAATTGTTGAAGGGAAGCCAATTCCAACATTTTTCAAGTTGTTTGAAAACAAAATGGAAGAATTTGGTTTTTGTTTTTGCTTTAGCAATGAAAATCATGCCCTAGATTATCATCAAACAAAATAAACTTAAATATCAAGTCATAGTGAAAGCATATATCTCGATTCTGAAAGTTCATTTCTAGGAATACTATGGTTGAACTATTGCTGATGTTCAACTCACTTTGAGCTAGTAAAATGGAAGTTTCATATGGTTCACTCTAATATTTGTGGCAGTAATTAAAATTTAGAGATTATAAAATTCAGAGATAAAGCTATAACTCTCTTTATTTCTAACTAGGAAAATTAGCTTGTATTCATAAGGATAGATAAAGTTGTTGTTCTTTAGTCACTCAGTCGTGTCCAACTCTTTGTGACCCATGGACTGCAGCACGCCAGGCTTCCCTGTCCTTCACCATCTCCCAGAGCTTGCTCAAACTCATGTCCATTGAGTCGGTGATGCCATCCAACCATCTCATCCTCTGTGGTCCCCTTCTCCTCCTGCCTTCAATCTTTCCCAACATCACCTAGATAAGGTTATGCTGTAACAAAAAATATTCTCCCCAAATCTCAATGGCTTAATAAAATAAAAATATATTTCTTGCTCATGCTACATGTTTCAATACAGGTTGGCAAGGGGCTTTGTTTCACTCAGTCACTCAGGTATCCAGGCTGATAGAAGTACCACCTTCTTGGGACTTCCCTGGTGGTCCAGTGGCTAAGACTCCACACTCCCATTGCAGGGGGTATTGGGGAACTAGATTCCACATGCCACAGCTAAAAATTCAAATGCAGCAACTAAGAGTTAGCATGCTGCAACTAAAGATCCCATGTGCCCCAACTAAGAACCTACACAGACATATATATATTTAAATATAAAAATATAATTATACACACACACACACACACACACACACACACACACACACCATCTTCTTACAGTTGTACCATCTGGAATGTATGGGCATTTTGGTGGATGCCATAAAAGCAAAGATGAGGGAATTGAGCGTGGGCATTTTCAGTGCCTCAGTCCAGAAGCGACCCACCCAATTTCTGTCCCTTTTTTATTGGCTAGAAGCGGTCCTATGGCTCTTACAGGCTCATTTGCCACCTCTATCCTATCTCGAGCTTAAGCCATCCCCTAGATAACCTCTCTCCCCACTTTTTTGAATTCTTCTCAATTCATAACACAGTGACACCCTGTAAGGCCTGGATGGCTCTTCTCAGATAGCTCTCGTGACAGTGTAACATTTATGGATCTCCTTTCATACTCCTTGGCTGGAAGGAAAGGGAGACTAAAGTTTTCTGGCGGTGGGAAAAGGAGCAAGGGAACAAGGTGTATGTAGCCCTGTTGGCTCTCTCTGCTTAGACACAATGAACCATCATTTCAACTCTTCTGGGTCTGCTGCATGCTGGTCCAGGGAGCTTTACAAAAAGGATATCTCAACAAGAGGTGAAGTGAGACATAAACCTTTTTCTTCACTCATTTCTCCAAACTGATCTGGGGATTTTTATCATCCTTTTCCTATAGATTTTTTTTTGTGGTGGGAGGAGGGAAGCAGAGGAGTGTAGGAAGGAACTGGAGAACAAACTCTCACCTTGGCCGTAAACTTTCTTGCCCTTTCCCCCTAAACTTACCGAAGTTCATTCTCTAAGGCCTTATTCTTTATGTGGCTGGAAAATGCTCCTGTCATTACACAATGTTCAGCTTATGATTCAGATAGAAACTCTAGTCTTCCTCTGTTAAGCTTTGGATCCTGACACTGAAAGCCAAGTTCTTTTTCTCCAGAGACTAGCTCTTGCAAATCAAAAGCGCTCTGGCTTTTAGGCCATTTTCTCTGCTAAGGACTTTAAAGTTTCGAATTCATAATTAAAGTTGAATAGTGACTATTTGTTCTCAGTTGGTCCTACCATACTTTTGGGACATGACTGACAATGATTAAATGGGCGAAGGGCAAGCCATAGGACTACTAAGAACTACTGAAAATTACTGGGAACAAAATACAGTAACGACACCTAGATCCAGAATTACTTGAATTTGAATTGATGACTGGCACTCCTCCTCCTTCCAGTCTGTTTCTCACCTAGTAATGACCTCGACTTCTTTTTCTCTTTAGAATGTGGGTAGGTGGATTTGTTATGGAGGCAAGGGTGAGGACTGGTGACAGCTGGCAGGCTGCCCTGATGTGGAGTGTAGGTGCCTGAGTTTCCTGTATTCTCCTGGCCTGTTTCTTCATATTGGTCTGACAAAATGCTAGTCTGTGCTGCCGTTCTATGTACTCAAAAGGACCAGACTCACTCTCATGGGCTATTTAGTGGACAGTGAAATTAAGAGATGCCAAAACATGGCCTGAATCAGGACAGATTTAGATCACACAGCTGAACTCCTGGCACTCCTGGCAGTCTGGCTACATGGGTTACCCCAAACTTTTCATCAAACCTGCAAAGATGTGGCTCTTCATTTAACCCAATAGATGTATCTTATTCATTAATTTGTTACTTTGTTAATGTCAGTTTTCTCCACTTGGGAATACAAGCTCTATGATGGCAGAGACTTTGTAAATATATTTGTAATGACTAACACATGCCTAGTTTATGGTGCATCTTCAGTCCATATTTGTTGAATAAATGAATACAAATGAATGAACGTGAGGTACTACACCAGGATATGAAGATGACTGAAGCAGGCTTTCCTGCATTAAGGGAATACACAGACCAGAAAGGGAGACCTGTTGGTTAGTAATAATCCTAAATGTTGACATACTGGGACAGAAACCAGCAGGCAGGTGGAACAGTAAGGAGCAACCTCCCTCTTTATATGGCATCTGAATTCTCTATTTTGCAGCAGTATACTTCAATCATCACGTGACTTCCTGGAGCTTGGGGATATTTGACTGTGTGACCTCTACTCTTGTAGGACAAGATCTTAGACAGCCTGAAAGGACACACAAACATCACAATTAATCTGGCACCCACAGGCAGTGCCCAAGTTGATGGAGAAAGAGGGTAGACAGGTTGTAATACGGTCTTACCTTGACACTTAGATATGACCCATATGGACTGTAACCAAGAGCCAGGTGGCATGATGGATGTCTCTGAGGATCCCCTGTGGACAGATGACTTTGACAACCAGATTTCCAGTCCCTCTGCCCCAGACCCACTGGCATGCTGGATATGCTGTCAAAACTTTGACATGACCTAGGAGAAAAAGGATACCAAATTATCTAAGGTTAAGTGCTTGGTGATTGGGGGGGGGGTGTTAAGATGGAAATTAAGTTTGATTATATGGAAGAATAAAGTTCCATTTCTTGCATGCTTGAGTTTCTGGTCAGAGATTCTCAAACTTGCTGCATCTGTACAAGGTGTGCACTATAGAACTAAGGAGAAGAAGCTGTATTTTAAGACAAACCCTCATTACAATTGATCATGATTTAAAATAACAACTGAAAATAAAGAGCAGTCCAATGAACAAAGAATGACATGGTTGATATTTTAAAATAATTTAAAATTAGAGTCCTTTTATTTTTCTGCTACTTCCATTAATGTTTCATTTTGTGGAAACTTCCTGCTATGTATCACTTTTCTTTCTGGAGTTCTTTGGAAAATGTATGAAGTCTAAGAAGTGAACAAATCATTTCCTCTTTTTGGATCTCAATGACCTCATGTGTAAAAATAAAGGAAGTCGACTGCACAAGTGTGCCTCAATCTTTAATGTATGTCACCTGGGGGATCTTGTTAAAGATTGATTTAGCAGGTCTGGGGCAACCCGAAATTATACATTTTAATGAAAAACTTCCAGGTGATGACAGTGCTGCTGGTCCAGGGATCACACTTTAGGTACCAAGGGCTCATGTGGCAGTAGACATCAAAGGGGTACCAACAGCATATACTAAAGCTCATATTATTACCCAGTTCCTCTGCAACCCACATCTCTCCCCCTGGGCAGAGGGTGTTGGAGGCTTGGGATAAGGAATACCATCTCTTAAAGTTACTCTCTTTCTCTATTGGTTCAGAAAACATAGAAGCACTTGCATTTTTTAATGATCCATGGTAAAATTTCCCTGGGCCTCAGTTTCCTTATCTGGAAACCGAGTGTAGGAGTGGACTATCTCTCAAAGACGCTATATCTATCTCTGTATATATTTCTCACTTGAGCATAAATCAAAATTATTTGATATTTTTAAAATGATACTTGTAGATTCACAATGTTCAAAAATATAGAGTATATTCATTGTTTAATCAGAATGTGTGTCCGTTGCTGGGAAATTCAAAGAATTCTGTCACCCTTGAGAAGTAAATCACAGTCATCAGAAGCTTCTGCAATTAAGTTTATTACAGAGAGTACAATATAATTTACATCTGCAAACTCTGAACTAACTAAAGTAATGGGATGTCAATGTTCATAAAATACCAGCAAAAGCACTTTTGTTGAAACAGCAGTGATATAAATGAGGGTCTGTAAGGTCTGTGTGTCAAAGCAGAGAGTTGTAGAGCTGCTACTGACAGTGTGAGCTAGACAACTGAGGATGGAAAAGTAGCCAACCAAGTAAATATT